>NW_027532249.1:12175268-12534796 GCF_008692635.1 Crocuta crocuta | reverse complement strand
GTCAGCACAGAGCCCTACAAGGGGCTCGAACCCACGAACCGCGAGATCATGACCTAAGCGAAAGTCGGACGCTTAACCGACTAAGCCACCCAGGCGCCCCGAGGAAATGGCTTCTTAACAAGATACGAAAAGCACAAGCAACAAGAGAAAACTAAATAAGGTTATTCATAAAATCAAAAGCTTTTGTGCATCATGGGGCACCTAGGTGGCTCAGTTGGTTAAGTGCCTGACTTCAGCTCATGTCATGGTCTCACAGTTTGTGGGTTCGAGCCCAGCATTGGGCTCTGTGCTGACAGCTAGCTCAGAGCCTGGAGCCAGCTTAAGATTCTGTATCCCCCTCTCTCTGACCCTCCCCTGCTCATGCTGTCTCTCCTCTCTCTCTCTCTCTCTCTCTCTCTCTCTTTCTCAGAAATAAGTAAAAACATTAAAAAAAATTTTTTTAAGCTTTTGTGCATCAAAGGCCAGTATCAAGGAAGTAAAAAGACAACTCAGACTGTGGGAAAAATATTTGTAAATCATAGATCCGATTTTTAAAAACTACTCTGCAGAATATGTAGAGAACTCTTACAACTTGACAATAAAAAAAACAACTAATCCAAAGGGAAAATGGACAATGGATTTGAACAAACATTTCTCAAGAGAAGATTGTCAAATGGCTAATAAGCACACAAAAAGGTGCTTAAAATAATTAGCCACTAAGGAAATATAAATCAAACCCACAATGAGACCTTACTTTATGCCCATTAGAAAAACAAAACAAACCAAAAAATACCAGGATACGTACAACGGAATGCGAGTCATCTTTAAAAAGGAAGGAAATTCTGAAATATACAACAGCATGAATGAACTTGAAATCATCGTGCTAGGTGAAATAAACCAGTCACAAAGGACGAATAGAATATGACTTGACTTTTATCAGGTACCCAGAGTAGCCAAATTTACAGAGACAGAAAGTAGAATGGTGGTTGGGCTGGGGCCAAGGTTGGGGAGGTGATTGGGAGTTATTGTGTAATGGGTACAATTCAGGTTAAGGTTAAGGGAAGACATGAAAAATGGTACTGAAGATGGATGATGGTGATAGATGCACAAAAATGTGAATGTACTTAATTCCACAAAACTATAAAAAAACTATACCCTTAAAAATGGTTAAAATGGTAAATTTATGTACATATAGTTCACCATAATAAAAAAGAAGTTCTAAAAAATTTTTTAAACATATACTAACAAATATTAGCAAAGATGTGGAGAAGTTGGAACCCTTATACATTGCTAGTAGGAATGTAAAATGGCATAATCACTGTGAAAAATGGTTCAGTAGTTCCTCAAAAAAATTAAATAAAGTTATAATATGACCCAGCAATTTCACTCCTAGATATACATACAAGAGATATTCACACAAAAACTTGTACACAAATGTTCATAACAACATTATTCATAGTAGTCAAAAAGTGGATACAACCCAAATGTGCATCAACCAATAAATGGTTAAACAAGATGGTATAGCTATACAATGGAATATTATTTAGTCTTTTTTCTTTTTTTAAAAAATAGGAAGTACTGATATCTGCTCCAAAATGGATGAACCTTGAAAAGATTATACTAAGTGAAAAAGGTCATATTGTATGATTCCATTTATGTGAAGTGACTAGAGTAGGAAAATCCACAGAGATAGGAAGTGAATTAGTGGTTACCAAATGCTAGGAGGTTTGGGGGAAAATAGAGAATTAAGTGCTAATGGGTGTGGGTTTCTTTTTTGGGATAACAAAAATGTTTTTAAGCTGATTGTGGTGATGGTTGCATGATTCTGTGAATATAAAAACCACTGGATTGTACCTTTTAAAAAGGTGAATTTTATTGTGTGTGAATTATATCTCAATTTTAAAATGGAAAGGCAGTGTTTATACAAATAATAGAAGAGGGGCGCCTGGGTGGCTCAGTCGGTTGAGTATTCGACTTCGGCTCAGGTCATGATCTCACGACTTGTGCGTTCAAGCCCCACATTGGCCTCTATGCTGACAGCTCAGAGCCTGCAGGCTGTCTTCAGATGCTGTGTCTCCCTTTCTCTCTGACCTCCCCTGCTCACACCGTCTCTATCTCTCTCTCTCAAAAATAAATAAAAAATATTAAAATATTTTTTAAAAATACCATTTTCCAGAGAAATATAAATTTGTGTATTCAGTTTGAAAGGATAAGATTATTTCATATGCTTACACATATTCTTGTGAAATTTCTGCTTTAGAGTTAAAAAATAAAATTCTGTGGTATTTCAGATCTCCTGTTAAAAATAATTAGATCATCATCTGACATCTCATCTGCAATATTATAAGAAAAATTACTTATAGGACGGGGCCCCTGGGTGGCTGAATCTATTGAGTGTTCAACTCTTGGTTTCAGCTCAGGTCATGATCCCAGGGTCATGGGATGGAGCCCTCCATCAGACTCAGAAAATGGTGCCTGCTTGGCATTCTCTCTCCCTTTCTCTCTCTGCCCCTCTCCCCTGCTCTCTCTCTCTTTCAAATAATTATATATAAGTATATATATTTATAGGATTATGAAGGAAGGACAATGAAGGAAAATCACATCAGCTTGAATTCTAAACAAAGCTATAGTACGGTTACATCCGAAGCAACACTTCTCCCATTCAGTAACTATTTGATGAACGATATAATTTCTTTCCATTTGCTCTAGTAATTGGATTAGGGATGGACAATAACATAGGTCCAAGCCAATGAGAACACATGGTATTTTCTTGCCACAAAGTTTGTTTTGGAATACTCCAAATAAAATGAAGGGGAATACTTTAATGATTCAGGAAAAACAGTTCTCTCCTTCTCATTGTGTGATGTGCTTTTATAAAGCCTAAATTGCTGCAACCATTCTGATACCAGGCAGGAAGCTAACACAAGGAAGAAGGCAGATTTGAGAAAATCAAAAGTATAGTTAAAGCCTTCATCAAACTGTGTTATTTTCTTTTTTAATGTTTTATTTATTTATTCATCGAGAGAGAGAGAGAGAGAGAGAGAGGGCATGAACAGGGAAAGGGCAGAGAGAGAGATGGAGAGAGAGAATGCCAAGCAGGCTCTAAGCTATCAGATCAGAACCCGAAGCGGCACTCTATCTCACCACCCTGGGATCATGACCTGGGCTGAAATCAAGTGTTGGATGCTCCTCAAACTGTGTTTTGTTTTGTTTTGTTTTGTTTTTTATATTTTTATTTATTTCTAGGGGAGAGAGAGACAGCATGAGCAGGGGAGGATCAGAGAGAGAGGGAGACACAGACTCTGAAATAGGCTCCAGGCTCTGAGCTGTCAGCACATAGCCCGACACGGGGCTCGAACCCACGAACCGCGAGATCATGACCTAAGCGAAAGTCGGACGCTTAACCGACTAAGCCACCCAGATGCCCCCAAATTGTGTTTTAAATTTGCCTCAGAGCTCTGTTAAATGAGCCAAAATTCTACTTACTAGTATTAAGTTTCTTTGTGATGCATTTGATGTTGCCTTTAAATGAAAGACCCAATGAAAAGGAAATTAGAATACATAAAAAACACTGGAGATTAAAAACCCAGTAAAATATAAATAATTATTGATAATGCTTTCATAAAATCTAATGTATGTATTAATATAAGGTTTATAACATAGTTTTCTATGTTAATTTCCAGTTTATTTCAACAAATATGGGAGGTATGGGTCCCTGGGAGGAGAATTATAACTGTTAAAAGTCTCAACATTAATTTAATGATAATGTCCACAATTGGTTGTAAAACATTCAAATAATTTGAAGGAAAAAACATACAAAGTAAACTAAACCAAAATTACAAGTCAGGTAAAGAGGAAAAACAATAAAGCATAGTAGAGAGAAAACAACATGTGTGAATATATTCTTAGCATTAATAACAATAAATCAAGAAGGCTAAATATTCCTATAGAAAGGCAAAAAATCTCTGAGTGAAAAAAAAAGAAAATTTAACTCTATTCTCCTTATGATTAATACCCGAAATAAAACAACACAGAAAGATTGGAAATAAATGGGTGGCAAATAAAGTTACAAGAAAATGCAGACAAAAAAAGCAAAACAAAATCAGATAAAAATAAAACCAAAACAAAATAAAATCAAAGTAAAATTCATAATTAAAAAGTAAGCATCAAGTAGTACAATAAACCAATTTACTCTGATAAAAGGTACAATCATAATAGTGAATATTTCTTTATTTAAAAAAATTTTAATGTTTATTTATTTTTGAGAGTGACAGGGCATGAGTGGGGTAAGGGCAGAGAGAGAGGGAGTCACAGAATCCGAAGTAGGCTCTAGGCTCTGAGCTGTCAGCACGGAGTTCGATGTGGGGCTGAAAGTCACGAACCATGAGATCATGACCTAAGACAAAGTCGGATGCTTAGCTGACTGGGCCACCCAGGCACCCCGTGAATATTTATTGAACATTCACTATATGCCAGGCACTTAACTGAAGATTTTCTCAAGTAAGTCTCACAAGCTATGGAGTGACTGTAATTAACATTTACATGTTGCAGATGCTGAAAAAGGCTTTAGAGAGCATACGTGTTCTCAATATCATACAGTGTAGATGGGCATAGATCTCAAATCCTGATCTACTAATTCCAAAGCGCAAATACATAGCACCAAAATATTTAAATAAAACCTGATGGGAACAAAAGAATTTATTTTAAACATTTAAATTTCTTTCTCTAGAAATCTGACATAGCCCAAAAATAAATTGAAAGGAGGGTATTTGGATAACACAACAAAACACGTATGTGGTATATACAGATAACTTTGAACTCTAAAACCATAGCATATGCATTCTTTTCTATAAAGTCCAAAAATACTTACAGTACTAAAATGTTCTAAGCCAGAAAGAAAATCTTATCAAATGCTGAAGAATGGAAATCTTAATCCTGAGCCATAGTTTTTGACCCTAACATAGAAAAACTATAAATTAATTATAAAAAGATAACTAAAGTAAATCTACTTGATAATTTAAAAATCTTTCTTTTTTTTTTTAATTTTATTTCTAGGAGAGAGAGAGAGAGACAGCGTGAGCAGGGGAGGGTCAGAGAGAGAAGGAGTCACAGACTGAAACAGGCTCCAGGCTCTGAGCTGGCAGTTAGCACAGAGCCCGACGTGGGGCTCGAACCCACGAACCGCGAGATCATGACCTAAGTGAAAGTCGGACGCTTAACCGACTAAGCCACCCAGGCGTCCCTAAAAATCTTTCTAAGTAAAGATAAATTTGGGGTAGCTGGGTGGCTCAGTCAGTTAAGCATCTGACTTTTGATTTTGGCTCAGGTCATGATCTCATAGTTCATGAGTTCAAGCTCCACATCAGGCTCTGTGCTGACAGTGCAGAGCCTGCGTGGGATTCTCTCTCCCTTTCTGTCTCTACCCAACCCCCATTTGTGTGCACATATGCTTTCTCTCAAAATAAATAGACTTTTTTTTAAACAAAAAAAATAATCTGATCACATTACTGCCTTGTTTAAAATATATGTTTCACAATTTTTATATAGTCTCGTGATATGTCAGGCACACTTTTAAGCACTTAATATGTTTTAACTAATTTCATTCTTTTCTTTAACAAATCAATTTATCTTTTTATTATGAGAGAGAGAGGAAGAGAACGAGAATCCCAAGCAGGCTCCACACTGTCAGCACAGAGCCTGAGGCAGGGCTGAAACTCAGGAACTGTGAGATCATGACCTGAGCCGAAATTAAGAGTAGGACACTTAATCAACTGAGCCACACTAGCGCCGCTAAACTAATTTCATTTTTTTTTAATGTTTTATTTATTTCTGAGAGAGAGAGAGAGAGAGACAGTGTGAACAGGGGAGGGTCAGAGAGAGAGGGAGACACAGCTGAAACAGGCTCCAGGCTCTGAGTTGGCAGTCAGCACAGAGCCCGATGCGGGGCTGGAACCCATGAACTGCAAGATCATGACCTGAGCCGAATTCGGACGCTTAACTGACTGAGCTACCCAGGCACCCCAACTAATTTCATTCTTATAATCTTGTGTGGTAACTACTATTTTTATCCTCATTTTACACAAAAGGAAACTAAGGCATAAGTTAAATGATATTTTTCCTGGTCCACTGTTAATATGTGGTGTAGCTGAGATATGTGAACTGGACAGTCTGTCTCCAGAGTCTACTCTGACTCCAAGAACATTTCAATGGTTTCTCTTTGTCCTTAAGAATGGGTGCAGGGGGGGGGTCGCCTGGGTGGCTTAGTCGGTTAAGCGTCCGACTTTCGCTTAGGTCATGTACTCGCAGTTCGTGGGTTCGAGCCCCGCGTCGGGCTCTGTGCTGACTGCCAGCTCGGAGCCTGGAGCCTGTTTCAGTCTGTGACTCCCTCTCTCTCTGACCCTCCCCTGCTCACGCTCTCTCTCTCTCGCTCGTAGAAATAAAAATAAAAAAAACATTAAAAAAATTTAAAAAAAAAAGTTTTTAAAAAAGAATGGGTGCAGGGGTGCCTGGGTGACTCAGTCGGTTAAGCGTCTAACTTCAGCTCAGGTCATGATCTCGTGGTTCGTGGATTTGAGCCCCACATTGGGGTCTGTGCTGACAGCTAGCTCAGAGCCTGGAGCCTGCTTCAGATTTGTGTCTCCCTCTCTCTCTGACCCTCCCCTGCTCATGCTGTCTCTCTCTCTCTCTCTCAGAAATAAATAAAACATTAAAGAAAAGAAAAAGAAAAAACAAAAGGTACAAAACTAGCCTGATAGGATCTTAAGACTTATATGTTAAAGGAGAGGCAATTTTGTTATCCGTCTTTAGAGGATAAAAAACTGCAGAGGGAGGTTCTTATGGGTTCAATTATGTCCTCCCAAAATTGATATGTTGAAGTCCTAACCTTAGAATGTGACCTTATTTTGAAATAAGATTGTTGTAGATGCAATTAGTTAAGTTAGGATGAGTTAAGACTAAAGAGTAGGGTAGACTCTAATTCAATATCACTGAAGTCCTTATAAAAAAGAAAAATTTGGACACAGACACAGGGAGAACACCATATGAACATAAATGATTGGGTAATACATCTACAAACCAAAAACCACCAAAAATTGCCAGCAAACCACCAGAAGCTATCAGAGAGGCATGGAACAGGTTTTCCCTAACAACTTTTAGAAGGAACCAAACTTGTTGACACTTTGATCTTGGATTTCCAGCAGAACTATGAGATAATAAATTTCTGTTGTTTATGTCACCCAATCACAACTTTGTTACTGTGGTACTTTGTTATGGCAGCCTGAGCACGCTAATACAGCAATTTCTCCAGAGGCTTCATGTCCATGACCATCTCAGGCACAGAGTCATAACTAAGATTATTAAAAACTTTAAGAATATTCTCTTTTTTTTTTGCCAGTACAATTTTTTAAATTGAAGTATAATTGGTATACCTTAAATTCGTTTCAGATGTACAACAAAATGATTCATTATTTGTATATATTGCAAAATGATCACCACGAAGTCTAGTTCACATCTGTCATCAGATATCACTATAGACTTTTTTCTTATGATGAGAATCTTTAAGATGTACTCTCTTAGCAACCTTCAAATATGCAATATATTATTATTTACTATAGTTGTCTTGCTGTATATTATATCCTTGTGACTTATTTTATAGCTGGAAATGTGTACCTTTTGATTCCCTTCACCTATTTTGTCTTGCCCCCGTCCCACCTCTGGCAACCACCAATTTGTTCTCTGTATGTAGAGCTTGTTTTTGGGGGAGGTGGGGGTGGGGAGGGATTAGATTCCACATGTAAGTGAGACCATATAGTATTTGTCTTTCTGTGTCTGACTTATTTCACCTAGCATGATGCTTTCAAGATCCAATCATGTTGTCACAGATGGCAAGATTTCATTCTTTTTATAGCTGAAGAATATCCCATGGTTTATATATGCCACATTTTCTTTATCCATTCATCTGTCAATGGACACTTGAGTTATTTCCATACCTTGGCTATTGTAAATAATGCTGCAAAGAACATGGAAGTGTATATATCTTTCTGAGTTGGTTTTTTCATTTTTTAAGATAAATACCCAGAAGTGGAATCACTGATAATATAGTAGTTCTATTTTTAACTTTTTGAGGAACCTCCATACTATTCTCCATGGTGAGAATAGCACCAACTTACATTATCACCACTAGTGTGGGAGAGCTCCCTTTTCTCTACATCTATGCCAGCATTTGTTATCACTGTTTCTTTGATAACAGCCATTCTGACAGGTGTGAGGTGATATCTCATTGTGGTTGTGATTTGCATTTCCCTGATGATTAGTAATGTTGACCACTTTTTCATGTATTTATTGGCCATCTGTATGTCTTCTTTGGAAAAAATGTCTATTCAGATTCTCTGGTAATTTTTTAATCAGATTGTAGGTGTTTTTGCTATTAAGTTGTGTGAATGCTTTATATTTTTTGATATTAAGAATTTCTTAGCTTTGTAGCACTCCTACGTGTATTAGATTCTTTAGTGATTAAAAATAAATCCCCCCCCCCCCGCAAAAAAAACCCAAAAAAACAAAAAACAAGGACCAGGGTTTTGCCTTTGGACATCTGAGGAAGAAGGAATTTATGGAAAGCATAGTTATCTCTACAGCTGGTCTTGTGAAAGAAAATTACAAAAGGATGTGGAGGTAATTTTAACATAAAAAAGGAAAGACAAGAAGGCTGCCCTTGGGGCCTGCCAAAAAAAAGAGAGAGTGTGTGAGAGAGGGTAGGGAGATGCTTAGGCCTAAGAGCCTAGAAGCTTCTCTGGAATCCCAACACTTAACTCCTCTTGTCCAGAAAATTGCAGCAATCTCTTTGCAGGCCTCTTCTATCTCCTCTCTTTGCTCCTGACATTTTTTCAGCCTAAATTGTTCACTTACCTCTTCTCTGATCATCAGAGCTGGGACTAGGGTGAGGCTAACAAGGCCCTGAGGGTGCAAAAGATAAGAAAACACTCACTCTCAGGGGCCAGTCCTGCATTTCCACTGCCCTGAGAGTGAGTGCCTCTCTAAATTTTGCATCCTACATGCCTGTTGAATCCAAGGCTATTTACCCTTCAATGCTCACCTACTCTCCCTTGATAATCCCAGTCAAAAGTAATTACTTATCCTATGTGCTTCCATAACACTTTGCATATTTTTCTATGACTTTAAAGCTCTCATATCACTCCATGTAAAAGTCCAGAGTCATCCTCAGTCCTTGCATTCATTCAATTGTTTTTTAATGTTTATTTTTAAGAGAGACAGACAGGCAGAGTGTGAGACGGACAGAGAGAGGGGGAGACACAGAATCCAAAGCAGTCTCCAGGCTCTGAGCTGACAGTACAGAGCCCAATGCAGGGCTCAAACTCATGAACCACAAGATCATGACCTCAGTTGAAAGTGGATGCCTAGCCAACTGAGCTACCCAGATGCCCCTGATCCTTACATTCATTCAAACCTCACATTTAATCCATCAAGAAATCTTTTTGACTCTGCCTTAATAATATCCCCCAAATGACCACTTCTCACTCCCTGTACTTTTACCACCTTGTTCTGAAACTGCTGGACATTTGCAATGACCTCCTAGTTTCCACTCACTTGCCCTAACCAAGCCCCCTGCCTAGTCTATACAGGCATACCTTGGAGATATTGCAGGTTTTGTTCTAGACCACAGCAATAAAACAAATGTTGCAATAAAGTGAGTCAAAAAAATTTTTTTTGATTTCTCAGTACATAAAAAGTTATGTTTATACTATATTGAAGTCTATGAAGTGTGCAACATCATTATGTCTAAAAAACAATGTACATACCTTAATTTAAAAATGTTTTATTGCTAAAAAATGCTAACCATCATCAGAGCTTTCAGTCAATCTTTTTCCTTGTAGAAATTCTCACCTTCATGTTGATGACTGCTGACTAATCAGGGCGGTGGTTGCTGAAGATTTAGGTGGCTGTGGCAATTTCATAAAATAAGACAAGAAGTTTACTAGATTGAGTGACTCTTGATTTCATGACCAATTTCTCTGTAGCCTGTGATGCTGTTTGATAGCATTTTGCCTACACTAGAACGTCTTTCAAACTTGGAGTCAATCTTTGCAAACCCTACCACTTCTTTCACAATTAAGTTTTTGGAATATTTAATTTTTACTTTTTTTAATGTTTATTAATTCTTGGGAGAGAGAGACAGAGTGTGAGCAGAAGAGGGGCAGAGAGAGAGAGAGAGAAAGACACAATCTAAAGCAGGCTCCAGGCTCCAAGCTGTCAGCACAGAGGCTGATGCAGGGCTTGAACTCACAGACCACTAGATCGTGACCTGAGCAGAAGTCAGACACTCAACCAACTGAGCCATCCAGGCACCATTTTTGTTTTTGTTTTTTAATTTTTTAAATATTTATTCTGGAATATTTTAAATCCTTTGTTGTCATTTCAATAATCTTCATGATATCTTAACCAGGAGTAGTTTCTATCTCAAGACACTACTTTGTTTGCTCATCCATTAGAAGCAACTCCTTGGGTGCCTAGGTGGCTCAGTTGATTGAGTGTCTGACTCTTGATTTCAGCTCAGGTCATGATCCCAGTGTCATGCAATTGGGCCCCACATCTGGCTTCATGCTCCATTCTCTCTCTCCCTCTGCTCCTCTTCCCTACTTGCACTTTCTCTCTCTAAAATAAAAGAATAATAATAAAATAAATAAAAATTTTTAAAAAAGAAGCAACTCTTCATCTGTGAAAGTTTTATGAGATTGCAGCAATTTGGTCATATCTTCAGGCTTCCCTTCTAATTCTCATTCTCTTCCTATTTCTACCACATCTGCAGTGACTTCCTCCACTAAAGTTTTGCACACCTGAAAGTCATCTATGAAGGTTGGAATCAGCCTCTTACAAACTCCTGGTAATTTTGATATTTTGATCTCTTCCCATGTTCTTAATGGCATCTAGAATGGTAAATCCTTTCCAGAAGGTTTTCCATTGAATTTGCCCAATTCATCAGAGGAATCACTGTTGATGGCAGCTATGGCCTTATGAAATGTATTTTCATAAATAGTAAGACTTAAAAGTCAAAATTAGTCCTTGATCCCCAGGCTACAGAATGGATATTGTGTTAGCAGGCATGAAAACCACATTTATGTCATTGTACATCTCCATTAGAGCTCTTGGGTGACCAGGTGCATTGTCTAAGCAGTCGTATTTTGAAAAGAATCTTTTCTTAGCAGCAGGTCTCATCAGTGGGCTTAAAATATCCAGTAAAGCATGTTATAAACAGACACGCTGTCATCCGGGCTTTGTTGTTCCATTTATAGGACACAGGAAGGGTAGATTTCACATAATTCTTAAGGGCCCTTGGGTTTCCAGAAAGGCATTGGCTTCGACTTAGCTTCGACTTAAAATCATCAACTAACAAGTACCCCCTAACAAGAGAGTCAACTTGTCCTTTGAAGCTTTGAAGCTGACCATTGAATTCTCGCTAACTGTGAAAGGCCAAGATAGCATTTTCTTGCAATAGAAGGCTGTTTCATCTACATTGAAAACCTGTTGTTTAGTGTAGTCACCTTCAGTAATGACCTTAGCTAGATCTTTGGATAGCTTGCTGCAGCTTCTACAACAGCACTTGATGCTTCACCTTGTAACTTGATGTTATGGAAATGACATGTTTCCTTAAACCTTATGATCCAGCCTCTGTTCTCTTCCAACTTTTCTTCTGCAGCTTCCTCACTTCTCTCAGCCTTCTCAGAATTGAAGAGAGTTAGGGTCTTGCTCTGGATTAGGCTTTGGCTTAAGGGAATGTTAAGCCAAAACATTTGGCTGGTGTGATCTTCTATCCAGACCACTCAAACTTTCTCCATACCAGCAATAATGCTGTTTCACTTTCTTATCATTCATGTATTCACTGAGTTAGCACTTTTAATTTCCTTCAAGAATGTTTCCTTTGCATTCATAATATGGCTTACTATTTGGCATGAGAGACCTGGCCTCTTGCCGACATGCCTTACTCACTAAGCTTAATCATTTCTAGTTCTTGATTTAAGGTGATAGACATGTAGCTTTTCATTTCACTTGAACACTTAGAAGCCATTGTAGGATCATTATTAATTGGTCTAAGTTCAATATTGTTGTGTCTCAGAGAATAGGAGGCCCAAAGAGAGGGTGAAAGATGGGGGAATGACCAGTGGGTGGAAGAGACAGAGCACAAACATTTATCAAATAATATCTCTGTCTTCTATGGCTGTTTTGTGACACTGCAAAACAATTCCAATAGTAACATCACAGATCACTGATTACAGGTCACCAAAACAAATATAATAATGAAAATGTTTGAAATATTATGAGAGTTACCAAAATGTGACACAGAGGCACAAAGTGAGCAAATGCTGTTGGAAAAATTGTGCTGATAGACTTATTCATGCAGGGTTGCCACAAACCTTCCATCTGTTAAGAATGCAGTATCTGCAAATCTCAATAAAGTGAAGTGCAATAAAATGAGGTATGCTTATCCTCCAAAAAAGCAGTCAAAGGGATCACCTCTTAAAATTGCAATGGATCATATTGCTAACCTATCAAAACCCCCAACTGGTTCCCCGTGTTACTTAGAATAAAAGCCCATCTCCTTACCAAAGCCTAAATGGTCCTACCTGGGACCTGCCAATCTCTCCAACATGACTTCCGACCATGTTCTCTCTCCCTCAGCTCCACTCATATTAATTACTTTCCTTAGGGTTCCCACCAGCCCAAGCCCACTCCTGCCTCAGAGTCTTGGCCAGTTCAGTTAATCCTACCCTGAAATCTGTTCACTTCTTAATCTATTTTAGTTCCCTGCTTAAACAGCACTTTCCCAGAAAGCACTCTTGTCACTGCTTTACATTGATTTATTCCTTGACATTGCTTTATTCTTTGTAAGGTACTTATTACTATTTATATTTTATTTTTCTTTATTTGTATATTATCTATCTTATCCCCTAGAGAGGGTATTACATGCAGGTAAGGGTTTTTGTCTCTTTTTTTTTCCCCATGCTTTATCTTCAGCACCTAGAACCACAACTGGCATAGGGCAGGAGGAAAAAAAATATTCACTGGATGGATGGATGAATGATGGGTGGATGGATTCCGCTCTGTGGCATAGCTACTTTACACCATTGTTTTACCCATGACAAGTTTTTGTGGTGATTGTCAAGATCTCACTCTGCTCTAAACTACCAAAGCATCTAGCATCTAGTTTCGCATTTTATACATACTCACTAAATTTTTGTTAAATTGAATTAAACCTACCTCTTTATAACTTTTTTTTTTTACCTCTTTATAACTTTTTCTCCCCCCTCGTATCCATCATACATAATTGTATAAGATTAAGTCACCTAAAGTCCAGGGCAGATCATGTTTCTCCCCTACTGTGAACCCTCTGAAGGATTTTTTTCCTGAATTTTTAATAAAACTATTGTTTTGGGAAATCTTGTTTTTATAAAATATAGATAGGTTGCATACATGTTACTTAATCCTCACAACTATTCTATAAGATAAATAATACTCTTTTCACTTGACAGGTGAGGAATCAGAGCCTCAGAGAAGTTTAATACATTTTCCAGGGTCCGTTACCTACCAACTGTCTGATCTACCTGATTCTAAGAATGTGGCTGTTCACACAACATTTTGTTGTTATTTCCCCAGTATTCAGAGCCAGATAGAGACGGCATCGTCTTTATCTATTTTTGAGGGGGTTATTGTTCTTCATTATGGCAGATACTACTACTAAATCTTAGCAGTATATCCTTCTTATGAAGCCTTGTGTAAAATAGCGCAAAAAGAAAACAGTCAATAATAGAAAAATAATTTTTATTATTTTTTAATGTTTTATTTATTTCTGAGAGAGAGAGACAGTGTGAGCAGGGGAGGGTCAGAGAAAGGGAAACAGAATCAGAAGCAGCCTACAGGCTCTGAGCTGGCTGTCAGCACAGAGCCCGACGTGGGGCTCGAACCCATGAACCGTGAGATCATGACCTAAGCCTAAATCGGACGCTTAACTGACTGAGCCACCCAGGTGTCCCCCTAGAAAAATAATTTTTAAATCATAGTTCACTCCAAGGACTACCCATGAAATTAATATATATAAGGTTATTTTGAAATGCATAAAGACTATAAAATGGATTGATAAATGGAGAGAGATAAACAGAGCATCTAAGCTATGAGAATATGGTGTTCACAATAAAATGTTTTCAACTTTTACAACAATGTATTTTAAAACATAGGAAATTGTGTATAAAAATCATTACAAAAGTATGAAAAGAGACTGCTCCTCCCTAAAAAAAAGCTAACAGAAATTTACTAAATTATTAATAGTAGCTGTATTTGAATAGCATCATCTGGGTAATTTTCCCTTTTTCCTTTTTGTACTTTTAAAATTTTACAAATGTTTAATGAGGATGTTATCCAATCAAATGAAAAAAACTAGTCTTTTTGAAAAGTAAAAATGCACAGTCAGCTGTACTTTATAATCCTATAGTAAAATTAGCAGGATTTATGGAAGAGAATGTAATAGAGGCAGGCAGATCAAAGAGAGACTTGGCCCTACATCTGCCTCCCTGCCTTGGTAAATATTACCTAAATTACTTATGGGACTGTAGCACTGACTCCTTTTACCAAAAACTCTCTGCTATTAGAATACGCCTATTTTCGGGGCGCCTGGGTGGCTTAGTCGGTTAAGCGTCCGACTTTCGCTTAGGTCATGATCTCGCGGTTCGTGGGTTCGAGCCCCGCGTCGGGCCCTGTGCTGACTGCCAGCTCAGAGCCTGGAGCCTGTTTCAGTCTGTGACTCCCTCTCTCTGACCCTCCCCTGCTCAGGCTGTCTCTCTCTCTCTCCTAGAAATAAATAAAACATTAAAAAAAAAATTAAAAAAAAAAAAAAAGAATATGCCTATTTTCATTTTTCCTTAATGACCAAAAAGGCCATTTCTAGTGGAGCTCTTTCACTCCCTTCTAGGTCCTACTTCTTAAAGTTGACTCGTATCCATGGAGCCTATGATTGCAACCATCCAGTATTATCCACTTTGTATGTTAGTCGAGGCCTCTCAGTCTTGAGGTGCTGAAGATTTGGTAAATACATCTTGGGGCTTTTTGTAAGAATATTTCTGGAATTCTGACTCCCTACTGTTAAAATAAATAAATTTTCTACACCAGCATGTCAGAAGGGAGCTTGGCTTTAGAGCTAAGGTCAAGGGTAGGGTCAATCAGCAGGAGTTTTACAAAACCTCAGAGGCTATGACATCTCAATGCAGGGTAAGTTTTTTCTAATGTAAAAGTGAGTTTGCAGATTCTTGAAACAAACAAACAAAGGTAACTTGGCAACCTTAAAAATCTCTTAAAAAAAAAAGCAGTTTTCAGATGACAAAATCATAGATAAAGCTCCAGGTCTTATTTAATAAAAAGGTAACATTTTTTAGACTTAACTTTTGTTTTAATCAGGTAATTTTCCACCATATATCAAATAGATCCCATTTAATGGAAAAACCTAAGCACAAAATCCAATTTCTAAGGCAGTATCCTTAGAGAGAACACTGGAGAATCAAGAGGCTATATAATTAATACCCAAAACAATTGCTGGTCTTCAGTCTTGTACCTGGCACCATTTTGGTGTTTTAATGTAGTACGGATTTAGCCATAACTGCATTTTAGTTTGGGTTGCTTGAGGAAAAAAAAGAACATGTTCTTTAAGTTTGCAATGTATAAAAATCATATGGCTCTTTCAAAGTGAGATCAACACTAGCAAAATAATTAGGTTTTATATAGATCTACAAATATACATTAAATGTACAAATGTGGAATGATAGCATTTTTTAAGCCAGAAAAAGCATTATTATTTCCTGAATTTAGTTTTCAGAACATTGTCTTACATGATGTTTCAATGAAAAGTTATTCAATGGTTATAAGTAAGTTTGGGAAATGGCATATGCTCTGTCCTCATCTTGAAAGTTCGTAATTCAAATAATCATATTAACACCTACAATAAATTCTATGATAGGAAGCCACTATAACTTTGTTTAACCCAACGTTTCTGAAACTTACATGATCTGGGAGCCTCTTTTGTTTGTTTGTTTGCATAATGTTTATTAACATTTTGCATAACCTCTTTGGGAAACATTGCTCCAGACCAATGTCCTCATTTTTTAGAAAGTAAGAGCCCAGAGATAAAGTAATTTGCTTACAGAAATAGTCCTTTATTTACTTAGAGAGGTAGATAAGCTACATGGTATTTTTATTTTTAAATTAGCTTCAATGATTTCTTCCTATTGAAACTTTGCTTTGAACAATCAGTGATCATAGATCAAAACAACCTAGCCTCACCTTGGTTTCTGCAGCTAGACTCTTAGTGAAAAATACTACATACTTTAGTCTTCCCTGACTCTTAAACTGGTGTATGTAAATCAAGTAACTAGGCATCTGATATAAATTAAATTATTTGGGAGGGTAACTTACCTGTTAATCACCTGGCTATGAAAATATCACTGTAAATAGCTCTTTCAACATTCCTTAGAGTCTCCACTACCCTATAAAGTCTTCCCTAACAGCTCCCATTCACAGTGATTTTGCCCTTCCCAATCAATATATAATCAAATTCTGTCTTTCATTGTTAGTTACCTGCCTGTATGTATATCTTATCTTCCCAAACAGATTACAAGCTCCAAGACTGCTAAAACTAATTCTTACTTGTCTTTCCAGTCTCTTTATATACACATCACAGATTCTCAAGACATACTTTTTGAATGCCTCACAAATGACCAGTTGAATGAATGGTGGGAAATGGTCAGCCTAAAAGATTAGGAAAGGAGCAGCTCTACTTTCCATCATCTTTCTACCTTCAGTGAAGAATTTTCCCTCTCTCAGCTTTTATGGCCAGCAAATGGCAGTCTTGTCCAGGGGTCCACAGTAAGCTAGGCTGCTCTTGCTCAAAGAACACTGCTTGAACCTGTCAGCATTCCAGTGGGTCAGTGAGAAGCTCATCAAATCAGCAGGACAAGTAGCATCATGCTCTGAATCTGTTTGGAGATCAGATTGGCTTACTCAATAATAAAATGGAAGCCTAGTTTTATTCTACTTGTTTGGCTTCAGATTAATTAGGTACATGACCCCAAAATACAAAGCATCTGCTTTCTAACACTTAAGGTAAATGACCTTTCTCAAAGAAGACCTGATTCAAGAGTATGGATAGTTCTGATTATGTTTCAGCCTGTTTTATAGCAAGATCTGAGAAATACTGAAAAGGAAGAAAGGAAACTTCTATCCCTCCTTGTCACTGATGATCCAGGCCAACTTTAGTTAGAGAACAAGCCCTGTACTAAAAGTGTTTAAACAAACCCAGCACTCATAAAGTGGGATTTTCCATTGTTCCTAGGAATTACAATTTATAATAATATATATATACACACAAAATATATATATACACACAATATATGTAATATATATATACACATACACACAATACATATAATATATATATGTATATGATTGATATGGCTCCATATAGTCAGATTAACTCATTGTTTTTGCTCACAAATCAATCAATATGGTGTGATTATATAGGTACCATGTTCTCAGCACTGCTGTAGGGCACTGTGGGGTTATAGAAGTGTAAAGATATGGTTCCTCCCCTTAAGGGATTTACAACCTAATAAGGTAAGATAAGACTAACATTGAAAACAACTGTGAACAATACAAGGTGATATATATGATCCAGTGTTGACCTGGAGGCCTTGGACTTTAACTGCAGCAGAAATTCGGTGAAAGGGGAAGAGTCACTGGGAGTTTTAGACATAAAAGAAGACTTCATGAAGGCAATGGGATGGAGGTGAACACTACCAAAGGGACAGGACTAGAGACAAAAAAGGTAGGCTGTCCATTTTAGTTTTAGGCAACGTCATTTTGTTAATTCTTTGAGATGTCCCAGTTGTTGATTACTATAACGCAGAATATATATAAACAAACACTTTCAATCACTGAACTATAATTTTTTCTAAAAATTGCCCTCTTAAAAAATTAAAACTTAATAGGATGCTATTATTTTAACGGTCTATAAATAAATTTGCTCAGTTTTCCATTTTCCAGTTGGCAGAGTTAGGCCAATAATTTAGCTTATTAGCTCTAAAATTATCAGTTATATATGCATATCGTTTATTTAAAAATAAAACAAAGTGATCACTATGTGCTAGGCCCTTTGTTGGGCGCTGGGGATAAAATGGTGCATAAGTAATCAAGATGCCTGTCAAGTTTAAATGTGTTGGTGGAGACAGACATGAAAAGAAAAACATGATTACAGAGGTACCTGGGGGGCTCAGTTGGTTAAGCATTGACTTTGGCTTACGTCATGTTCTCACAGTTAGGAGTTCAAGCCCCATATCAGGCTTTGTACTCACGGCAGAGCCTGGAAACTGCTTCAGATTCTATGTCTCCCTCTCTCTCTGCTCCTCCCCTGCTCATGCTCTTTTCTCTCTCTCAAAAATAAATAAACATTTTTAAAAACTTCAAAAGAAAAAGAAAAAAACATTATTACAATTATAGTATGTGTCATCAAAGAAAAATATAGAGAGCTGTGAAAGCAGGTATCAGGGAAGTCTACCTTAGATTGGAGAAGCAGTGACAAATTTCCTGAAAAATTGATAATTTGGGCTGAGGTCTGAAGTAGAGTTAGAGTTAGAGTTAGAAGGGGTTAGAAGGAAGAGTGACAGGAACAGAATATTCTAGGAATAGCGAAGGCAATTAATGTGGTTAGAGAGTAGAGAGAGAAAAGCCTGGACAAATAAGTAGAGCTGGATCATGTTTATTTACCTATTTTATAAACAATTTATAAATTACAGCAAGCTGAAGTATTCATCAGTAGTGGCATTTAATTTTACTCTTTTGTCACAAACAATGATGAGAGTTAAGCTGCCCTTATGGTAAAAACAATTTGAAAAGATAAACATAAAGCAAGAATGCCTTGTTATTTCATCCATGTTGCCTTCCATACAGTTGATATCTACAAGATACAAATGGAACTTTGGAATTCCAGTTAAAGTGAATTACCTCTAAAATTACAAAACAGATTGAGAAAAAAACAGATCTCCAGGAGACAACATAGTGAAGCAGTTAGGTGCATGGAATTTTGGAACCAGCCTTTCTGGATTTTAATCTTAGCTCTTCTACTTACTCATTTTATGACATTAGGCAAATTGAACCTCAGTTTTCCTGCCTTTAACATGGGTGTGGGTTACACCAAAGCACAAGCAACAAAAGAAAAAAACTAAATAAATTGGAATTCATCAAAGTTAAAACTTTTCATGCTTCAAAAGACAAAATTGAGGAAGTGAAAAGACAATCCACAGAAAGGGAGAAAGTATGTATAAATCATATATCTGATAAGGGACTTGTATCTAGAATATATAAAGAATTCTTAAAACTCAATAATAAAAAGATAGGTAACCCATTGAAAAATGCGCTAATGATACGAATAAGAATCTCTCCAAAGAAGATATACAAATAGCCAATAAAGCACATGAAAAGATGTTCAATCATTAGCCATCAGTAAAATGCAAATCAAGTAAGATACTACTTCACATCTATTAACATGGCTTTAGTAAAAAAGACAATAACAACTGTTGGTGAGAATGTGGAGAAATTAAAACCCTTACATACTGCTGGTGGGAAAGTAAAATGGTGCAGCCACTTTGAAGAAACAGTCTGGTGGTTCTTCAGACAATTAAACATAGAGTAATAGAGGTTTCATGTCTTTTGTTCCCCAGTTCTTGGCACATAGATGGCTCTAAAAAATATTTGTGAATGAATAATCTGGAGAAAGTGGAATTTCTTTTTATAAATGCAATATATACTCATAAGGCCCACTTTCTCCCAACAGCACATAAGGATGGGAAATGCCAGGTAAATATCATCTCATTACCTAATCCCACTCTGCAGCTATAACCAGTGATCCATAAAATTTTAACTGGGACAATGAAGTCCAGACAAAAACTAACTTCTTATTTGCAACAGCTAGAGCCACCCCTGAACAGATCACCTTTTTCTCAGAAGCATCATAGAACTTAGAGGTTAAAGAAGTCTAGAAAGATATGGTTAGCACCAGGGCCAGATATGTGTCCCCTCTCTATGTTGCAATTTGCTCCCCAAATTTCTTATTAAATCCAAACTAAAAGGCATAGTTAGATAAATAGTTAATACTATAATATAAACTGAAGTATGGTCACTAGTGGCAAATAATCCCAAATTCAACATTTAGTTTTGTACAAAAAACAAAACAAAATAGTTTTAGAGAGAATAGAATATTTCAAATAAAGTCAATTTAAAGACAAAAACAAGTTCAACTCATTTATTTATTTTTGCATCCTATTGAAACCCTATTAAGAGAACACTAAAGGGATTTTTTTTAAGATAGAAATCTAGGGGTACCCAGATGGCTCAGTGGGATGAGCGTCCCACTCTTTGATTTCGGTGCATGTAATGATCCCAGGGTCATGGCATCAAGCCCTGGGTCAGGCTCCTCATGGAGTCTGCATAAGATTCTTTCTTTCCTTCTTTCTCTCTCTCTCTCTCTCCCTCTCTCTCTCTCTCCCTGTCTCTCAATCTCTCTCTAAAAAATAAACATAAAATTAAAATAAATAAATAAATAATAAAATTAAAAAATAAAGATAGAAATCCACAGGGACAGAAAGGAGACAATAGGAACAAAAATTTGGAAGCTGGAAAGAGATGGCTATATGGCAACTTTTCTAGAAAATCTAAGAAAACTATTTCCTAAGCTGGCAGTGGGAAAAGCAACTCAACCTAGAAGAACCTTCCAAAAGTTTCTTCCAAAAGACTTAGGAATTTGTGGCATCAAGTAATGTTGGAAACTGGGGATCAAAATAGGAGGCTAAGTTGAAAATCTGTGAAGCAGTTAAATTCCTAGATCTCTTCCTCAATTCCATATATTAGGATGATTGTCTTCCCCCACCAGGCAAAATAAAGGAGGTATTTTCTTTGAAGAGGGGGAATAGAGAGTTACAGGCCTTGGATACACCAGGCATAACTGTAGGTGGGGATATTAATTTGAAGATAGAGGCATTAAGTGAACACTTGTAAATTGTATGCTGAATCCTATAAGCCCTCTTTTCCCATTGAGGTCACAGAACAGTAGCATCCAGACATTACCCTGTAGGGAGGTGACTGGAAGCACTTCTCTAAGGAAAGCTAACCATTCCAAGAGGAAAGATCTAAAGGTACTGATGGAGAAGTACCTCAAATAATTGACCTAGCCAGATCATCCTATATTGCAGGCCTACCCCTGTGTAGTCACGGACTCCTGTTGACTTCTTAGTGTTCTTCTCTTAAATATGAACTCATAACTAAGGACCAGCAGATATTGGAGAAAAGTCACTGACATGAAATATAAAAACCAAACAAATGAACCAAAAAAGAAACTTGGAGAAAACAAAGCTATGCATGGAGACAAAAATGTCAAAGAATTAATATTGTTGGGGTGCCTGGTGGCTCAGTCGGCTGGGCAGCTGACTTCGGCTCAGGTCATGATCTCCCGGTGTGTGAGTTTGAGCCCTGTGTCGGGCTCTGTGCTGACAGCTAGTTCAGAACCTGGAGCCTGCTTCGGATTCTGTGATTCCCTCTCTTTTTCTGCCCCTTCTCCACTCAAGCTTTGTCTCTCTCTGTCTCAAAAACATAAAATAAACATTAAAAAAAAAACCCAACTGGAATTAAAAAAAAAAAGAATTAATATTGCTAATGGAAGCTGGTCTGGATCACCTGGCTGAAGAACCAAGCAGCACTGGAGATCTTGGAAGGCATGAGGTTTCTTTTACACCAACTGGTAGACTCAGAGGAGATCATTCTCCAGAGGTCTGAGACCCATAGCACTAGCAGAGAGAACAATTTATAGCCTGTTACTTCCACATTCCTCATTAATGTGCGTGACAAGCAGGGTGGGAAGAAGAACCTAGAAGAGGGAGTCTTTGATCAGGGACAGGTGTTTTCTTATCAGTCCTGTTGCCCATGTTACAAAAGATTTTCTCTATCAATATCTCAAAAGATATTCTCTTAAGAGAAGATACTGAATATACAAAAGAAGGGGATGATATAAAAAGAGCACTTAGAAATTTAAAATGTGATGACATAAGTAAAATCTAAATAGAAAAACTGGAAAATAAAATTTAAAAACTCTTCCAGAAAGTAGAACAAAAAGACAGAGATGAAATTGCAAAATACAAGTTAAAAAAAGTAGGGAGCCGACAAACATCTAATAAGAGTTCCAGAAAGAGAACAGGGAAAATAGAAAGAAGGAAATCATCAAAGAAATAATTTAAGAAAATTTTCTAGAAATGAAGGACAAACTTTTTTTTTTATGGAAAAGGCCCAACACTGTAAATAAATATTCTCTTACCTCAGAGCATAACATCAAAAATTCAGCATAAAGAGAGGATTCTAAAAGCTATTGGAGAAAACAAAAACAAAAACAAAAACAAACAAAACCAAAAACAAACAAACAAAAAAACCAGGTTTATGCAAAGGATCAAGAACCAGAATAGATTTAAACTTCTCAATAGCAATATTGATATCTAGAAGACAATGGAGAAATGCCTTCAAATTTTTGAAGGAAAATTATTTCCAATGATAATTCTAGACCCAGTTAAACTATCAAATGAGAAGATCAAATAAAGATATTGTCACTTATGTAAAGTCTCAAAAATTTTCCTTCCATGCATTCTTTCTCAGGAAACTATGAGAGAATGTACTTCATTAAAATAAAGGTATAAATCGCAAACAAGCAAGATATGGAATATAGGAAACAAAGGGTCTAACACAATAAAGAAGCACACCAACAGAATCCTCAGGATGATGATTAAGAAATATCCCAAGGTAATGCTTAGCTACCAAGCATAAATAGCAATTGGTCCAGTTTAGAACAAGTCAGAAAGCTCAAGTAAGGCTTCTTAAGATTAAACTGAGGGGTGCCTGGGTGGCTCAGTTGGTTAAGCATCCAACTTAGACTCAGGTCATGATCTCATGGTTTGTGGGTTTGAGCCCCATGTTGGGTTCTGTGCTGACAGCTCAGAGCCTGGAGCCTGATTTAGATCCTGTGTCTTCTCCCTCTCTCTTCCCCTCCCCTACTCATGCTCTCTCTCTTTCTCGAAAATGAATAAACATTAATAATTTTTTTTAAAAGATTAAACTAATCAAATATTTGGTGCATGTGAATGTGTTTTTTTTAAGTTTTGTTAATGTTTTATTTATTTTTGAAAGAGAGAGAGACAGAGCATGAGCAGGGGAGGGGCAGAGAGAGACACAGAATCTGACGCAGGCCCCAGGCTCTGAGCTAGCTGTCAGCACAGAGCCCGACATGGGGCTCGAACCCACAAACCACGAGATCATGACCCGAGCCAAAGTCGGCCACTCAACTGACTGAGCCACACAGGTGCCCCGTGAACATGTTTAAAAGATTTAGATAATTAGTGGTGCCTTTGGCATTGAATTAGTAAAAATATATAGAAAACAAAACAAACAGAAGAAGCTATACAATGATTACTCCAAAAGAAACTAAGGAGTCATACAGAAAAGAAAAAGTAATAGTTTCCTGGGGGCTGGGTGAAATAGAACTAAATCTTTGTCTTCCATAAAGGAATACCATTCATAATGTCTCAACCTGAAAAATCACAAAGAAGCAGTTTAAGTGTATTATTTATATAGATAGAGGTAAATAGAGCAAAATTATTAGATAAGAGGAAGTAATGGATGATAATTATTTTTCCTAATGAGACTTATGAAACTATTTTTTGGCTCCTTCAACCATATACATATATAATATTGACAAAAGTAAAAGTAAAGTTTATCCTTCTGCTATAGAAGATAAAAAATGAATAAAATTTGGTCCCTCAAATTGCTTAATGTCAAGTTGGGGGAAGAGAAATACTCAGCTATCATGTATGAGGGTATGAAGTTTGCCTTAAGAGGTTAAAACAAAATGCTATAGGAACCCTGAGGAGGCCAAATGTATAGGCCTTAGAAATAAACAATTTTTTAGGAAGGTTTTATGTTATGAAAGAAAATGGGGGAATTTTAGCAGGTAGAGGTTAGTGTGGCAGGTATCCCAGGTAAAGGGACTGTGTGAGTATAAGTACACAAGCAGAAAAGCTGTTCTTTTGTCCAGCTAGGAAGACAGGCTGACTTGACGGGGTGTGCAGTGCAAGCAAGATGTGCTGAGAAATCAAGCAGGAGAGGGAAATTGAGAACAGACCTTTGGATGACCTCGAATTCCCCATTATAGCTTTTGGAAGCCTATGGGAAATTGTTAAGTTTTTGGAGCAGGGAATTGACATGATTTAAACTGTAATTTAGGAAGATTATTTGGCAGCAGTACATGAGTTAGATTGAAAAGAGAAAAAAATAAGACAAAGAAATGAGAAGGAACTCAATTCAACAGTTCAAGGCAGAGGTATAAGGATCTAAATTTCAACAGGATTGGTGAAAATTGAAAGGCAAGAATGGATAGGAGATATTTCAGAGACAACAGTTAAACCTGTTTTTAAAAAATTATTAATTTGCTCTTGCTTTTCTTCTGTTGGAAATTCTTCATAGGCACTCTGGCTTTAACTGGCTGATACAGGGAGACTGGAAGCCAAGTAAATCATGTTGATTTGTAGCTTATATAAATTTTAAAAGCCAACTAGTTAATAAGACTTAGAACATTCTGATCTTGGTACAAATGCCTGATGTGCTCATGTTTTCGAACATATTTCATTTAGTGGGGTCTTTTTTTAAATGCGTAGTTGCTATATACCATTGACTATGGACTTCAAAAAGAACTTAATTTGGGGGTGCCTGGGTGTCTCAGTTGGTTAACCGTCTGACTTCAGCTCAGGTCATGATATCGCATTTTGTGGGTTCAAGCCCCATGTCGGGCTCTGTGCTGACAGCTTGGAGCCTGGAGCCTGTTTCAGATTCTGTGTCTCCCTCTCTCTCCTTTCCTCCCCTGCTAGCTATCTCTCACGCTCTCTCTCAGAAATAAATAAAAATATTTTTAAAAAAGAACTTAATTTTGCTTTACTTTTCATAATCTCGTCATTATTGTGAACCAAAGTTATTTTAACATAAATAAGACACAAGCTCACAGCTAGTATCATACTCAATATTGAAAAGCTAAAACTCTTCCTCTAAGATCAGGAATAAGGCAAGTACGCCCACTCTTGCCACTTTTATTCATCATATAATTGGAAGTCCTAGCCAGAGCAGTTAGGCAAGTAAAGAAATAAAAGGCATCCAAATTGGAAAGGAAGAAGTAAAACTGTCACTATTTGCAAAGGACATGATACTCTATATAGAAAAAAGACCCCATCAAAATACCGTTAGAACTAATGACCAAATTCAGTAAAGTTGCAGGATACAAACTCAATCCACAAAGGTCTGTTGTATCTCTATACATCAATAATGAACTATCAGAAAAAGAAATGAAGAAAATAGTCCCATTTATAAAAGAATAAAATACCTAGGAATACATTTAACCAAGGAGGTAAAATACCTCCTTAGAAAATAAGTTAGCAAATCTCTTGTTTATCATGGCTACATCATTAGTAACATTGACCTCAGTCTCTCCCATATTCCTGATCTACCCATCATTCCCAACACTGTCAGATAAACGTTTCTGATTAATATTTATTCACAATTTCAAATTTATGTGGTGGTTCTCTACTGCCTGTCCTAAAAAAACTGTAAGTTGTCTGCTTGACATTCAAGGCCCAGGACCTGGTCTCATTCACTTCTGCAGCTTTACTTTCAATGACTACTTTCTAACACTCCTCTCCACTCTAATCTAACTGACCTCTTTATTATACCCAACTCTCAACATGTACGTTTGCATCTCAAAGTTTTGCTTTTCAGCTTTCCTGGCTGGAATTCCCTCCTTTGACATTTTCCCTAATTTAATTTGCTACCTGTTTTTTAAAAAAATTTTTAAATGTTTTTTTATTTATTTCTGAGAGAGAGAGAGAGAGACAGCGTGAGCAGGGGAGGGTCAGAGAGAGAGGGAGACACAGAATCTGAAACAGGCTCCAGGCTCTGAGCTGGCTGTCAGCACAGAGCCAACGTGGGGCTCGAACCCACAAACCGCGAGATCATGACCTGAACCGAAGCCACACGCTCAACCAACTGAGCCACCCAGGTGTTCCCCTACCTGTTTTTTTTAAATCTGACTAAGATTCTACCTTCTCCATTATCTTCTCAGGTATATCAGAGAAAGCTGATCTCTGCATTTGCTGAAGTTATACAGCATTTGGAGTTTGCATCATTTAATTTGGCATTTAATTATCTGCTTTATTTTTGTATGTGCTGGCTGTGACTATGGCTAAAGTAGGATTTAGAAGCACATTTGAACCTGGGTGTTTAAACATCATCACAAATTGGTCTTTCACTATCTCTTGACCCTGCTTTCCTCTGAGAGAATTAGTTTAGGCAGATTATTACCATGTATTAGCAAAGGTGGCCAGTAGAAACTTGGCACTTACATCTGAAAAGCTTAGTAAACTCAGCAGAAAGAATGGATATTATTCTCCATTGTTCTAGAAAAAGACCCAAGGCTGACTCTCATTGGAGAGGGTCATCTACTCACCACTGAACCAATCACAGCAACTTTCATTAATTAGTTCTGGGTCACATGATCAAGTTTTGAACTGAAGAGATGGTCTCCTGTGGGCACAGACCATGCCCACTGAGAATGGCAATGGGATGCTTTTCCCATAGGAAAATGAGGAAATGACTCTGTGTCTGCCATACACATCCCATCTCCCAAGTCATTTAGAGCATTATAAAAATCTTTTTCAAATAGTTATATCATCAAATTAATCCTCTTCAGTCTTTGATTAGGCAGATTTGAAAGGGGCTGTTAATGCACTACAAAGCCCCTGAATATTCAATTGAGCATTTTGTTCTTGTTTCCTGTGCTCTGTGTTAGACAATGAACTTCAAAAATACAGACATTCATATGGCGGAGAATTCAAAATAGACAACAAATTTAGTGATAAATCATAATAACCTAGTTATAAAAACTGTCAATAATTTAGCTTTAATGTTTACTCACCATTATAGAACCAAACACTATTTTATTTCTATTTTCTTCAGATGTTGCCAGAATTCCTGTCCCCACTCTCTCTTCAGGAAATTAGCAGAAAGAAGATGGATTTTAAAAGAGAATAAACAAAAAGTTTAATGGGTTTTTGCAGAACCTGGGTTTTGGAAGGGGAACGGTAGAATAAAGGTTTCGGGAAAGGGGAGGATTCTCCAGCCTTCCATATCAAAGAGAAACCAATACTTCAAGCCCAGAGCCTGGAATTCTCCTGGGACTCTATACAGACTAGCATCTGCCACTATAATTACAAAAGGTGTCATCTGACCGACCTCAAGCTACAATGTTAGACTAGTGGTGTGAAACAAAACAAAATTTTACTTTCTTAACATCCTTTAAATAGGTGTTACTTCCCTTAATAGCACTGTTGTGCTTGTGGGAGAAGGAAGGGAAACCTAAATTCTCACTCAATAGCTTTATAATGTTCCAACTATTATTTTTAAGCCTATACATTATTTTCCTCTAAAATCATCTAACTTCCTAAAGGCCTATAGTTTTATATGTTTTTTTTCTTTTTTGCTTTGCTATTATTAGAGATGCCAAATAGCTATTAGAAGTTCTTCACATCTTGTCTTTGAAATTTAATTTAAATTGTTTTGTAATCAGGACAAAATTAATTTCCCTTTAATTTGTATGGCACTTAGTTTCCAAGTGTGTTTGGTTTGGTTTGGTTTGGTTTTGGCTGGACTGAATATCATAGCTAATACGGTAAGGAAGAAAAGATAGATTTGATGATCAAAGCTAAGTTTAATATAAACATTTTCCCTGGGGGTAAAATAAGGAATAAAAAATGAAGTTATACATAGCTATAATTCTGGCTACAATTTAAATGGACAATATTTCAGTCTTCAGTGAAACTTTAATCTAATAACCAATATTTATTAAATAAATAAAGCAAACCTCCTAGAAAATAACAGAATGTAAGAGGAAAGTCCTGCAAGTAAAATAATTAATTAACTATTGCTAATTATATATATGAGATATATAAATATATATATAACATATGTATATATGATAATACAGTCATAAATTGACCTGATCATCCATCAGTGTAGTACCTCTTCAAGCCTAACATATGGTCCATTTACCTCACATGTGGTCATCTGTCCTTTGGCATTTAGTCATGTTTGGATCTTGAGTTACTACTCCTAAAGCCTAAACTTGCATAGCTTTTCCTGGTAGTCTGAGTAGAGGATTAACAGCACCTAAGTCTTGTTAGGCTCTTAGAGAGCTACAGGGCTCTTCCATATCCCACTACAGAACTCAAATGCTCTACCAGATTGCAGCTCTTATATCAATTACCATGGATACAGAATGTAAATAGTGGGTATTTTTTTTATTACTAAAAGGGTACTTAATTCCTCAGATTAATTTTGAGAGATGTTTTGTATGTGTTGCTTGTTTTTGTATTTTAAAAGACAATCTAGTGAGTGCTTTCTAAAATTGTTCACATAAACCCTCCATATTTCCTTTCATGTTTCTTTTTTAGCTCATGAAAGGGACAGAAAATGCTAAAGATTCTAAGTCTCCCAAACCCTTAACACTTGTGAGTTTTTCATGAGATTATCTACTTGAAAATATTTTGGGGAAAAGGCATAAAAGAAAAAAGGTTAAAAAACAAACAAATATACATACTTTGGGTCCAGAAAAAAAACTGGGTTAGTACCTGTTTTGTGGCATATTGGCTCTGTGCTTTTAGGCAGTTACTTCACATTACAGACTCCAATTCTCTCAACTGTAAAACAGGATAGTAACTTCTACCTCATAGGGTTGATGCGAAGATTAAATAAGTTAATGAGAAAACACAAAAAGTCCCTAATTCAGCAACTGACACATAGAATATGTTCAGTAAATTGTAACCAATATAATGAAAAACATATTAGGATAGGGAGGAAATATCTAAGGCAGGATTCCTATTTATAATGCAGGCTACCATAATCTGGACAGTTGGCACCTCTCTCCTCAATCCAATGCTGGGAAAAAAATTTTGCAGTAAGAATAAAAGCTTTTGGTTCCTTTATAGTTTTAAACAAATATTAGAAAACAAATTAATTTAAATTTGGAAACACAATTTTTATGCATTAACCATGATGCTTAAATATTACTTTCAGATAGTATGAGTGTTTAATGTTCCTCCTCTGTGCTAAACAGAGAATGAAGGAAGACATTAAATCAAAGAACATGATGAGAAATAACTAGAATCAGGAGACCTTGAGAGAAAAAGGAAAATTGAAGATGATAGGAACACTTCATTCCAATCCCTTAAAATATGCTTCTCAGTCTATCTGCTGGATCAGGCAGTGAAATACAAGTGTTATTTAGTTCCGGGCTGAAGGTTGACATGCTAAATAAAGCTAAAAGTAAATTTCCAGGAAAATTTAATAGATTGGCCTACCCTATAATGTACTCAGTAAATTTTATGGGAGAAATTACCCTCTTTAAAGAAAGGAATAAAACATTGCTGTTTCTATCTCAGTCACTATAAAGCAGAGGCTCGTTAGATGTTCTCCAACAAAATAAATTGCAAAGAAGCTGAACTGTTTGATTAGAATAAGATGAAATTTTCAATTATTTGCAGGAGCTGCATTCACGGTATAACAAAAAGGATTATTGCCACAAGGGAAATACTTTCAAGACTCAGTGTGTTTTCACTAATACAAATAACCACATTTTGGCAGTTTTGATCTTTAGAATCCAACAAAGAGAAGAACATTGTGAGTAATGTCTGCTATAAAAGAGACAGCGATGTTGAATTCTCTTTCCTTGAAGCACTGATTTGGATGGCCATGTGATGTTGCTGGGATCACAGTGTGTCATGATTCTTTTTGGTATGTGAACATCGTGTTTTGTTTTGTTTTGTTTTTTTTGAGAGAGAGAAAGTGTGTGCATGTGCTTGAGGGAGAGGGGTAGAGGGAGAGGATGACAGAGAATCTTGAGCAGGCTCCAACCCTGTGTGGAACCCAAAATGGGGCTTGATTTCACAATTGTGACAGCATGACATGAGCCGGAATCAAGAGCCTGATGCTTAACCCACTGAGCCACCCAGGTGCCCCATATGTGAACTGTTTTAGATCAGTTCAAATTTGCATGGATGTTCTACCTGAGGATGCTCCTTAAGGGCTCTATGTAGAATACATTTAAAATGGAGGGCGCCTAGGTGGCTCAGTCATTAAGCGGTTTGTCAGTTCAAGCCCCCCCCCTTCCCCCCCGCGTGAGGGGACTGTGCTGACGGTGCAGAGCCTAGAGCCTGCTTTGGGTTCTGTGTCTCCCTTTCTCTCTGCCCCTCCCCTGCTCGCACTCTCTCTGTCTCTCAAAAATAAATAAACATTAAAAATTTTTTAAAAAATAAAAAATAAAATGGATTTGGGGGCACCTATGTGGTTCAGTCGGTTGAGCTTTGGACTTTGGCTCAGGTCCTTAGGTCATGATCTCACGGTTTGTGAGTGAGCCCCACATCCGGCTCACTGCTGTCAGTGCAGAACCCACTTTGAGATCCTCTGTTACCCCATCTCTCTCTGTCCCTCCCTCACTCACTCTCTCTCTCTTTCAGAAAATAAATAAAACATTTTTTAAAAAGTCAATAAAATGGAGTTGGTCTTTTTCCCTTACAGAGTTGAGGGCTCCTAGTGACTTAGTAGCTTGGGCAAAGGGAAGAAAGAAAGCTGCCCATTGGTGACAGCCAGTGGCTTGAAATCAGGGTGGTGGCAGAGATGGAAGATAACCAATAGACTTTAAGGAAATGCATATAGAAGATGGGAGAAAAGCNTCACGCTGTCTCTCTCTCTCTCCTAGAAATAAATAAAATATTTTAAAAAAATTTTAAAAAAAAAGAAATATTTTTAAATACTTTAAAAAATTGAACCACTATCAACACTTAGCTTTTTAAAGCATGTTTTACATGTTTTCATTTGATACAGTATTGTTTTGGTATATTTCAGACTTCTTTTAAATTATTGAATATTTGAAGTTTCTGCAGAGAATCATAATAAATCATAAAATATTTACTAATATTATTGTAAAAGGCGAGGGTTTATCTTTTGTGAAATTTAGAAAAAAATGTTAAGACTTTTTTTTCAACCCTTTTCCAAGTTCCATGTTTTCAAAGATGAAATTAATTACATGAGCCTCAAAATTAATACATTTCTTCGGATAGTCAGCAAATACTAGCTGGGCAGCCCACGCTAAGCTAACTCATAAGAAATTGCTTGACAGATTTTGTAAAACTTAATTAGCTTTTGTTTTCACACTTAACCATGTTGAATCTGCATAAATCTAAAAAGCTGGTTTTAAAGAAAACTTCAGGTTGACAGCATTTTTTTTAACCCTACGATTTAGCCAAATAAAATATAATTTTTAAAAATTGACTTTAGGGATACCTGGGTGGCTCAGTCAGTTAAGTGTCTGACTCTTGATTTTGGCTCAGGTCATGATCTCATGGTTTGTGCGTTCGAGCCCCGCATAGGGCTCTGCGCAGACAGGGCAGAGCTTGCTTGGGATTCTCTTTCCCCTCTATCTCTGCTCCTACCCTGCTTGCTCTCTGTCTCAAAATAAATAAGGAAAACTTTTTTTAAAAATTTGACTTTAGAGGTAGAAACAGTGTGGTTTATTTTTTCAAACAAAAGATCAGAGTGACATCTAGTGTTCAATGGGTGTATCTGCAACTGACTATAGTGGCACGCTGTCACACAAGTATTATCAGTGCCATTTTTCCAACAGTATTTGCTTACTTTTGTCTCTATGTCACATTTTGATAATTCTCAAAATATTTCAAACTTTTTCATTATTATTATATTTGTTATGGTGATCTGTGATCAATGATCTTTGATGTTACCATTGTAATGATTTAGGGCATCACGAACCATGTCCATATAAGACAGAGAACCTTAATCAACAAATGTTGTGTATGCTCTGAGTGCTTAACCTACCTGTAATTCCTGTGTCTATTCCTTTACTCAGGCCTTCCTATTCCCTAAGGCACAACAATATTCCCTGAGATACAAAAGCCAACTAATAATCTACAATGGCCTTTAAGTATTCAAGTGAAATAGAGAGCCACATGTCTCATATTTTAAATCAAGAGCTAGAAATGAGTAAGCTTAGTGAGGAAGGTATGTTAAAAGCCAACACAGGCTAAAAGTGAGGGCTCTTGCAGCAAACAGTAAGCCATGTTATCAATGGAGAGGAAAAGTTCTTGAAGGAAATTAAAAGCTCTAACCCAGTGAACACACCAGTGATAAGAAAGTGAAACAGTCTTATTGCTGATATGGAGAAAGTTTGAGTGGTCTGGATAGATCAAACCAGCCACGACATTCCCTTAAGCCAAAGCCTAATCCAGAGCAAGGCCCTAACTCTCTTCAATTCCAAAAAGGCTGAGAGGTGAGGAAGCTGCAGAAGAAAAGTTGGAAGCTAGCAGAAGTTGGCTCATGAGGTTTAAGGAAAGAAACCATGTCCATAACATCAAAGTGCAAGGTGAAGCAGCAAGTGCTGATGTAGAAGCTATGGTAAGTTATCCAGGAGATCTAGCTAGATCATTACTGAAGGTGGTTACACTAAACAACAGGTTTTCAATGTAGATGAAACAGCCTCCTGTGGGAATAAGATGCTGTCTAGGGCTTTCACAGCTAGAAAGGAGAAGTCAGCGCCTGGCTTCAAAGCTTCAGAGGACAAGCTGATTCTTGTTAGAGACTTCTGCAGCAGGTGACTTTAAGTAGAAGCCAATGCTCCTTTGCCCTTCTAAAAATCCCAGAACTCTTAAGAATTATGCAAAATCTGGGGCACCTGGGTGGCTCAGTTGGTTAAGCTGTGCTGCCAGCCAGCTCAGAGCCTGGAGCCTGTTTCAGATTCTGTGTGTGTCTCTCTCTCTCTCTCTGACTCTCCTCCGCTTATGCTGTCTCTCTCTCTCAAAAATAAATAAAACATTAAAAAATTATTTAAAAAAAGAATTATGCAAAATCTACCCTGCCTGTGTTCTACAAATGGAACAATAAAGCCTGGATGACAGTACATCTGTTTACAACATGGTTTACTGGATACTTTAAGGCCACTGTTGAGACAGTAACTGAGAAGAAAAGATTCTGTTCAAAATATTGCTGCTCACTGAAAATGCACCTGCTCACCCAAGAGCTCTGATGGAGATCTACAATGAGATGAATGTGGTTTTCATGCCTGCTAACACAACATCCATTCTGCATCCTGGGGACCAAAGAGTAATTTTGACTTTCACCTCCTGGTATTTACAAAAATACATTTCATAAGGCCATAACTTCCATAGACAGTGATTCCTCTGATGGATCTGGGCAAAGTCAATGGAAAACCTTCTGGAAAAGATTCACCATTCTAGATGTCATTAAAAACATTCATGATTCATGAGAAAAGGCCAAAATATCAGCATTACTAGGAGTTTGGAAGAAGTTGATTTCAACCTTCATGGATGAGTTAGAGGGGTTCAAGACTTCAATGGAGGAAGTTACTGCAGATGTGGTGGAAATAGCAAGGTAACTAGAATTAGAAGCGGAGCCTGAAGATGTGACTGAATTACAATCTCATGATAAAAATTCAATGGAAGAGGAGTTGCTTCTTATGGACGAGCAAATAAATTGGGTTTTGGAAAAGGAATCTACTCCTGGTGAGGATGCTATGAAGCCACATCCTCAGCCACACCCACCACAGATTTCAACAAACATTATTCTGATTAGTCAGTAGCCATCAACATGGAGGCAAAACCCTCCACTGCAGAAAGATTATGGCTCCCTGAAAGTTCAGATGATAGTTACCACTTTTTAACAATAAAGTATTGTTTAATTAAGCTATATACATTTTTTAGACATGTACTGCACGCTTAATAGACTGCAATATAATCTAAATATAACTTTTGTTATGTTATGTTATGTACTAGGAAACCAAACAATTCATATGAATCACTGTACTGTGATTTTTTTTTTTTTTTTGCTTTATTGTGCTAGTCTAGAACCAAACCAGCAATACCTCTAAGGTATACCTATACCTTGCCTGTCATTTTACCCTGCCTACAAGATAGTGAATGTAGCATAAAAATGAATGAGAGGAAAACAAATGAAAAGGATCACTGTGATATTATAATAATAATCAAATATAGGTCATCATTTCTGAGAGTCTAGAGTCTCTACTGTGGTTTCAGAAATTCAGGAGTGGCTTCCTGAAGTAACTCTTACCTGAACAGATATGTAAAGAAAGGGGAAAAGTTACAGGTGACAAGAGTCCAAAGGAGATGGCAACATGAGTCAAGGTAGAAAATCAAGTTACAGAAAAATATTGTGGAACAAGTTAAATGGCTCCAGTGTAAAGCAGGGGACACTGAGTATCTGAAAGGGAAATAGGAGAGGGAGGCAAAGGTGAGATCAAGAAGAGTTTATAATTTCTACATAATAGGAAGTCACCTTAAAGATAGCCTTTCAATTTGAATAGAGCCATGGCATGAATGGGGAGTGTCTCAGGGGAGGGGCTGAGACTAAAATTGGATGTTACTATAGTAGATGATGGTAGTAGTAAAGAGAAGATAGATTTAGTAAACAATTTGGAAACTAAATCAATAATTGGACTTGATGACTTGATGTTTACATGAATGGTAAAGGGCAAAAGTCAAGGATATCATCTTTTGAGATCATGTAGGTTCTATGTTCATTAATTAATACTTTTAAATTATTAGAAAGCATGGTTAGTGGGAAAGATGATTAATTTCATTTGACAAGTTAACTTTGAAGTACATGGGAAATAGTGATATGTTCATGCCAAAAGGCAATTGAGAATCTGGTGGGGTTTTTTAATGTTGTTTTAAATTTATTTTTGAGAGAGAGAGAGAGAGAGAGACAGCATGAGCAGCAGAGGGTCAGAGAGTGAGGGAGACACAGAATCCGAAGACAGGTTCCAGGCTCTGAGCTAGCTGTCAGCATAGAGCCCAACATGGGGCCCGAACACATAAACCGTGATATGACCTGAGCCGAAGCTGGCCACTCAACCGACTGAGCCACCCAGGCATCCCGAGTATCTGGTTCTTAATCTTCTATGGTGAGGACTAAGCAAGAGATGTGAAATTAGTTTTATCAGTATAGAGGGGTTGCTGAATTAATGGCAGTGAATAAGATTACCCAGGAAGGGTATGTAGCATAAAACAGGAGCATGGGTAGAAAAGGTACCATTAATTCTTAGTGGAAAAAAGTAATTTGGAGTTGGATTTGTCTAAAATATTGGACAGAATATTAGAAAGAAAAGATATAATTTCTTCAAGATCAATATTCTATAGGTGGCCTTTTGTGGTCTAGCTATACAAACACTATTGTAGTACCAAATAAAACATGATATATTTATTAACTGTATGAACCAGGGCTCCTTCAGCAAGAAATAGGAACTTTTCTTAGGATGCCAATGCCTTCTCCATTAGGCTACTGGGGAAACTGTACCTAAACTAGCATGAGTGAAAGACTTCATTACTATGTAACCTGATATCTCAGGGGATGGGCTGGCACTAGGCACCGCTGGATCCAAATGCCATGTCTTCAGTGGGCTCTCTCCATGCCTAGAAGGTAGTTTATTCTGCGCTGACTTCATTTTCACACAAAGGCAAAAATGATTATAGGATTAATTGGAATATAATACTAATGAAAAGTGGGAAAAGAACAAAACCCTCTTTCTCTCCATTCTCTCATATTGATCTTCTCCAAAGGCATCTAACTGGTTTGACTTTGATCATGTGCCTATCACTTGAACCTATCATGGAGTCCAGAGGGAGAATATATTCTGATATATTCTGGATTATATTGGGTTTGGGGTTCGTGAGTTCAAGCTTGCTTGGGATCCTCTCTCTCTCTCCCTCTCTCTCTGCCCCTCCCCTGCTCATTTTGTCTCTCTTTCTCAAAATAAATTAATAAACTTAAACATTTTTTAAAAATTTGTCTAAATAAGAAATTAGTCTTTTTTCCTCTGTTAGGAAATTGATGAAAAGTACTAGAATAATAACTGACTAATAGATGGGGAATGTCAACAGAGAAATGGAAACTATGAAAAAGAGCCAAACATATATTCAATAACTGGAAAGTATAATTTCTGAAATGAAAACACTCACTGGTTGGGCTTAACAGTTATTGGAGATAGCAGAAGAAAGGGCCAGTGTGTTAACCTGGCTCTTTTCAAAAGTAGCCACGATGAAGGGATTAAACATGCAAGTGTTGTGTTATAGGAAGCACTTGGGAAAGAACATAGGTAGGTTGCTGGAGAAAGCCATGGATCCATTCGACTGGGATGAAAGTCTGATTCCAAGTGAAGGAGAGAGGAAAGGAAGATTTCCTCGGTGAACTGTCTGTGCAGTGTAAGGAAGATTTGGAAAGGGCAATGGAGAATCCTTGAGCCAAAGTTTGTCACCAGAGGAGTCTGTATTTCCCAGGAGCAACTTGGCCTTTGTTCCTTGCCACACTCATACATGGCAAGTATAGCCTTGACAGTTTTTAGAACATGGTTTGAATGGTGCATCTGTATTATCTTACCTTTCACAACGTTGCTCTCCACAAATATACTTTCCCAGTTCACTGCCAGTATAATGGTCAGCAGTGAGCTGCTGCCTTCTGCCAGAGACTCTCCTTGTTCCATCCTGTCTACCTGCCAGGTAGTAGGCAAGCGAGTCTCAAATCCTCATCTTTCCTTCCTGCTTTCTCAGACCATTCCTGATTTTATCTGTGCTATTCCAGATGCTCCCTCAAAGCAGACATTAAGAACGGATTCAGGTAAACGCTTCTTATTGAAAATGGAAAAGGAGGGGCACTGAGTATCCAACTTTGGCTCAGGTCATGATCTTGTGGTTCGTGGGTTCGAGTCCCACGTCAGGCTCTGTGCTGACAGCTAGCTCAGAGCCTGGAGCCTGCTTCAGATTCTGTGTCTCCCTCTGTCTCTGACCCTCCCCTGTTCACGTGGTCGGTCAACCTCTCTCTCTCTCAGAAATAAATAAAACATTTTTTAAAAAATTAAAAAAAAAAAGAAAATGGAAAAGGAGTTGGGGAAAGCCATGATAGCCATCAAACCACACTCCAAGTCTGACCTGGAATGAAGGAGAGAAGGAAGGAACATTAGGTGTCATGTAGTCTAAGGAAAGTTCAGGAATGCCAACAGGGAGTCCTCAAGCCAACGTAAGCCATCAGAGAATTCCTTAGTGTTTGACCAGCAGCAGCCCATGAGAAGCTGTGGCCTAAGCACAAAGAGTGATGAATTTCACAATATAACAGCTTGGGCCCTCACTCAATTATGCTTCTGATAATTGGTGTCCTGGAAGGCAATTCTCATGACCATTACAGTCAGCAAAGATGAAGACCATTAGGAATTATATATTCTGGGCATGCCTGGGTGGCTTTAGTCAGTTGAGCCTCCAACTCTTGGTCTCAGCTCAGGTCATGATATTACAGTTCAAGAGACCACTAACAGCTCAGAGCCTTCTCAGGATTCTCTCTCTTCTTCTCTCTCTGTTCCATTCCAGCTTGTGCTCACATGCTCGCGTTCTTTCTCTCTCAAAAGAAAACATTTTTAAAAATAAAAAATAATATATTATTAAAAAGGAATGGAAATAAGATTGTATATAATGAAAACAACAAATTAACATTACAAATAATGAACAAATAATGGGACATTTTAAGTGATCTAACAGAATGGCAAATTGAGTCTCAAGAATGAAAAGAGAAAGAGAATGGAACCAAAAAAAAGAGCAAAAGAAAAAATAGTTGAAATTTCCACAAATTTGTGGAAATAATTTACTCACCTACCAAAGAAGCTCAACACATTCCAGGCAAGATAGATACAGGAAAAGCACAGCTAAATACAGCACATTACAACAACTAAAAAACTAAAATAAAGAGATATTGGAAGTATCCAGAGAAAAAAACTTTTCATACAGAGAAGCAATGGTATATGATGGTATTTGATCATGGAAATGATATTTCATAAGAAACAATAGATTTCAGGACACAATGGAAAAACATTTTTAAAGTGATCTGGAAAATTCTTGGACAGGGCCAAATGCTAAACCATAAAGCAAGTCTCATGAAATTTCAAAAATATTAAAATTTTACAGAGTATGTTCCCTGGCCACAGTGGAATTAAAGAATAGAAAGGAAGACATAAAACTGTGTTTATTTATAAGTGATATGATGGTTTATACAGAAACATCAAAATGAATGTACAAAGAACTAGTAGGCTTAATATGTGAATTTAGAAAGGTCATAGAATATAAGTTTAATACACAAAAATCAATCATAGTTCTGTTTACCAGGAAATAATTGGAAAATGAAATTTTAAAACACCGTTTACTAGAGTATCAAAAATAAACTGCTTAAGGGGCGCCTGGGTGGCTCGGTCGGTTGAGGGTTCGACTTCGGCTCAGGTCCTGATCTCCAGGTTCATGAGTTTGAGCCCAACTTGGGGCTTTCTGCTGTCAGGGCAGAGTCTGCTTTGGATCCTCTGTCTCCCTCTCTCTCTACCCCTTCCCCTCACCCCCACGCACATGCTTGCTCTCTCTCTCTCTCACAAAAGTAAACATTAAGAAACAAAACAAAACAAAACAAAACAAAAACCTGAGGCACCTGGGTGGTTCAGTCGGTTACACGTCCGACTTCGGCTCAGGTCATGATCTCACAGTTCATGGGTTCGAGCCCCGCATCGGGCTCTGTGCTGACTGCCAGCTCAGAGCCTGGAGCCTGTTTCAGAGTCTGTGACTCCCTCTCTCTCTGACCCTCCCCTGCTCACGCTGTCTCTCTATCTCTCTCTTAGAAATAAATAAGCATTTTTTAAAAAATTTAAAAAAAACAAACAAACCTGAGGTACTGGGGTGTCTCAGTCGGTTGAATGTCTGACTTCAGCTCAGGTCATTATCTCACGAACATGCGTTCCAGCCCTGCTTCCGGCTCTCTGCTGACCTCTCAGAGCCTGGAGCCTGCTTCCAGTTCTGTATCACCCTCTCTGACCCTTCCTTGCTTGAGATCTGTCTCTCCCTCTGTTTCTCTCTCTCAAAAATAAACATTAAAAAAATAAGCTATATAAAATTAAATTTACAAAAATTGTGTAAGACTTCTACAGTGATAAATATAAAATATTGATAAGAGATATTAAAGAAAATCTAAATAAATGGAAAGTTATATAATAGATTAATATAATTAGATTGTCTTCACAAAATGATCTTTATTTTTTTTATGTTTATTGATTTTTGAAGGAGAGAGCATGCACGTGCACGTGTACAAGTAGAGGAGGGGCAGAGAGTGAGGGAGACACAGAATCTGAAGCAGGCTCCTGCTGTCACTGCAAACCCCAAGGTGAGGCTCGAACCCATGAACCAAACTTGACCTCAGCCAAAGTGAGATCATGACCTGAGCCAAAGTTGGACATTCAACCAACTGACTCTCCCAGGCATCCCCCAAAATGATCTTTAAATTCAACACAATTCCAATAAAAATCCTAACAGACTTTTCTCCCTAGAAATTGACAAGCTGATTGTAAACATTTTCTGAAAATAGAAAAGACCTAGAGTAGCAATCTTGAAAAAGAACAAAACTGGAAGTCATGAGCCACCTCATCACAGGACTGTTTAAAGCTGGAGTAATTAAGACGCTGTGGTAATGATGTAATGATTGATAAATACAGGGAAATGAAACTGAAAGCTGATTGGCAACATAGCGACCAAGGTAATTTGATATGGAAAGTCAAGTCTTTTCTTTTTTTTTTATTATTATTTTTTTTTACAAATAGTTTATTGTCAAATTAGTTTCCACATAACACTCAGTGCTCATCCCCAAAGTGCCCTCCTCCATGCCCATCCCCCCCTCCCCCCCACATCCATCAGTCCTCAGTTTTTGTCAGCATTCAAGAGTCTCTCATAGTTTGCCTCTCTCCCTTTCCCCCACCATTTCCGCCCTTCTTCTCCCCCTTGTTCCTCCGTCAATTTCCTCCTAATCCTCCTATACGTGCAAACATATGATATTTGTCCTTCTCTGCCTGGGAAAGTCAAGTCTTTTCAAGAACCGGTGCTACACAAGTTTCTTGCTGCTTTGGCCTCCCCAAACTGCCATCTCTATCTGTTCAGTTCAGTAAGACCTTTGGGATCTGTCTGGATTCCTGCTGCCTGCATGAAGCCTAGGAACTACTACAGGTAACCTGGGACAATCACAGGGTTTACGTGATTGTTTCCTCTTTCTCAGAGCTAACAGGCCCAGGCTGCCAGTTGTGTAATGCCTGAGAGCAGGTGTTAAATACATTTTGTCCAGTTTCTTGTTTTGGGAAAAGGAAAATCCAGGCCCTGTTACTCCACCATGTTTGAAACAGAAGCTGTGTGCCTTTCTTCTTCTTTTTCTTTTTTTTTTAAAGCAGGCTTCATGCCCAGTGCAGAGCCTGACCTGGAACTTGAACTCACCACTATGAGATCCAGGCCTGCACTGAGATCAAGAGTCTGACACTTAAACCAACTGAGCCACCCAGGTGCCCCTGATGTGCACTTTAAAAGAGCCTCTGTCTGTTCTGTGAAGATTAAATTGTCATGGAGCAAACATGGAAGAAAGAAAGCAGAGTCCATTCGGGAAGTATTTGTAGGAGTCCAAGTGAGAAATGGCAGGGCTTAAATTAGTGCAGAAGCCATCAGAACGGGGACCAGTCAGCTGCTTAGTGCATTTCGGAGTTAGAACTGACAGTACCTACTAATAGGTTGGATTTGGGGCAACAAGAAGGGGATAGACATGGACATTAAGAGTAATAGAAGTTTTGAGCCTGAAAATCTGCCCGGATGCCATTTACTGAATGAAGATGGGGTAAGAGAAGATTCAGGAATTTTTTGATGGGTGTGGGAGGTAAGGAAGCAAAGACTCTGAAACCTCCATTCTTTGTCTAGAAAAAAGAGAAAGTTAAAAAAATAAATAAAAGAGAAAATTTAGAAACTGACTTAAAAAGATTTTTAATGCTTGTTTTTGAGAGACAGAGAGACAGAGTGCGAGCAGGGAAGGGGCAGAGAGAGATGGAGACACAGAATCTGAAGCAGGCTCCAGGCTCTGAGCTGTCAGTACAGAGCCTGATGCAGGGCTCAAACTTACAAGCTGTGAGATCATGACCTGAGCCAAAGTTGGATGTTTAACCAACAGAGCCACCCAGGCACCCCAGGAATGGATTTTTAAAATATTTTTTTCTTGGAGTTCCTGGCTGGTTCAATCAGTGGAGCATGCAACTCTTCATGTCAGGGCTGTGAGTTCAAGCCCCATTTTGGGTATGGAGCCTACTTAAAAAAAAAAAAAAAAAACATTAAAAAAAGAAGAGGGGGCTTCTGGGTGGCTCAGTCAGTTAGGCATAAGACTTCAGCTCAGGTCATGATCTCATAAGTTTGTGAGTTTGAGCCCTACATCCGTGCTGTCAGCACAGAATCTGGTTGGGATCCTCTGTCTCCCTCTGTCTCTACCCCTCCACCACTCCTTTCTCTCTCTCTCTCTCAAAAACAAATATTTTTGAAAATTAAAATATTTTTTCTTACATTTTTATGACATTTTATATGTCCTCTTCTCTAGACCATGAGTTCTCTGAAGAGTCATGGTCTTATTATTCTGATGTCACATACAATGCACACACTAGTACTTTAATTTGTGTGCTATTGTATGAAACTGGGAGATCTGATCAACTTGGTGTCAGGTGGAGAGCTGAGTGCTCTGGGTTACAGGAAGGCTAGTACTGAAACCTTGGAAAAGATCTAGAATACTCTGCTATTTGTCCTTGGAAACCAACATAGCCCAGTAAGGATAAAAAATGTGTATGAAATAATAAATATAGTGTTTATATAACCTTAGATGGAAATAATCAGAGAAGATGCCTTGTAATTTTGATATCATTTGTTTCCATGAAGAATAAAAATCCTTCTTTGAATTGAAAATACAGAGGTGAAATGGAGAATGGGCTCAAGTATGTGTCTAATAACATGCCAAAATATCTAAATGCACTGCTTAAAAGCTAGTCTTTCTCGGCTGAGTGCTATAGTTTATAACGTAACTCCTGCAGAGCTTTTCATGGTCATAGATGGCTTTATTTTTATAATCTTTAGCTGCAGTGTTAAAAATGCCAAATCGACACTGCATTCTGTGGGAGTGGATGGGAGGAGAAAGGTAACCCTAAATGGCAATAAAAGGCCCTGCTGCTTAAAACTTTTGTTGTATTTGAAATGTTCACTATTAGACTCACTATTTAGGGTAAACTACTGCCTTAAAAAATAGCCACTAACATTTGTTAAATGTGTTATTATGTGAGTTAACACAGTAAATATTTTCTAGTATAGGGAGAAACGTATGCAGTGGTTAAAAGCTGTTGTACTGTAGACCTTTCCTGACTTACTATCCTAGTGACCCTGGATAAGAGAGGTTTAGCCTCTCATGGCCTCAATTTATTAATCTGTGAAATAGGACTAGTAACATCTACCACACTAGGTTGTCTTAAGGATTAAATCAATAATGAATGTAAAGTTCCTCTAAAACAGTTCTTGTACCTTTAGTTAGCCAAGAAAGAACAGAGTATAATAAAATAAGACCCCGGACAGGTACATTTTAATGCAGTGGAAAGGACTGGAGAAGGCCTGAAGCATAGGGAGTTACCACGGAAGGAAAGAAAGGGTCTTGGCTGAGAATGTTAGTGAACAGAGGGCATCATGGGGATTCTCAGGGGCATCGCAACACTCCAGAAGGAGGGATAGGGCATCATCACCAAGAGAAGATTGGTAGCTGGTGCAAAAAAAAACAAAACAAAACCCATGGCTACTTGACAATTTTACTTAGGACAGATCCAAGTAAATATTTACCTAATCTTAACATAGGACAAAGAGTTCTTAAATTTGGAAACGAGTAAAGAAATCATATACACAAATTAATTATGTTTCACTACAAAAAATAATCTTAAACTTCTCTACTTTGAAAACATTTAAAGAATTTTTAAATGAATAGAAGCTTCATAAACAGAAATTGTTTTCAAAGTTCCNGCTTTTTTTTTTTTTTTTTTTTGCTCCTTCTCACAATCCTGCTAAAACAACAGTGAAGGTATTTTCATAAAGGCATAAACGCCTCAGGATGAAGAGGAAAGAGAAAGGAGGCGATAGAAGAAAGATTTTGAAGCTACAAAACATGGCTTAGCAACCTCGCAAAACAGAATCATAAGTCAGCAATTCAGAAAGCTGACATTCATCTCAATTTACACTGCAGGGTCTTCAGTGGGTTCAGGTAGTGGCAGCCTCTGGCACCTCTGGAGGTAGGGAAGTATAGAGTGAGAAAAGCTAGAAATAGGCCAGTTGGTTGAGAGTCTATTAAGAAATTGAACCCCAGGTCTCCTGCCTACTCTCTGTAGCTGGGTCATCAGGGTGAACTTGTGAGACCATGAGGGTTTATTCTTGGGAGAGATTAGCACAGATGACATCAGGCATAATTGCAAGTGGGGCGAAAACACAGATCCTGAGACACCTTGGCCTCCTCTCCCAATCAGCAACTGGCAGCCTTGGTTTTATGGAAGAAGATCAGAAAAGTTTTCTTTAAGGAATTTGAGCAGCCCAATAAACCAGATCAAAATATACTGACAGTAGAGGTCCCCAACTTCCCCTTTGTGAATGTCCCTTTTTCCCTCCCCACTCAGAACCTGCAAGCAGCTTTTTTTAGTTCCCTACTCTTGAGGGAATGAAAACAACCAGACATCCGAGGGAAGTTTCCAGTATAAAAGACAGAAACCAAAGAAATAAACAGAAAAAAAAGCAACTTGGAGGAAACAAGCCATGCAAGAGAAAAGAGCACTTAAAAAATGATGTCATTAATATTTTGAGAGAGATAAGAAAAGATATTGCCAATTAAACAAGAATAGGATACTATTTTAAAAGGATGCAGATGTCCCTCAAAAGAAAAAGAAAATCTCCTGAAACTAAAAACATGGCAAAAATAAAAACTCCATAAAAGGGTTGAAAGAAGTGGCGCCTGGGTGACTCAGTTGGTTAAGCGTCCACATTGGCTCAGAGTTCTTGAGTTTGAGCCCTGTATTGGGCTCTGTGCTGACAGCTCAGAACCTGGAGCCTGCTTCAGATTCTGTGTCTCCCTCTCTCTCAGTCCCTTCTCCACTCACCCCACGTCTCTCTCTCTCAAAAAATAAACATTTAAAATAGAATGTTTTACTTAAACATTTAAATAAAAATTAAAAACATTTTTTAAAGGGTTGAAAGAAAAAATTAAGGAAAGTTTCCAGTAAGCAAGGTAAGAGGCAGATGAAAAATGGTAAAGGTAGACAGAAACATTGACAGACCAGCGAGAAATTGTGAAATCCTTATAATAGGAATCTAGAAATAGAGAACAAGGAAAATGTATAAGACTATTCAAACAAAAAAATCAATAAAATTTCTCAGAACTGGAGCACATGAGTCTACAGATTAAAAGAGTCCATTGAAAGCGCAGTACAATGGATAAAAATAGGCCCACACCAAGGCACACGTGATGGTTGATTTTATGTGTCAACTTGGATAGGCTTGCAGGATGCCCAAGAATGGAGTCCTTATTTTATACTCCTGGTTTCCTAAAATTTGCAACTATTTTATTTTATTCTTATGTAATTATATTCTGGGATAAATGTGGCTTTTTTTTCCAATTAAGATGTTAGTGTTTGTATGGAAAAAAGGCATGTTTTTTAATTTTTTATTTATTTTTAATTTTTTACACGTTTATTTTTAAGAGACAGAGACAAAGCATGAGCAGTGAAGGGACAGAGGGAGAGGGAGACACAGAATTCGAAGCAGAATCCAGGCTCTGAGCTGTCAGCACAGAGCCCGATGGCGGGGCTCGAACTCACGGACTGCGAGATCATGACCTGAGTGAAGTCCGACGCTTAACTGCCTGAGGCAGCCAGGCACCCCAGTATATTTTTTTAAAGAGAGTCATCAAATTGAAACAAGTATGGAAGCAATAAAATTATTATCATTCTTTCTCTTAAAAATAACTGGTTATCATATTTTTTTAAAACCATGAGCCTGTTGAGTGTGTCAAAATACACAGAGACCTTTGGCATTTATTTTATCAAGGAGGACTTGCTCTACCATATGATGCCTGAGCTTATGACATCGTTTTATATAATCCTGCGAGAATTCTCTGTACATGTGTTAAGAATCAAGGTGAAGAGCTATTACTATCAAAGATAGCCAAATCAGGAGCCATAAGCAGCTGGAAGAAGGAAAAGAATTGTGATACTTCATTATGCATGCAAGCTTGTTAGTCTGCATTACCTTTCTTACATGTAGGTTATGCTACCACTAGATGGCAGCACAGTGGCGTTCTGGAGGTCTTTATATAACAAGTCACTGGAGCGCCTGGGTGGCTCAGCCTGTAGAGCGTCACTCTTGGTTTTGCATCAGGTAATGATCCCAGGGTGGAGACATCCAGCCCCTCATGGGGCTTCCCCTGAGCATGGAGCCTGTTTAAGATACTCTCTCTCTCTCTTTCTCTCTCTCTGCCTGTGTCCTGTGCTTGCACTCTCTCTAAAAAAATAAAATTAAATTAATAAAATAATAAAATAAAATAAATAAAATAAAATAAATTTAATTTAATTAAAAAAAAACTACCAGTCAAGTCAGAACTAGGAAACTGGCTCTTGAGGACTCCCCATAAGCCTGACTGAAACTTAGAACTGAGACTCACTCACATTGCCTACATTCATCCATCTGCACACCCATTCATTCATCTATTCAACAAATATTCAATGCCCTTATAAAGAACTCTTAATAATGATGTAGTTGAATTTAAAACAATATTCCCAAAGCCATATTTTAAAATAACTTAAAGAGACAAAGCTCCTGGGTGGCTCAGTAGATTAAGCCTCTGACTCTCGATTTCAGCTCAGGTTATGATCTCATGGTTCAAGAGATTGAGCCCTGCATTGGGCTCTGTGCTGACAGTGTGAAGCCTGCTTGGGATTCTCTCTCTCCCTCTATCTCTCCCCCTAGTCCCCTCCCCCCCACCAAACATTAAAACAATTTAAAAAATAAAATAACTGAAGGAGACTAGACAGAAAAGAAACAGATTGAAGTACATTGTTCCTGCATGATTGATATAGATTGAGAAGTCCAAAAGTAGACACTGTAAGTTTTTTGTTTTGTGAAAGAGAACTTTTTATTACTTTTATGCTCAGAAAATTCAACAGTGTACACTTAGCCCAGTTTGGTGGCCAGTTCTTTAGCCTTTGCCTTTTCCACTTTGGCAATGTGAGCAACCAGCTTTAGACCCAGGATGTTGCCTCCCTGGTGATGGTGGATAATAATCATATCTGTCATTGTAATTGGTCCTGATAGCTTCCATTGGCTTAGCCAGAGCTCCTTTGTCTTCTGAGTTAACCTGTGTGAAGGTGACAGTCCTGCAGGTCTTTCTGTGGACCACACACTCCAGGGTGGTCTTCCACCTGATATTTCAGTAGATAACCCCCATCTTACAACACAGGACATGCAGGAAGACAACCAGCTCAATGCAATCCACATCATGTGCAATCACTACTAGGTGAGCCTTCTTGTTTTCTAACAAGGTAGTGACGTATTAACCCTAGCTCAAAGGACAGGAGGCCTCTTAGTGGGGACATCCCTTTTGCTGGCAGCTTTCTTCTCAGCCTGGGCCAACAGTCTCTGCTTCTTCTCTTGCTTTGACCAGAGGTCTATATTTGTGGGCCAGCATAAACAGTTGAATAATTGTTTGGCGGTCCAAAGCCCCGGTGGACTGGTTAACTGCAGGAGGAACTTTCAGACGTTTATAGAGAACAGCCCTTTGCCGTTGCAGCAGAATGTAGTGGGGTCTTTTGACAAAGTAGGTGAGGTCCCTTTTGGGCTTGATGTCCTGTCTGATGTCAAAATTCTTGGCCCTTTTCGCCGCGACCACCTTCTTGGTCTCCTGCTTCTTTCTTCATGACAGCAGGGCCTGGGGCCACTCACTTCCTTAGCCTTCTTTCCATTCAGCATATTGGATGGCTGGAGGGGAGGGTGGCTCTGTGTTTTTAAACACAAGGAATCAAACATTAGTTTTGACTCAATGAGGGAGCCAAAGGAGCCATTTCTTGAGATCAGAAATCCCAAATAATTCAAGGTCAAAGCTTTGGAATGGAGGAACTAAACAGTCATCAGAGTAAGGAATAAAGCTGTGTTGATGAATTATGGCTGCTACTCCTTGTGGATCCAGGCAGTTTTATAGAGCTGTCACACACATAGCTGCTGACAGAGGCCATTTGATAGTCAGCGTATTGTTTTTTAACTGCTATTATTTTTCTTCCACACTATTACTTTGCTTACACATTTGCCACTTGTGTACTTTGTTCCTGCTCTGTTGTTCCTAGCCTAAATTTCATCTACATCTGCTAAGAGTTTCACCTTTGCTAAGAGATCTTTGTATGACTACTCCCACACTAAGGAGACAAGTGGGTTAGTCATCCAATCCAACTTCTCTAGTTCAAACTGCCTTTTCAAACACACCCAAAGGGCAAAATTTGGCAACCTTTAATGGTCAAAAGGGTGACTTTATTCTTCATGTATATAGAAAGAATAACATAGAGAATAGCTTTGTCCCTTAAAGTAATGGCTTTTAAACCTTTTGGAATATGATCTCTGATAAGAAATGCTTTTTAAATCAGAGAACTCTAGATGCTGGCGAGGATGTGGAGAAACGGGCACCCTCCTACGCTCTTGGTGGGAATGTAAACTGGTGCAGCCCCTCTGGAAATCAGTGTGGAGGTTCCTCAGGAAACTAATAGAACTCCCCTAGGACCCAGCAATAGCACTGCTAGGAATTTACCCAAGGGATACAGAAATGCTGATGCATAGGAGCACATGTACCCCAATGTTCATAGCAGCACTCTCCACAATAGCTAAAACATGGAAAGAGCCTAAGTGTCCATCAACAGATGAATGGATCAAGAAGATGTGGTTTATCTATACCATGGAATACTCCATGACAATGAGAAACAATGAAATCTGGCCATGTGTAGCAACATGGATCGACCTTGAGGGTGTCATGCTGAGCGAAATAAGTCAGGCAGAGAAGGACAAATACCATATGTTTGCACGTATAGGAGGATTAGGAGGAACTTGACGGAGGAACAAGGGGGAGAAGAAGGGCGGAAATGGTGGGGGAAAGGGAGAGAGGCAAACCATGAGAGACTCTTGAATGCTGACAAAAACTGAGGACTGATGGATGTGGGGGGAGGGGGGATGGGCATGGAGGAGGACACTTGTGGGGATGAGCACTGAGTGTTATGTGGAAACTAATTTGACAATAAACTATTTGTAAAAAAAAAAAAGAAAGAAATGCATTTTACTTCACAGCTATGCCAACCCTGGGACTGTTTACTCTCAAATCTATTCCTTGCTCTTCTTCTGCCATGTTTCAAGGATGCTGATCCCAAGAGGCTGTATTTCCATGGCTCCCAAATTATGTTAACTGACTTCTGGATGGGTGCCACTCATGTGCAGTCCTGCTCTGATACTGGAGGCTGGCAGGAATGGGAAAGCTGCAGTGCATTTTTGACAGTGTCTAGCTCTTCTCTGTGCCTCCAACTCTGTGTCCCCTGCGATTTAAGCTTCTCCAGGATGACCCCAGCTCTGGGACCCAGCAACACTGCTACCTTCCTTTGTCCCTCCAGTCGAAAGGTGTAAGTGGTTTCTGCCATTGCTGATCTTTGGGTTGTCTCATCTTTCCCTATTTGGCTTCTCTACCTATTCATCATTTGTGAAACCAGTTTCCTGTATTAAATTCCCTCTGTTAAAAATACTCTGACCATGGGGGTGCCTGAGTGTCTCAGTGGGTTAAGCATCTGACTTTTGATTTTGGCTCAGGTCATGATCTTGGGTTTTGTGAGTTCAAGCCCCATTTCAGGCTCTGTGGTGACAGTGCGGATCTTGCTTGGGATTCTTTTTTCTCCCTCTTTCTCTGCTCCTGCCATGCTCTCTTGCTCAAAATAAATAAACTTAAAAAGAGAACACTCTGACCATTGTATCTGTTTTCCTGATATTTATCACACATACATATATGGGGAACAGAAGCAAATGCTTCATTAACAACATTCGTTTTACTGTTTACAGGCTCTGATATTCCTATTCTGTTCCATTGTGCCTTTTAAAATGCCAATCACAACCCACTAAATTGAGTTCATAACTCACTGAGGGGTTGTATCTCACTAATGGAGATTTGGAAAACAGTGTCTTAGAGACCATATTTATTCATTTTACCTTTTAAAAATCAGGTTTACTGAGTCATAATTTATGCACAGCAAATTTACCCTTTTAGGTGCACATCATAAGAATTTTGAAAATTATATACAGAATATTTTCATCACCTTCAAAAGTTCCCTTGTTCTCCCTCTCTCCATCCCTAGCCCCTACTAACCACCAATGTATCTTTTCGTCCTTGTAGTTTTATCTTCTCCAGAGCATCATATAAGTAAAATCATATAGTATAAAGTCTCCTGAATCTGATTTCTTTCACTTAGCATAATGCTTTTTAAATTCATTTGTATTTACCCAAAGGATAGAAAAATACAGATTTGAAGGGGTACATGCCCCCGATGTTTAAAGCTGCATTATCGACAATAGCCAAACTATGGAAAGAGCCTATATATGCATCGGCTGATGAATGGATAAAGAAGATGTGGTTTATATATACAATGGAATATTACTCAACTATTAAAGAGAATGAAATCTTGCCATTTGCAATTATGTGGACGGAGCTAGAAGTTATTATTCCAAGCAAAATAAGTCAGAGAAAGACAAATGTCATACGATTGCACTCATATGCGGAATTTAAAAAAGAAAACAGATGAACATATGGAAAGGGGAAAAAAGGAAGAAGAAAGCAAACCATAAGAGACTCTTAACTATGGAGAACAAACTGAGGGTTGATGGAGGGACGTGTGTGAGGGATAGGCTAAATGGGTGATGGGTATTAAGGAGGGCACTTATGGGGATGAGTACTAGGTATTATATGTAAGTGATGAATTACTAAATTCTATACCTGAAACTAATTTTACCATATATGCTAGCTAACTAGAATTTAAATAAAAACTTGAAAAGAAAAGAGAGATTCATGTGTGTTGTTGCATGTGTAAGTAGTTCATTACTTTTTGTTGCTGAATGATATTCTATTATCACATTAAATCTTAGAGACTTCCTTTTTTAGTCTAAAATGCATATTTTACTTCTGCTATTTGTTTGGCAACATTAGCCTGAACCCATGTAAAACCTTTGTGGAGGTCTTAACTGCTGGATGGAAGCATGGGGGTGGGAGGTCGTCACAGAACAGCTTTAACAATTTTGGTGTTGAAGCGTGAGCTCTGGAGTCTTACTCTGTTAGTTAAATTCTTCATTTAACTTTTGCCACCTCCCAATCTCAAGCAAATTACTTAACCTCTCTTAAAGAGTAGTTTTCTTGTCTGTAAAACAAGATGGTAGAAATGGTATGTGTTTCACCAAATTCTTGTGGAGATAAAATAAAATGAGATAAAGTGTGTAAAACACTTGATGTAATGATTGGTCACAGTAAGTACAAGTAGATTAGTGTATGTCCTAGGAAAGATGACTATAATTTAGCCAGTCTAAAAAGCCAGGAAGAAAAATTTTTTTCAACACCAGTTCACTTCCAAGTATCTGGGAGTATTGTCATTGCCAACCAACAAGGAAAGGAGTCCATGAAGTCAGGAAGAAATGTCTGTGAACCCAAATTTGGGGACTACAATTGACTCTGCCATCTAACATTGTTAAGTTAGTTGGTCACTGGACTCCAACAGACATGAAGTGGGAGTGGGGATTCTGCATCTCTTCTATAATCGCTTCAACTCATATTATATTGGGCCTCCAATGCATGTCTTAAAAAGATGCAGTTAGCATGGTACAATGGGAAGAATCCTAGATTCAAAGCCAGAATACTTTGGTAAGGTTGGATTTACCACTTTTTACTGATGTGATCTTGAACAAGTCACTTAGCATTTCTGTATCCTGGTTTATTCATCTGTAAATGGGTAAACAATATAATTACGTCCCATAAGTCTTCCTGAATCAACTCTCACTTGTAATGAATTCAAAATCGACATTTTGTTATTATCTTCTATACAAAATATATTTGATCATTCAAATGTGGCCAGATTTGGATTATATGAACTCTTTCTGATATGAGCATGAAGATTATTTCTGTGAAAGGATTTGTTACTGCTTCATAATAAAGACTGGTTGAGTTTATAAAACACTGTTCCACCTGACCCCTGAACGTCAGTGCTTAATACTCACCAGGCATGCACATTCTAACAGCCTTTGTGTTCATATAATGGACCAGTGAATTCTATTTGCTGCTGAGGATTCAGTCATATCCTACAAACAAAGATAGATTGTTTTGAATTAGTGTCTGCTGGGGAAAGATGTTCCATTGTTAAATTACTTTAGCTATGTGTGAGTTTTAATCAATGGGAGCATATTACTACTTTACAAATTGTATTTCTCTGTAGAACGAAATCTTTGTGAATTAGATAAACTAAATTTTTAATTTCTATTATTTAATTTCTATTAATTTCTATATATTTAAATCACACTTGCAGCATATTTTGTCATTTTTAAAAAACATATTTTGAGACTTTCAGAAAGCCATTAAAATGTCATTATCCTAAAAAAGCAAAAAAGTACAATAACTGAGGCTTAAATGTTTTCCATTAAATCTCTTAAGGGACATAAATCTACTATGTTTAATATCCATCCATTGTTCTATTATAGAATATCTAATATATACTTGGACTATATTGCCTGAGGAATTCAAAGATGAATAAGAGTGAGAAGGTCACAATCTATTGAAGAAAAAAGGACACAAATAATTTATAATACAATACAGAGGGTGCTGTAATTGAGATATTAATTCATCAGTAAACATTTTTAAATAAATTTAGTGTCAGCAGGTGCCAGACCCTAAGCTAGCTGTTAAGGATAAGGGGCACCTGAGTGGCTCAGTCAGTTAAGTGTCTAACTCTTGATTTCAGCGGAGTTCAGGATCTCACTGTTATGAGATCAAGCTCCTTGTTAGGCTCTCTTCTGAGAGCATGGAGCCTGCTTGGAATTCTCTCTCTTCCTCTTTCTCTGCCTCTTTCTCACTCACATGCACATGTGCGCACCCATGCACACACTCTCTCTTTCTCTCTCAAAATGAATAAACATTTTTTAAAAAGATTAAGAGTTAAGACTATAAGAGCTTATAGTGTGATAGAGGAGACCAATAAATACAGAAGAAATTATGAAAGAGTACCCAACCTGACCTTGTGGACTAGTGTAGGAAAATCTTCTCATAGGTAAAATTAGTTAAACTGAGTACAGAAAAACTAATGGTAGGTAAGAGGAAGAAGAGGGCTAAGGATATTGTAGGCAGAAAAGCAACTTTTGCAAAGGTATAAAAATGAGGAAAACTGCAAATCATTTAGTATGTCTGGATCCTGGGATACATATTAGAAAGGGGCAAGAGATGCAGCTCAGGTGAATAGGTGCCAGGTAATGAGGGGCCGTGTGTGCTGTGCTATCCAAAGAATTTTTTGTGGCTCTTGTTGTCCTACTTTTTTTTCTTGGCCTCCTGGGTATCTGATGAGAAATTTATTGTCTTTTCAACTGTTATTTCTTTATTGATAAAGTGTTGTTTCTCTTTTGGCTTGTTTTTTTTTTCTTTCTTTGTTTTTAGTTTTCAGATATTTGACTATGATACATCTTGGTGTAGATTTCTTTGGGTTTATCTCATGTGGGTTTTACTCAGCTTCTTGAATCTGTAGGTTTATATCTCTTAACCAATTTGGGAAGCTTTCAGCCATAACTAATTTGAGTACTTTTTCATCGCCACCCTTTCTCCTCTTCTTCAGAGGCTCTGACAGGAACTTTAGATCCTTTGCTGTCCCACAGGTCCCTGAGGCTCCCTTTCAATAAAAAAAAATTGTTTTTAATAGATTTTAGTTTTTAGGGCAGCAAAACAGTAGAAGGTGCTCCTGAAGAGAATATGTGTGTGTGTGCACACACACACATACCTACACACAAACATATACACACATATTCATACATATGTATACTTGTATATATGCTTTATTGAGATATAATTCACATATCCTATAATTTTTAGTATATTCACTGCATTGTGCTCTCATCATCATAATCAATTTTAGGAGATTTCATCACTTTAAAAAGAAACTGTACTTATTAACAGCAACACTCCACCCCCGACTGTAGGTAACCACCAGTCATTCCATGCCTATAGATTTGCCTATTCTGGACATTTCATATAAATGGAATAATGCAAGATATAGGCATCTGTGACTGGACTCATTTATTTAATGTTTTCAAAGTTTATCCATATTATAGCATGTATGAGTATTTGTTCCTTTTTATTGTGAGTAACATTCCATTTGTTTTAATTTTCTATCACTATAATAATTTAATACAAAATTAGTGGCTTAAAACAATGCAAACTTATTATCTTATGGTACTATAGGTCAGAAGTCTGCTATTGGTGTTGCTGAGCTAAAATCAAGGTGTTGTCAGGGAAGCACTCCTTTCTAGAAGCGCTAGAGGAGAAAGTATTTCTGTACTTTTTCAGCTTCTAGTGGTTGCCCATATTTTCTGCCTGATGGCCCCCTTCCTCCATCTTCAAAGCCAACAACAACAGGCTAAGTCCTCTCACATTACATAACTCCAATGTTCTGCCTTCCTCTTCCACTCTTAGGAACCCTTGTGATTACATTGGGGCCCCATGAATAATCCAGAACAACCTACCTATTTTAAGGTCAGCTGATTAGCAAACTTAATTCTACCTGCTACTTTAATTCCCCTTTACCATGTAGTATAACATATTCACAGATTCTGGGGTTTTAGATGTAGATATACAGTGGTTTGCCATCATAAGTACATACATTTTATTTATCTATTCATCAGTTGATGTATATTTGGGTTGTGTCTACTTTGGGGCGATTATGAACAATGCTGCTATGAACGCTTCTGTACAAGTTTTTGAGTGGATATATGTTTTCATTTCTTAGGTAGATACCTAAGAGTAGAACTGCTGCGTTGGAATATTTACTTTTTAGGAAGATTATTCTAGAATGGTTAGGGGTGATATATACTGAGTGTTATGTGAATACGAAGGAGGAACAAGGAGTACCTGTTGGTGAAGGCCTCAAAGAGGAAACATTGGAGCTAGATCTTGTAAAGTTATATTATCATCATTTATTGGCTTTCCTTTAATTGTGAAGGTAAAAATTTCATTGTGGAGAATTTTTTTAATGTGGAAAAGTCTCTAAAAAACTTTAAAATCAGTGAGAGTACCTACGTAGCTCAGTCAGTTGAGCGGCTGACTTCGACTCAGGTCATGTTCTCACAGTTTGTGAATTTGAGCCCCGCACTGGGCTCTGTGCTGACAGCTCGGAGCATGGAGCCTGCTTTGAATTTTGTGTCTCCCTCTCTCTCTGCTCCTCCCCCACTCATACTGTCTCTCTCTCTCTCAAAAATAAACTAAAAAATTTAAAAAAATTTTAAGTCACTTAATACCCCACCACCCAGTGAAAACTACTGTTGACATTCTGCAGTATTTTCGTTGTGTATATGTGTGTGAATTGAGTTCATATTGTATATATAGTTTTGTTGCTCATTCTTTTCAGTCAACACTAGGTCATAAGCATTTTCCCATGTCATTAGGCTTTACAAATAATAAAATGGCTACACAGTATTCTAGAATAAGAAATTACTATCTGTTATAATAATTAGCCCTTTACTGTAGGATATTTAGGTTGATTTCCAACTTTCTATTATGGTAGATAATACTATAAGAAACATTCCTGTACATGTATCTTTGAGTTGGATTTTGAAGAATGAGTTACCTGGGAATCATGAAGTCTAGCAAGATAGTAGTCCCCTCCACTTTAAAATAACATAAGGGGCATCTGGGTGGCTAAGTCAGTTAAGTGTCCAACTTCAGCTGAGGTCATGATCTCACGGTTCGTGGATTTGAGCCCTGTGTTGGGCTCTGTGCTGACAGCTCAGAGCCTGGAGCCTGATTCAGATCCTATGTCTCCCTCTCTCTGCCCCTCCTTTGCTCACACTCTGTCTGTCTGTCTCTCTCTCTCAAAAATAAATATAAAAATAAATAAATAAATAAATAAAATAGCATTAAAGAAAAGATAGTGGTCCCCCAAGAGCACACCAACAGATGCCTTTGTGCACAACCCCTGAAAGGTATAGGAATTAAAGTGTTCAAACCAAGACTCATAAAATAAAACTGGAGTTTTCTTTCCTATATGTAAAATAAAATTCTTGATGATGCAAAATTTTATTCTAGCCATGATAATAATCCATCATTGTTAGTGGTAATGTGATACTACTTATCTAATGTTGGGCTGACCAAACTTTACTTTTCTTCTCTCAAGAGTTTTTTTTTAAACAGTTATTGCAAGGTTAAAATAACAACAGCAACATTTATCATTGATAAAGTCATGCCAGTTGATAGATACTACTTTACATTTCCAAACTACAGACTTAAGTCCCTATTTATAAAAGGATCTAGTTCTTCAAGAAAATTATTCCAGGGGTATCTGGGTGGCTCAGTTGGTTACCTGGCCGATCTTGGCTTCAGCTCAGGTCATGATCTTTCAGCTCAGGTCATGGGATCGAGTTCCACGTTGGGCTCTGTGCTAAGCGTGGAGTCTAAGATTCTCCCTTTCTCTCTCTCTACTTTTGTCCCTCTCCCCCACTCACACTTTCTTTCTCTCTAAAAAAAGAAAATAAAACATAGTTAAAAAGACAAAAGAAAATTATTCCATATTTAAGATTTGGGGTTATAAAAGCAGATCTGGCTCTTCAATACTAGCTACTCTGGCTTCAAACAGTGCCTGTCCTAATAAGGTTGTGACTTCTTTCTCAGGGACAAGCCATAGATTCACATGCACACCTGTTAAAGAAACAGGCCCTGAAATGCAACAGGTATTTCAAAATGTCCTAACAGACCATCAAATATTGTTATTACTACCAATGTGATGATATGCCTGAGGATGCAGCCGCTGAGTCAAGAAAGACCATGGAAACAATGAAATCTGGCCATGTGTAGCAACANAAAAAAAAAAAAAGAAAGACCATGGAAACTAAACACAAAATGGTGATGACTGTGATCCCGTATACAGAGTACAGCTTGCCTGGATGAAATGCAAAGGTAGAAGCAGTTTTAAGCCCAGTGTGCTGAAATGGAGGACTCTACATCTTATATGAAATTAAGTTTAAAGGCACCATATGCTTCTTATTTCAGATTTTAAAGACATCTTTTTGGTAAAATTAGTGGCAGTTTTTCGTCAGGAGTTAAGTAAAAAAAAGTGAAATAGCGCTTTCTTTAAAAGCTAAGAAGCAGATTGCAGCCCCTAAATTATAGATCCTAAGTTTGATCAGTGACTAGAACTTAGCAGAAGAATGTCTAAAACAACAAAAAATAATATAAATATTATTTTAATGTGAAGTAACCAGTCCCTTTTATAATCATAAACTGCATAGCCTAAATATCTCAGTTAAGGATCTTTTCATAGTGGCTCTTCTTTTATTTCAAATTCACCTCAACTGCCTTTAGATCTTCTCTGACCTCCCATCTCCTCATCCCCTTTCTAAATTTTATTTGTTTAGTCTTTACTTTATTGAAATAGGCTAGAATAGCTAATTATCCCATTTTTTCCTGAATTTCAATCTGGATCCTCCCAAAACCTTAGCAACTTTAACCATGGATTTCCCCCTTTAAAAAACACAAAGGAGAGGAACACCTGGGGAGCTCAGTCTGTTGAGAGTTTGACGCTTAATGTCGGTTCAGATCATGATCCCAGAGTCATGGGATGGAACCCCTTGTTGGATTCCTCACTGAGCATGAAGCCTGCTTAAGATTTTCTCTCTTCCTCTGTCCCTCTAACCCTTCATGTTCTCTCTCTGTCTCTCTCTCTCAAAATAAAACAGTATTTTTTTTTAAGTGTAAGTAAGGGAGAAAAGACTAGAAATGCACAGGACAGAATAAGACAAAGGAATCTGATGCCAGCCATGTTTATCCTGCTAGATGGTAAACAATGGTAATAAGTATGCACTGAATCTGAATACTGAGGACACTGGCACAGAGGTGTTGGGAATACAAATTCTGGCACATGTGGGCCTAATAAGTAGCACTGCTAAGCCATAATGCTTTGGGGTCAGTTTCCATGAAATGGATCTTCCAAATTTCTTTCATGAAGCTTTCTTTCAATTCTCTCCGGCTTTATTAGCTAACATCATTTCTAAAGTTCTAATAATCCCTTTAATAAGGTGAGTTTGTTTATCCTTAGATGGAAGAAGGAAGGGTATAAGAGAGAATAGAGAGAGTGGCATATCAGAAGTTGTTAAGTTAAAAGAAAGACAGCTGTCAAAGATATGACTACGATATCAAGAGAGGTGACTGGTATTCTGTATGAACTTTAGACAGTGTTAGCTAGCATATGTGACCATCTGTTCACTACTTCAGGGCAAGATTTGTTTGTTTTTCGTGTCAGAACTAATTCTATCTGTTTCAAAGGAATTTTGCCCACATTTATACCCTATTTTTTATTTAGTTTACATGGAACAGTCATATTTTCTTGGTTTTATTTTTCCCCCTGATAATTTTGGGTTAGAGCAACACTATATTTGAAGTGGTTTTTATGAGTTTCTCTATGTTTGTTTTGATATCTGATTGGGATAAGGTGTGTCCTTCTGTAGACTCTCTGGTGTCTGGAAAGAATTTCCTTTTTTTCCTTTTCTATCTCATAAATCAGATGAATAGTTGCCCTTACCATTTTTCTCCTTGAAGTGTAAACATATCCTTTGGAAAAAGGAAGGAATAGTTTGAGTAAATACGGCAGTAAGTGTTAAAACGCCGACCATCCTCTTCTCTCTGCCTCTTTTTTGCACAGCACTCATTACTTTCGATGCAACTAGAAACACAAATCAGTCCTTGTCCTTTGTTCAATGTGTTGGTCTTTTCAGATCCTGCTGCCCTATGACCAATAACAGACTTTTATACTAGAACAGTGTAAAAAAATGTATTCAAGAGTAAATAGTAAGATGCGTTATATCTCTAGTATTTGTGTGTAGTCAAATACAGGATGCAATTAAGTTGGGCTAGCAAGGAGGAGCCCAAGCGAGAAATCCAGGAAGCAAGAAATATGTCCTAAAACATTTAACAAATATTTACTGAACATTTTTTATGTGTAGGGAACCCAGCTGACAATTGGAGAAGTTACAAAGTGTGTAAATTGCAGTCCTTGTCTTTGATGGACATAGTCAAATCAAGGAGACAAATCACAGCACAAATGATAAAATATATTTGAAGATGATTTCAGTGATATAGGGGTATCCACAGAATGTGTTTGTTTGTTTTTTATTAATAGTTCTATTAAGATATAATTTATATGTGATAAAATACACCCATTAGACTCGCTCATTTGAATAATATTTAGTAAATTTATACAACTGCATAGTCATAGTCATCACTAATTCAGTTTTAGAACTTTCTATCACTCCAAATATTTCCTTGGGTGCCCATTTGCAGTAAATCTCCCTCTTCTACCTCCAGCCTCCAGTACCCATTGATCTGCTTTGTCAGAACAGCCCTGAGTCCAGGGTTAATTTGACCTCATTACTGAGACACTGTCCTTTTTTTTTTTTTTTTTTTTCAAATAGTTTATTGTCAAATTAGTTTCCACATAACACCCAGTGCTCATCCCCACAAGTGCCCTCCTCCATGCCCATCCCCCCTTCCCCCCTCCTCCATCAGTCCTCAGTTTTTGTCAGCATTCAAGAGTCTCTCATGGTTTGCCTCTCTCCCTTTCCCCCACCATTTCCCCCCTTCTTCTCCCCCTTGTTCCTCAGTTAAGTTCCTCCTAATCCTCCTATACGTGCAAACATATGATATTTGTCCTTCTCTGCCTGACTTATTTCGCTCAGCATAACACCCTCAAGGTCCATCCATGTTGCTACACATGGCCAGATTTCATTGTTTCTCATTGTCATGTAGTATTCCATGATATAGATAAACCACATCTTCTTGATCCATTCGTCCGTTGATGGACACTTAGGCTCTTTCCATGTTTTAGCTATTGTGGAGAGTGCTGCTATGAACATTGGGGTACATGTGCTCCTATGCATCAGCATTTCTGTATCCCTTGGGTAAATTCCTAGCAGTGCTATTGCTGGGTCATAGGGGAGTTCTATTGTTAGTTTCCTGAGGAACCTCCACACTGTTTTCCAGAGGGGCTGTACCAGTTTACATTCCCACCAACAGTGTAGGAGGGTGCCCGTTTCTCCACATCCTCGCCAGCATCTAGAGTTCTCTGATTTGCTCATTTTAGCCACTCTGACTGGCGTGAGGTGGTATCTCAGTGTGGTTTTGATTTGTATTTCCCAGATGAGGAGGGATGCTGAGCATCGTTTCATGGAGACACTGTCCTTTTGAGGACTTTACCCAGCACCAGTGGGAACCTGAACTATTCTCAGCCTTATGAGAACAATCCTGTAGGGATTTTTCCTCCTGCTCCTTTCTTCTGAATCTTTTTTTTTTTTAATGTTTATTTATTTCTGAGAGACAGAGCATGAACAAGGGAATGGCAGAGAGAGAAGGAGACACAGAATCTGAAGGAGGCCCCAGGCTCTGAGCTGTCAGCACAGGGCCCGACGTGGGGCTCAAACTCATGAACCGTGAGATCATGACCTGAGCTAAAGTCAGCCGCTTAACCGACTGAGCCACCCAGGCGCCCCTCCTTTCCTCTGATTCTTCAGTCCCAGTAGTTTCCCGACACTGAGACTAAAACTCAAGAGGGCTTCTCTGCAAATCTCTGAGAATCATGATTCTTCCTGTGTGTAGCTCTCTCTTCTCTGATGCTTTGCCAATACACTTTAGTTGCTTCAGCATCCTGAAACTCTAGCTCTGGCTCCTCAATCCAATGAGAATATTGGGTTTGATTTGTGTTCCTCTTTGCATTGTTACTTGTGACCTGGAGTATTGTTGAACTCTCACCTCCTTTGTCCCCTTATCTCCCTTATGTGCTATCCCGTAATGCCTATTGTCTAATGTCTAAAAACCAATTTTATTCAATTTTTTACTTGTTTGAGGTGGGAGGGTAAATCTAGCCTCTGTTATTCCATCATGGCTAGAAGAGCAAATTCTAGTTTTTAAAAAAATTTTTAATGTTTATTTTATTTTTGAGACAGAGACAGACAGAGTGCAAACAAGGGAGAGGCAGAGAGAGAGAGGGAGAAACAGAATCTGAAACAGGCTCCAGGCTCTGAGCTGTCAGCACAGAACCCGATGTGGGGCTCAAACCCATGAACCGTGAGATCATGACCTGAGCCGAAGTCGGATGCTTAACCAACTGAGCCACTCAGGCACCCCAACAAATTCTCATTTTAAGCATATTTTCTTATTATTCCCATTTACCACCTACCTATGCCAGTCCTATACAATACAATTAATTCTCAATAAGTTGGCAATGGATTAAACCAGTTTGAGATCAAGCATGGTAAATATGGATAGACATATGTAGACATATATGCATATGTCTGTCTTTAAAAGCATAAAATGCTGGTGAATAGGTGAAAGCTTTTATATACTAAGAACTACAATACTTGCCACATTATGTCAAGCTAGTAAGAACACATTCCTTTCCAATTACATGTAGATAAATGTGATCTTGAATTTCATATGGAATATAGTCAAATTATTCATTTGTTTTTGAGTTTTTAAAAGTGAATTTCTTTTGTAATCTCTCGTATGGCATTGCAGGCTTGTTTAGTGAAGAGGAGTATGGCAATAACAGAACAATTGAAGCACTGGGTACCATAGCCAGCACCCTGCAAAATGTACTCCTGGTACGTTCTCTTCCCGACAACTGTGTTTGTATTCTTGTCATAGTTCTGAATGACATTTACAGACTGATCAATGTGTTCTTTTATCAGGATCTTAAGGTTCCTAATTCCAGGAATCTTCACCAAAACTAGCTATCAAAAAAAAAAAAAAAAGGGAATTAAATGGCTAGCTAAGCTTAAAGTCAGATGTGGCTGGATATAGAGGATCAAATGATGTTATTAACTTTCTGTTTTTCTCCCTCCAATTCTGGCTCCTCTTCCTTTATTCTGATTCTATTCTCAGATGGTTTCTCCCATCCTGGTTGCAAGATGGTTGCAGAGGGCTACATATTTTCACTTCATATTTCCAAGTATTCCAAGCAAAGTTCTCAAGATTCACTCTAGATCAGCCAAGGTCATATGTGCATCCTGACTATTTGGGTAAAGGAGATATAATGTGCTGATTGGCTTAAGTCAAAGTCATGTACTTTGCCTTGGACTGAGGGCAGAGCTCTTCTCAGATCATGTGGCCTGGAAATCAGGCAGTGGTTAGAAGATGGGTGAATGGCAGGGTGCCTGGGTGGCTCAATTGATTGAGTGTCTGACTTCAGCTCAGGTCATGATCTCATAGTTAGTGGGTTCAAGCCCCGCATCGAACTCTGCGCTGGCAGCTCAGAGCCTGGAGCCTGCTTCAGATTCTGTGTCTCCCTCTTTCTCTGCCGCTCCCCTGCTTGCACTCTGCCTCTGTCTCTCAAAAATAAATGAATGTTAAAATTTTTTAATAATAAAAAAGATGGATGATTGGCTCCTAGAAAGGCAAATAATAAAGTGCTTACTGTACACTAGATATAATTGCAAGCAGATAAGTTTACCTTAAATCCACTTCAAAATATATTCTGACTATGCAGCTTATATGATCTCCTCTACCCTTGCCCTCAATACACATGTAGTCTTATTACCCTAATTGGCTGATGACTGATTATACCTGAGGGATATTGTGTAATACAAGAACAGATGAGGAGAATATACAATCAGATAGTGGAAATCTTTAAAAAAAAAAAACTTCATCAAAAGAGGATGGCTTTAGTATCAAGAGATGGAAGGAAAAGGACATTCGAGGGAAAGAATAAAGAAAACAGGCAGAAAAATGTGGAACAATAAATAGGTCAGTGAAAGTACAGGTTAGGGTCAGGGATGAGATTATAAAAAGGTTTTTGAGCCTCAGGCTATAGGATTCAGATATATTCTGAATGTGCTAAGGCATAAGTCAACAATGTTTTTCTATTAAGATCCAGATAGCAAATACTTGGGCCTCTGAGGCTAAGAGGCAAAATGAAGAGTATTATGTAAGTACTTACATGACAAGAGAGAAAACAAATTTTCACAATAAAATTCAAATGTAATAATAATAATAATAATAAAGTACTTTTTTGTAATACAGGCCTATAGTATGAAATTCTTTTGGGGGTCACATTTTGCTTACTTAGGGTTCAAGGTTAGTGTACCCTACAACAAATGTATTAAAAATGTTCACGTGTAAAAACCATTCTTAGTTCATGATCTATACAAAAATAGGCAGTTGTATTGAATTCACAGGTTGTAGTTTGTTGACCTCAGCATTAGGTCATCATTTTATGTTTTGAGATGGGGAGACAATATCATGATTTTGGTTGCGCCAGAATGAAACAAACTAAAGGCAGTGTAGTATAGGTAAGGGATAATGAGAATATAACTTATAATGCCATGGGTTTGGGTGGTCATGTTCAGGAAAGCAACTAAAGTAGCAACCCAAGAATCTTGCGTCAAGTCAAAGTCAGATGGAGCAGCATTAACCACTTAGATGGATAAACTATTATCCTAAGGAGAGATTCACTTCCTTTTCTATACCTTGGCATGTGTGGGACCTCTTATTTGCACTGGGGAAAGAGTTCTAATCTCTTTAGGCAAGTCTTGTCCTTGATTGAAGCTAAGAGAATCTCCAGGATAAAACATTTGAAAGATGAACTTACTGGGCAAGAAGAAGGGAAGCACTTTGAACTCTATTTTTAGGCATTGCAGAGACCCTTTGAAAGCAGGAGAATAATCATTTCTATATGAAGTGGTTGTGTAGCTACAGTGAGTCATCATATCTTTCCAATCCATTGTGCTTGGTGACATAATCTTGTCTACTGGGTCAAACTCTCAGTTATCCAGAAGACATACTAATAATCAATAGCTTTTAATGCCATGTTACAGAGATACTGTATCAAGTGAAGCTGCTTTCCAAAGTGTGGAAATTATATACTGTTGAAGTTTTATCTTGAACCTGAACTTGATTCACCTAGAATCCAAAGTGAATATGTGTGCATGCTTTAAGGGAGAGCGTTTGGGCTGTGGAAGTCTGTTTACATGAAGAACCAAGGGTCCTGCTTAGATGGTCAGTATTAGAAGAGAGGGATAATTCTGAATAAAGCAGCGTCTATCAATTAAATTGTTCTTCAGCCCAGTTCCCACAGACTTCTGCCTCAGTCTTAAGGTAGTGGGACATAATACAGGAAGGCATCAAAACTGAACTGAGAGATTAAGGACCTTTGGAATTACTGATTTCATCAGTAGAAGGAGACTTATTCTTGACAAAGATCTTGGCACACTTGAGTCAGGTATTTACCACCTTTGGGTAGATGTAGGCAGCATAGCACTTAAATGCCCCTGAGAATAGAGGCCTCCTTAATTTTTGTGCATAGGTGCCCTAGTTCCAGCCCTGGTTAGCAATCATAGATAGCAATTTTGGTGACAACTAGATGCAAGTAGGAGGGGGGAAATGGGGAGTTCCGTTGGAAGCCATCACGTGTAGTCTTTGAAAAATTCACAGAAAGACAGTCATCCAATAAGCACTTGTAGAATGAATCTTGGAGTAGCTTTGAAAGAATGTGTATTGTTGCTTCATGTCCTCTGTGGCACATGATGAACTATAACCATAAAAATGATTCAGGGGCGCCTGGGTGGCTCAGTTGGTTAAGCGTCTGACTTCGGCTCAGGTCGTGATCTCACAGTCCATGAGTTAGAGCCCGGTGTTGGGCTCTGCGCTGACTGCTCAGAGCCTGGAGCTGCTTTGGATTCTATGTCTCCCTCTCTCTCTGCTCCTCCCTTGTTCGTGCTCTGTCTCTCTCTCAAAAAGAGATAAACATTAAAAAAAATTTTAATTGATTCAATCATATAAACATTTTATTACATATGAAGACTTAGATATTGTATGGGTATGTGAATCTCCCTTCCACAAATCACATTGAATTTGGTATATTATATTCCTCTTGGAAAGCTATAGAGAAGTTGCAGCTACACAGTTATGTTATTTCCCATTCAGTGTTTGCTTTATCATGAAGGAAAAAATAAGCTATTTCTTAAGGAACAGGTGTATCCTAGTTAGTCAAGAGAATAGCAAACAGCAGTGGGCTGCTGCCCTGGAAACAGCCTGGTGTCCTAGCAACAAGCACATTCATTTGCCTGGCCTGCCCTGTAGAGTTCTGTCAACACAGGTAAAGGGCTTGCCTACAGCACTTAAGTGGCAGCCTTTCTGTTTCAGAGTAAGGTGAGGCCCGTGTATGTAAACCTGGAAGTGAAGGAAAAATCAAATGATTCTGCAACCAGTGCCTTGGAAGGTAAAAGGACAGCAGTGTAGGAGTTAAATTTATTGAGGTTTACATTTCATCTAGACGGGGCTGGAAGTAAGTTTCTTTATCTAACTGTTGGCTCTTCTAAAGGAAGAATCAAACTTTGGTGGCAGTGGCTAATACTATGACCTATGGCTCTGTTCTCCCTGCCTTCTTTGGGTTAAAAAGTGCAGTATTTTCCCAAAACTTCATTTGACCTCTGCCTCCATGAGTAGCCACAAAGAGTAGGAGAAAAAGGACAGGATCTATCCTGCTGGTGATTAAGTTGTAGTTTCCATTTTTCCACATATTTTAATTATAATCCTTAAATTCTATGATATTACTTGAGATTTTTGATTTAGAAAGTGTTCAAAATATATCACGAGACCTATAGGAAATATCAATGATTGGAACTAACTATAATATAACATATTGGGTGAATTTTCTGAGGCCAGGGGAGAAACTTGATAGGATTTATATCTGACCCCTTATCCTCTTTTATTGTTATTTATTTATTTATTTATTTATGAGAGAGAACAAGCACAAGGAGGGGAGGGGCAGGGAGAATCACAAGCAGGCTCCATGCCTCGCATGGAGCCTAATGTGGAGCTTGATCCCACTACTGCAAGATCATGACCTGAGCCAAAATCAAGGGTCTCATGCCCAACTGACTGAGCCACCCAGGCATCCCATCCCTTACCCTCTTTTAAGAGATCCCTTCCACACTGTCTTTTTTCATTTTTCTACTTTTCCACATTTATTTAATATGGGCAAGAAATTATTCTAATCATAGCGAATCATCATTGCTTTCTCTACAACTCTAAAGATGTACAAAAATAGTAGGTACCATACAAGCAAGTGGTGAATTTCAATTCAGGGGTGGTAAGGGAAACATTAGATCAGACATGTCCTTAGAGAGCTAGAAGAATTGAAATTTCAGTGTTGCCATTTGAGAAACTATGACTTTTCAATGAATTCTCAGTAAAATTGAACCTCAAAGAGGTTTCTCCTAAAAGAATATCTACCTTCAAAATTGGGAATAGAGTATATTGAGAAACAGTATTTTTTTCTCCTGATTTGATTGTGTGTATGTGTGTGTGTGTGTGTGTCTACAATTTTAATGATTGCATAGCAAGAAGTAAAATACTTAAGTAAAACATCTATCCCTTTTGAATGGCTCAACCCTTTTATCGGTTGGTGTCATAGTCTAGTAAGACACACACACACACACACACACACACACACACTGCTTTTAAGTTTTTCATAACTAAATCACCAGAAGCTAAAAAAAAATCACTTTACTGACGAATCTCAGCTCTTAGTTTAGTTTCTAAAAAAAATTCAGCTTTTCATTTAGACTTAGTATGATGATATTAAGTTCCAGGAATGGAAAAAACTAACATAGGAGAGTAATGAAACAAATCATAGAATTAGTTTAAAATTTTAAGTGGATGCCTGAAAAATGTCTTTGGTAACTGTGGAGATAATTGTTCATAACAAAGAACATGTTGAGTAACTATATTGTTATCATTATGACAACAGGCTTTTAGAATGAAGTCTTAGAAGGAAATAATTTCCTATTCCAAGCTAGTGACCATCTAGATATTAAAGCTATAAATGAATTATATCATATTTCAGCAGATTACATTTAATTAATTAGTAAAAAGAAAGCACAAACAGACGAAAGACCTTTTTTGGAGTATGATTGACAAGGAAAAAAACCAAATGATGCTGAGTGATGTTATGAGGGACCTTTCAGCAAAGCATACAGAGAGAAGGAGGAAATAATCACAGATAGAGCCAACCAATATAAAGGTAGAGAGTCTTGAAGAAGACAAGAGCACTTTTTTAAAAAGTGAATACAGGTATGTTGCACACCTGAAACTAATATATATTGTAAGTAAACTATGCGTCAATTTTTTAAAAAGTGAAAAAAGAGAAAGTTACATATGTGTACATCGCTGGTAGCTTAAATAAATGCCCAAATATATTTTCTTTTAAGCAATGCCTTTAATTAAATGTAAACAGCAAATTCAGTCATTATGTCAACTTCTATTTTAGTAACATGTTTAAAGCAGATTACAAATCTCCTAGTAACCATGTAGTCACAGTTCTTCTTGAAAAAAAAAATTGTTTCTCTGCAGCGGTTGGTTCTGAAAGGCAATGTATTTGGTAGAAACAAACTTTAACACCAAGAGGTATTATTTTGTAGGCAAGTATGTGAATTTCGACTTGCAGTATCCTCGTTGAAATGCATTTGGTTTTCTGAAGGATAGTTCCTCACAAGGTTAAACAGAGGTTTAACAAAAGTTTTAAAGTCCTGTTAAGGATTTCCTAAGAGTTTTCATCTCACTTACTTCCATTTTACTTCTGCTTCTTTGTGGTCACTACTGCTGCGCAAGAAGCAATTTTGCAAGCATTTATATGGCTGTGAGCCATGTATGAGTCAATTAGATTGCCTATTTTTTAAATCTCTCTAACAGTTTATAGAACAGACTAACCCCTTCTCTCACACTACATCAGGCCTGGATTCTGCCCTTTTGAGGAAGAATACATTAGACAAAAAAAAAAAAAAAAGGAGCATCTCAATGAGATCAGAGCGGAAAGTATCAAACTCTTCTCCCTCTCCCCCTTTTAAAAATGATATACAAATGCCTCTTGAGATCTATTTGAAACACATGTGCAATGCTCAGAAAACAGTAATTCATTAGTAATAGGATCCAAAAGATTTCCCCCATCACTAAATACCCCCACCCCAGCCCCTTATTCTTTTAGATTTGTTTGTTTCAAATTCACTAAGCCATGTTGCTTACCAAAAGTGCAATTGACCTCCCATAAGAAACCCACTTTCTATGAATATAGATCTCTGTAGGTAGAAGAGAATGTCAGCAATGTGAAACATAGTCTGTTTAATATCATTAGAGGCCAGTATTTAACTGAGCTAAATATCATGAACTAATAAAAAGAGTAGCATGGATAATACATAGGAAATCAGGAGATAGAAAAAAAATGTTTTTAATTGTGTCTGGCGGCAACAGACTTGCTTTTCTTCCTCTTTATTTCCTTCCTTCTGCCCTTCATTTCTATGTGCTGATGAAGTTTATATTAGCATTAGTTGGTATTCCCTAAGCACAGGGCAGATGCCTAGGCCACTGGTGATGAGAAGTAGGCTAGGAGTGTACTGAAGAAAAATTCAACCTGCAATTTCTACTTCATGTGTTTGCATCACAGAAACTACTTGGCCTGCTTTGATGAAATAATTGGATGCTATTTTTTTCTACATATACATTCCATACTAGACAATACAGCAATTGATATTGGCCATTAGCTACATATAATCAAAAATTGTACCTCTTTTGCTCAGCAATACAGCCCAAGAATCTAGTAGAGCATGGCACAGAATAGGCACTCAATAAATATTGATGGATAAAGTGGCTTTGATTTAATTTTTCTAAACATTTACAAATGCTAAAACTATTTGCACTTACCCAAGCATACCACATTCTCCACATCTCCCTGTTTTTTGACCCATTGATAACCCAGAGTAGAATTTCTTTTAATTAGCCTTTTACCTATAGATTCCTACTTAGCCCTCAAGTTTCAGATGGAGGACTAACGCTCCTGTGATGCTTAGGTAGAGTCCTCTGTTTTGTGATGTTTCTTCTTACACATAGCACACAGCATCTTGTACATACTGCTCTCTTCTGGCATTGGGATTGCTCATTGGCTTAAGAGCTTGCCCTTTCTTTAGGCTATGAATTGTTTAATGGAATGTATCTCTTCATCATTGTAGCCTCAACCTTACCATGGGTCTGATTTGTTGGGATTCAGGCAATGTCATTTCAGTGGAAGCCATTTCCTTTCATATCCCAAAAGTAAAAGTCAGATATCTAATCAAGCAATTGGGATATAATCTGATGCATTTCAGAGTAAAAACATGAGGGGCGCCTGGGTGGCTTAGTCGGTTAAGCGTCCGACTTTCGCTTAGGTCATGATCTCGCGGTTCGTGGGTTCGAGCCCCGCGTCGGCCTCTGTGCTGACTGCCAGCTCAGAGCCTGGAGCCTGTTTCAGTCTGTGACTCCCTCTCTCTCTGACCCTCCCCTGCTCACGCTGTCTCTCTCTCTTAGAAATAAATAAAACATTTAAAAAAAAAAAACCAGAGTAAAAACATGATACAATAAGGCCCATGGGAGCACAAAGGAGGGCATGGTTATTTCTTTCTGGATATCAAGATTAGATTCTATAGAGAAGGTAACATTTGACTTGTCCTTGGGATAATGAGGAGCTGACCAAGTGGATAATCTAGAAGACAGAACACTGTGAGCAAAGACACCAAAATTTAAAAACACACAGTATAGAACTGGAATTCTGCTTTGAATAACAGGAACCAGATTTATCCTCTCACCTGAACCAATTGGAAATTTCGTATTTCATAAAATATATGAAATGATAGTTTCAAGATATTATACACAGGTAAAGGATAATGACAGATGTAAAGTGGAAAACAAATAACATGACGCTTATGATTGTCTCAACTTACCTAGAGTTTCCAGGCCATGGTTCAAGGAGAGTGAAACTTAGACAAGGCCTGCTTGTTTCCCTGAGTTGAGGGGAGCCAAGAGTCCCAGGAGACCAGGGTGCCTATTGTTTACAAGGAAATATACTGGAGTCACAGGGAGAAAGAACTCCAGAGACTGAAGAGATTTTCCCCTAGAGTCATCAGCGGAGTACTGATTTACATTTACATGTGAAGAAACTACCTGAGGCTGGGGAAAGAACTACCAAAAGGTTTAAAGGGAATAATCCCTAGAGTTAGTCCATTGATGGAAATGGTTCCTATTCCTGATTCCAAGAGGAAATTCTCATAATTCACAGAATATTGGCCAAAACGTTTTGCCTCAGTAGTGGGACAAAATTAGTCATAGACTCAAAGCTGCTCTAGTTGCATCTACCAAAGCTCAGAAACAAGAACTAGTTTTGTACTAGTGTGTACTAGTTTTCTATTGCTGTGTAACAAAATGGCACAAATTTATCAGTTTAAAGCAAAACCAAATTTATATCACAGTTCCCATGAATCAGGAGACCTGGTATATAGGCGAGCTGGTTTTTCTGCTCAGGACATCACTGGGCAGAAATGAGGTGAGGGTGTTGGCTATGTTTATGGTTCTCACTTGAGGCTTGGAGGCCTCTTCAAGATCTTTCAAGTTGTTGGCCGAATTCACTTTCTTGCAGTTGTAGGACAGAGATCCCTGTTTTCTTGCTAGGTGTTGGTATAGGACCACATTCCCCTAGGGCCCTCATAGGCAACAGACCAGTGGGAACGTGGTTTCTAATGTTTCATCATCTGTATCTTCTTTTAAAGTCTCTTCTGATTTGGTCAGGCCTATGTTGGATGAAATCTCAATGCCTGGTATAGAGGAAGGGTGCCTGGGTGGCTCAGTTGGTTGTGTCCAACTATGGCTTGGATCATGATCTCATGGTTCATGGGTTTGAGCCCCACATCAGGCTCTGTGCTGATAGCTCATAGCCTGGAGCCTGCTTCAGATTCTGTGTGTCACTTTCTCTCTGACCTCCCCTGCTCACGCTCTGTCTCGCTCTCTCAAAAACAAACATTAAAAATTTTTTTAAAAACTAATGTATATAGAGGAAATATTTAAGACAATTATATTAAAAATGGGAGGGTAAGGGCACCTGGGTGGCTCAGTCAGTTAAGCGTCCAACTTCAGCTCAGGTCATGATTTCATAGTTTGTGGATTCGAGCCCCACATGGGGTTCTGTGCTAACAGCTAGCTCAGAGCCTGGAGCCTGCTTCGGATTCTGTATCTCTCTCTCACACTTACCCTCCCTGCTCATGCTGTCTCTCTCTCTCTCTCTCTCTCCCCACCTCTTGCTCTCCCTCTGCCCCTCCCCCACTCACTCCTGTTCTTACTCTCTCTAAAAAAGTAAATAAATAAAAATTAAAAAATAAAACACCAATCAAAACTTACTATAGACCTAAAATAATCAAAATAGTTTAATATTGGTAGAATAGACAAATGGACCAATGGAACAGAATAGAAAGCCCAGAAACTACATAAATGTAGTCAACTGATGTTTGACAAGTGAGCAAAGGCAGTAAAATAGGAGCAATGATAGTCTTGTCAACAAATGGTTTTGGAACAAGTAGACATTCACACACAAAAAAATTAATCTGGATACAGACTTTACACCCTTCACAAAAATTAACTCAAAATGGCTCTCACGTAGGGGTGCCTGGGTGGCTCAGTCAGTTAGGTGTCTGGCTCTTGACTTCAACTCATTGTTCATGAGTTCAAGCCCCACATCAGGCTCTGCACTGGTGGTGCAGAGTCTGCTTGGGATTTTCTCTCTCCCCCCTCTTTCTGCCCCTCCCCTACGTGTGCTCTCTTTCTCTCTCAAAATAAATAAATAAACTTTAAAAAAAAAAGGATCTCATGTAAATATAAAATGTAAACTAGCTATAAAATTCCTAGAAGGAAATAGAGTAGAAAAAACCATGATCTTGGTATGGTAATGACTTTTCAGATAGAACACCAAAGGCATGATCCATGAAATGAATAATTGATAAGCTGGACTTCATTGAAATTAAAAACTTCTACTCTGAGAAAGACAATGACAACAGAATGAGCAGACATGTCACAGAATGGGAGAAAATATTTGTAAAATATCTGCTAAAGGACTCTTATTCAAAATATACAAAGAATCCTTAAAACCCAACAGTAAGAAAGTGAACAATCCAATTATAAAGTGAGCAAAAGACCTAAACAGACATCCCACTGAAGACACACAGATGGCAAATAAGTATAGGAAAAGATGCCCAACAGCACATGTCAGTAGGGAATTGAAAATTGAAGAAATGATGATATACAACGACACACCTGTTAAAATGGCCAAACTGTGAAATGCTGATGACACCAAGAGCTGAGGTGAATACAGATCAACAGGGGCTCTCATTCACTGCTGGTGGAATGCAAAACGGCACAGCAATTTTGGAAGACAGTTTGACAGTTTCTTTTTTTTTTTAATGTTTATTTATTTTTGAGACAAAGAGAGAGCACGAGCTGGGGAGGGTCAGAGAGAGAGGGAGACATAGAATCTGAAACAGGCTCCAGGCTGTGAGCTGTCAGCACAGAGCCCGATGTGGGGCTCAAACCCACGGATTGCGACATCATGACCTGAGCTGAAGTCGGTCAATTAAACGACTGAGCCACCCAGGTGCCCCCAGTTTGACAGTTTCTTATAAGATTAAACATACTCAACATATAATCCAGGAATTAGATTCCTTGATATTTACCCAAAGGAGTTGAAAACTTATGTCCACACAAAAACCTACACATAAATGTTTATAGCAGCTTTATTCACAATTGTCAAAACTTAAAAGCAACCAATATATCTTTTAGTAGGTGAATAAACAGTAGTACATTTAGATAATGGAATATTATTCAGCACTAAAAAAAAGAGCTATTGACCCATGAAAAGACATGGAGGAGAATTAAATGCATAGTACTAAGTGAAAGAAGCCAATCCATAAAGGCTACATACTATGTGACTCCAACCATATGACATTCTGGAAAAGGCAAAAATATGGAGGGGGACAGTAAAAATGTCAATGATATTAGTGGTTATCAGGGGAGAGAGGCTTGAATAGGCACAACACAGAATTCTTAGGGCAGTGAAACTACTCTGTAAGACACTATAATGGTGAATACATGTCATTATACATTTGTCCAAACCCATACAATGTAAAACACCAAGATGGAACCCTAATATTAACTATGGATGTTGGGTGATAATGATGCATCACCATTGGTTCATCAATTGTAACACAATTGTTCTACTAGGGGTAGGGATGTTAAGTGGAGGAACATCTGTATTTCAGAGGCAGGCATATAAGTACAGGAACTTACTTAACTTTCTACTCAATTTTTCTGTGAATCTAAAACTGTTCTGAAAAATGAAATTTATCAAAATTTGCAAAAATGAAGATATTTAAAACTGCTATTTGTGAGTTATTTAGTATGTTTTATAGCATGTCTACACATGATTTCTTAGCCACTCAAATGGTTTGGTTTTTCAACTTTTTCATACCTTTATAATGTTCGAGGATACCATACTTCTATTAAAATATCAGATAAGAATATTTCTTCAAGGCATAAGAACTATAAAAATATAAATATACTCATGAGATATGCAGTATAACTATACATACCATATGTTTTTGAAAACCCTTAAAAATAAATAAATGTTTGGTCCTTCATACTAGATACTGGAAGAAGGAAAATTTTTTTAGCTGAAAATAGTACAGAGTCTTTACTTGTATGTTAAGATAGACACACATACACAAATACACTTAAATAAAAGCAAATTCATAGACTATGAAGTCAGAGACCTTGTTCAAATTATGTTTCTGTCATATACTAGCTTCCTGACATGTTAATTCATATTCTGAGACTCAATGTGTCTTATCTTAAAAAGGAGATCTGTCAGACAGTTATAATAATTAAAATGAGATAATCAGATAAAATTCTAGAAATATACAAGGCACATAAGGGCTTAATAAACATTGATAAATATAATATTATTACAATTATAAATAATGTTATTACACTCATCCAACATATTTCTGAAATTTTATTCCTTATAATTTATGAAGTTAATAAAAAATATATCTTAGTGAAAAATATGTATTTGTCTCTTTATGAAAAAAGTTAAAAGGTACTTATAATTAAAATTTTTAATCTTTTAGAAAGCTTCTATTTAGAGATCAGATAATTACATTTTAATAGTGAGAAACTTAATAGTGAAATGAACAACCCACTTATAAATAATTGTGTTTTTATTTTTCACAAATGCCAATTCTTGGTCATTATGAATGCCTTCTTCCTCTCCTAATTGCCTATTCAGTGAAAAATGCATAAAACTCCAGTTTATTTAGAGTGTAAGCAGTTGAGATAATCAAATAATTGAAAACATTTTACTCTTCATATTTGCAAAGAAAACCCCAATCAAAATTAATTCCAAACAGGCAAGCTGATTTAGAGAACTTTAAAATAAAAAAAAAAATTGTTTTTAGATTATGCTTTCAACAGTGTTTCTTTTTTTATGGAATTTATTTTATTTTTTAATAGTTTATTAGTTTTTTACGGAATTTATTTTATTTTTTAATAGTTTATTGTCAACACTGTTTCTTAACAGCTTCTATAAACAGGTGGTCATGTCAATACATGGTGTTCAAAAAGATGATGTTGAACCCACTACAATCTTTATTCTGATTAATGTAAGCAATTCATTATTTTTTTGGTCAAACTCATATTTCAAAAAACACATAAACTATATGTGCAGGCACTTTAAACTATGCTTTGCAGGGCAAAATAGGTGAAGAGGATTAAGAGGTACAAACTTCCGGTAATAAAATAAGGAAGTCATGGGAATGTAATATATAGGATAGGGAATATAATCAATAATATTTCAAAAGCTTTGTGTGGTGACAGATTGTAACTAGACTTATTATAGGGATTATTTTGTAATGTATACAAAATATTGAATCACTATGTTGTACACCTGAAATTAATGGGAAATTGTGTGTTAATTATGCTGCAATAAATACAAGTACTATGGGGGTGCCTGCATGGCTCAGTCAGTTGAATGTCTGACTCTTGATCTCAGCTCAGGTCTTGATCTCAGGGTCATGAGTTCAATCCCTGCATTGGGCCCACTTTAGAAAAAATACTATGCTGTGCATAGACTAAAAGGCTGTATTATACAGTAACGATATTCTAGCTGGCCTTATCTGAAACAGAAGTTACATATATATCTTGAGCTGATGATTGAATATGAATTCTGAGAACTTGAAGACTGGTATTTAGGGGTGATATATTTTAGAAATAATGAAGGCAAGATTTTTTAGCTTTTCAAATTTAGTCTTTAAAAGATAAGATGTACCATGTATGTTCATGTAAATACCTTGTTTTCTTAAAATACCTTTAAGTGGACATGGATTCATTGAAAATGATATAGACAGATTGAATCATTTTGTTGAAGGTAGAAAGCAGAAGAATTAATATAAAGGATAAAGGACTTTTAAAAATAAAATGCTTGTGGGGCGCCTGAGTGGCACAGTCAGTTAAGCGTCCAATTCTTGGTTTTGGCTCAAGTGGTGATCTCATGGTTCCTGTGATTGAGCTTTGCCTTTGTTTGAGAGATTGAGCCCCATGTTGGGCTACACACTGACAGTACAGAGCCTGCATGGGATTCTCTCTCTCCCTCTCTCTCTGTCCCTCCCTCGCTCTCACTCTCTTTCTCTCACAAAGTAAATAAACTTTAAAAAAACAATAATAATAATTTGCTTGCAATATGTGTAAGTCAAATCACTTTGCTATATGCTCAATTTATACAATACTGTTTTTCAATCATATTTCAATAAAACTGAAAGAAAAAATTTGCTGAAATGCCAACTGCTTCTCTTCATAAATTAAAAAAGGAATTTGAAAGAAATATAAGCTAAAGGAAGACATCATCTTTCCCAGTTAGAACTAAGTTATTAAGGTGATAAATCTTATTGATATTATAAAAAGCAATATTAATAACATTAGAGTTATAGTTTATTGAATTATTTCTTATCAATTATCTGTTACAGCAATATCTGAGGCAGGCATTATCATATTCCCATATTCCAGATGAAAAGTTTGAGACTCAGAAAGGATACTTCTCATTTTCATCATTTAACTTCGGATGAATCAGAAGAGAGATTGTTTTCCCTTTCTCTAGACAGTAAGAGTTGTTTTCCGGTTTGTAGTGATTTTTTTAAAAGTCCCATGCTGGGGAAAGAATAGTCATGCATAGGTGGCAAGGGAATTCTATTTCCTGTACCATTGACATAGCAAACTATGATGGCCAATGCTGCCTTGTTAGGACTAAAACCAACCTAACAAAGCTATCTACTATTCTAAGATCTGGAAATAGATATCAAGTTGATTCTGGCTCCCTCAGGAATTTAGCTTGGCATTTAGGGAGTGGGAGTGTGCATATTCTGGCATTAGGGGTCACTCTGATGCTCAGTCTTTCTGATGTTTACTAGATGTTAGTTAAGGGAAAATACAGGACAAGGAAACAGGCCAGAGGTCCCAAAATGTAAGATAAAACACAATAAAGTGTTCCAAACAGGATTTCAGTTCATTCAATCTATTATTTCAAATAACCACCATAGAATGCTTTCTAAAATTTTTCTTTTGCTAATGTAAGATCACCTTGTATTTCGAGGGCATATGTTTTAGTCACCACACAACACTCAATCTGTTCTGCAAGCCAAATAGTTCTGTTTTTAGAAACATGTAAACTACTATAGTTATCTGACAAAATCAGATTAAGATATATGACTGGGTGGAGCAGGGAAGATATGTGACTGGAGAGTATGAGATGGAATAGTTCCGGTTTAAGAATCTGGAGAGAGCTTATAACGAAGATTTGGAAAAATAAGTGTTAGCATGGATAAAGAGAGACATTATATAATTAGAAATGGATTACTCCAGGTGCCTGGGTGGCTCAGTCAGTTGAGCATCCGAATCTTGATTTTGGCTCAGGTCATGTTCTTGGGATTGGTTCAAGGCAGTGAGCCCCTCATTAGGCTCTGTGCTGACAGCACACAGCCTGCTTGGGATTCTCTCTTTCATTCTCTCTCTGCCCCACCCCGGCTCATGCTCTCTCTTTCTCTCTCAAAATAAATAAATAAACATTAAAAAAAAGAGACAGGTAACTCATCAAAATGATACAACAATCCTAAATGTGTATGCACCTAAAAATAGGGCATCAATTATATCAAATATATGAAGCAAAATCTAATAAAACTAAAGGGAAAATCTGCATTTACACAAGGAGGTATCGATACTTCTTTCTCAGAAATCAATAGAACAATTTAATAAAAAAGCGAGAGTATAAAAGAACAATACTATCAATCAACTTGATCATATTTACACTTATAGAATATTCTACCATAAGCAGAATACATAATTTTTTCAAATGTATATGGAACATTTACTAAAATAGACCATATTCTGGACCATAAAGCAAATCTTAACAAATTTAAAGAATTCAAACCATATAAGAATAGGCAAATTCACAGAGACAGAATGTAGGCTAGAGTTGCAAGGGGCCAGGAAGTTTTTAATAGGTTCAGAGTTTCTATTTGAAATAATTAAAAAATTCTAGAAATAGAGAGTGGTGATTATTACACAGTATTATGAATGTGTGTAAAGCCATTGAATTGTACACTTAAAAATTATTAAAATGGTAAATTTAATATTATGTATCTTTTACCATAATAGATAAAATCAGTTGGGGAAAAACTCACATACACAGTATGTTTAGCTAACCAGAACAAAATTAAGCAAGAAAACAATAGAAAGATATCAGGAAAATCCTCAAATATTTGGAAATCAAACAACATATTTCTAAAATAAACCAGGTGCCGGGGTGCCTGAGTGGCTCAATCAGTTAAGCATCTGGCTTTTGATCTTGGCTCAGGTCATGATCTCACAGTTCACAAGTTGGAGCCCCGCATCAGGCTCTACACTGACAGTGTGGAGCCTGCTTGGAATTCTCTCTCTCTCTTCCTCTCTCTCTGCCCCTCCCCCACCAGTGCTTGTTTCTCTCTCTCTCTCATAAATATTTATGATTTTTAAAAAATGTTTATTTATTTATTTTGAGAGAGAAAGAGGTAGAGAAAGAGAGAGACAGAGAAAGAGAGAGAGAGAGAGAGAGAGAGAGAGAGAGAATCCCAAGCAGACACCATGCTCAGAGTGGAGCCCCATGTAGACTTGATCTCACTCCATCTCCCTCTCAAAAATAATAAACATTAAACAATTTTTAAAATCTTTAAAAATATATCAATTCCAAACAAACTACCAGAAAATGGTAGAGAAAGGAACCCTTCCAAACTTAATGTATGAATCTAGCATTACCATGATAATTAAGCAAAAAAATATAAAGAGAAAAAGAAACACAAACATAGACACACACACACACACACACACAGAGCCTTTAAAATATTTGTAAATTGAATCCAGCAATACATAGAAAGGATAATACTTCATGATAAGTTTGGGATTTATCTAAGGAATGGAAAGTTGGTTTAACATTTAAAAATCTATGTAATTTACCCATATAAATTGAATACAAAAGGAAAACTACACAATCATCTCAAGAGATGCAGAAAAAAACATCTATTCTTGAATTTTCAGAAAGCTTATCAAACCAAAAAAAAAAAAAAAAAGAAACTTCCCATCTTAGTAGAGGACACCTGTAACTCACATAATGATGAAAAACTGAATGCTTTTTTTTAATGATCAGGTACAAGGGAAGGATGTCTACCCTCATTACCTTTATCTAACACTGTAGTAGAGGGCCAACCCAGTGCAATAAGACAAGAAAAAGAAATAATTTAAATACAGATTGAAAGGTAAGAAAGAAATCTCTCTCTATTGACTGAATGCCAAAGAATGTATAGAACAGCTACTTGATCTAATAAGTGAATTTAGGAATGTTATAAGGTTATACTTTATATGCAATATACAAACTTAATTCTACTTCTAGAAAGTAGCAAAAACTAATAGAAATAGAAATTTGAAAACTATATGGTAGTATAAAATATGAAATATTTAGGTATAATCTAACAACATATATGCTAAAAATTATAAATTATTGATGTAAAAAGTAAAAGAAGACCCAAATAAATGGAGAGTACACCTATTCATGGATCGGAAGGCTTTTTAGAATACGAATTCTCCCCAAAGTAATCTATAGTTTTAATGTAATCTCCATCAAAATCTCAGGAGAGTATTTTGCAGAAATTAACAAGTTGATTCTAAAACTTCATAAACAAAGATCTACAATAGCCAAAACAATTCTGAAATGGGAAAACACACTATTTGATTCAAACTTACTACAAACCTACGGTTATCTTAACAGTGTAATACTAATAAAGGATGAACATATAGATCCATTGAGCAAAACAGAGAGTTTAGTTTCATACAAATTGGTCAATTGATTTTTGACAAGTTTGCCAAAGAATTCAGTGGTGAAAAAGTAGTTTTTCAGCAACTGGTGATCAAACAATTTGTCATCCACATGCAAAACTAAAAGAAAATTGTCTTTCTGTTGTTGATTTATAATATAATTTTATAATGGTCAATGAACATACTTTGCATTATTTTAATTTATTTAAATTTGTCAAGATATGTTTTTGCGGGGCGCCTGGGTGGCTTAGTCGGTTAAGCGTCCGACTTTCACTTAGGTCATGATCTCACGGTTCGTGGTCAGGCTCTGTGCTGACTGCCAGCTCAGAGCCTGGAGCCTATTTCAGAGTCTGTATCTCCCTCTCTCTCTGACCCTCCCCTGCTCACGCTGTCTCTCTCTCTCCTAGAAATAAATTAAAAAAAAAAAAAAAAGATGTTTTTGCTTCATGAATTTTATGTAAAGTTTCCTTATTAGGTGTGTACCTGCTTAGGATTGTTATGTCTTCTTGGTAAGTGACCATCTTCTAAATCTCTAATGGCCTTTTTTATCCTAATAATAGTCCTTGTTTTAAAGCTTACTTTGATATTAAAATAGTCACTTTGGCTTCCTTTTGCTTATTGTTTGCATAATACATCTTTTTCTATCATTTTAACCTATCTAAGTTTTATATTTAAACTGAGTTTCTTGAGATGAACATGTAGTTTTTTTTAATACAATAGGACTACTTTGATTTTTTAATTGTTGTGTTTACTATTTACATTTAATATAATTATTGGTGTGGTTAATTTTAGGTCTACTATTTTGTTATGTATAATTTGTTCCCCCTTTTCCCTCTTTCCTGCCTTCTTTTGGATAGTTTAAATAGTTTTAGTATTACACTCTGTTTTATAAATTACATTTGTTATTCTGTCTCTGTTTGCGTCTCTCTTTTTCTGTTTTTTTTTTTCCTATGGAAGAGTTTCTCAACAATAATACTATTAATATTTTAGACCAGATAATTCTTTGTTCTGTACAGCTGTTCTGTGTGCTGTAGGACATTTATCAACATTTCTGACCTCTACCCACCAGATAGATGCCAGTTACACATTTCCCCCAGTGATGGCTATCTCCAACCTCCCAGTTGTCCCCTAGGGGCACAACTACTATAAATTGAGAACCACTGCTCTTGATAGTAGAGTAGAAATACTTAACATTTCAGAGTCTTCTTAATGTAATGCTTTAATTTTAAGTAATATGAGAAATTTACAACCACATAAATCCCTTAATCATTCCCCTTATTGTATAGTTGTCATGTGTTCTAAATTAACATGCATTTAAAACCCCATCAGGCAATATGAAAATGTTTCTTTCAATAATTATACATAGTTTAAGGAACTTTAAAAAAAAATTGTCTTCTATGTTTACCCAGGTATTACTGTTTTTATTCTTCTTTCATTCCTTAAGTTCCAGGTTTCACCTGATATTATTTTCCTTCAGTCTTAAGAACACCCTTTACCATTTCTTTTAGTTGGTCATGTCTTCTCTAAGTTAGTTTACCTTCTGAGAATATTCTTAAGTCTCCTTCATTCCTTTTTTTTTTTTTAATATTTTTATTTATTTCTAGGAGAGAGAGAGAGAGACAGCGTGAGCAGGGGACGGTCAGAGAGAGAGGGAGACACAGACTCTGAAATAGGCTCCAGGCTCTGAGCTGGCAGTCAGCACAGAGCCCGACACGGGGCTCAAACCCACGAACCGCGAGATCATGACCTAAGTGAAAGTCGGACGCTTAACCGACTAAGCCACCCAGGCGCCCCAAGTCTCCTTCATTCCTAAAGGATATTTTTGCTGAATATAGAATGCTGGGTTAAAGATTCTTTCCTATCATTTAAAAAATGTCATTCTATTGTCTTTTGGCCTCCATGGTTTCTGATGAAAAGTCCACCATCATTGTTAGCATCATTGGTCTCCTATACGTGATATGTCATTTTTCCTTAGCTGCTTTTAAGATTTTTTTCTTTACACTTAGTTTTCAGTAGTTTGATTATAATGTGTCTGGCTGTGGTCTTCCTTGAGTTTATTCTGTTTTCTGTTACCAAAACTTGAACATGCAAGTTACTGTCTCTAACCAAATTTAGGAAGTTTTCAGCAACTGTTTCCTCAATATTTTTTTTCTGCACCAATTTTTTTATAGGACTCCATTGTTACAAATATTGCGCTTTTCAAAAATTTTTTGATGTTTATTTATTTAATTTTTTGATGTTTATTTATTTTTGAGAGAGAGAGGGAGAGAGACAGAGCACGAGTTGGGGGGGGGAGCAGAGAGAGACACACACAGAAATCGAATGGTCTCCAGACTCTGAGCTGTCAGCACAGAGCCTGACATGGGGTTCAAACCCATGAGCTGTGAAACCATGACCTGAGCTGAAACTGGACACTCAATTGACTAAGCCACCCAGGTGACCCCAACAAATGCTAGACTTTTGATATAGTCCCATGACTCCCTGAAGTTCAATTCCATTTTTTCCCCAATTTTTTCTCTTTGTTCTTCAGAATTTCTATTGATCTGTCTTTAAATTTACTGACTCTTTTCTCTGTCATCTTCATTCTGCTATTGAGCTCAGCCAGTAAAATTTAAATTTCAGAGATTGTATGTTTAAAATATTTTGTTCTTCTTTTGTAATTTAATTTTTGCTGAGAATTTTAATCTTTCAAAAATTTTATTTAATGTGTATTTACCTTTACCTCATGGAGCTTATTTTAGTATCTCTTGTTTTAAAGTCTTTCTCTTATAATTTCAGCATCTGTGTCATCTTAGGGTTTGTCTTTTCCCTGAAGAATTTGTCACATTTCTTGGTTCTTTGCTTATCAGGTAATTTTGGATTGTATTCTGAACTTTTTGAATATTAAATTGTGTAGATATGAATCCCGTTAAGATTCTCTAAGGGATATCATCAACATCATCATCATCATCATCACCACTGTTTTAGCAGGTGCAGTTAGCTTCAGACTGCAAGCTTTTAAAACCACTTTCTAGACAGTAGGTAAAATGACTGAGTATGCAGCATCTTGCTCAGAACTTTCCATCAAGAGCACAGATCCTTTGTCCCCCCAGGAACTCCAACTTCCCTCATGGTAGAGTCTGAGCGCCTCTCAGCCCGTGGCTGCTGGGATGCTTGCATCAACTTCTTGTGCACTAGAAAGGGAATTCTGTTTGCTGAGATTATATTGTGCCTGGTGATTCTAATCTGATTCAGCATCTCAACACCAGGCTACTCTGTCAGTGGTAGAGATCTTGCTGAGATCTTCTTTGTCATCTGTACGTGTGACTTACACACCAAGATATAATTTGTCCACTAGCCTTGGACTAATTTCTTTGGAACCCTCATTGCAGCCATCCTGATCACCTCCATTGTTGTCCTTGTCGAGAGAGGAAATCGCTCCGTAACCATTGCAGGGTCACTGGGCCTCATCACTACATGCCTCTTTGGCTATGATGCCTACCTCATTTTCCCCTTGCCATAATAAAGACATACAGCAGCCCGGACTGACTGTGCAGATGTTTGGTGTCAGTGGACTCCCTTTATATCTCTCTGATCTCTGGTTGGTGGTTTAATTCTCAGCTCAATTCTCAAAGCTTTTGCTATGTAGCTTTGGGTCTGTCCTGTGCATATGCAGCTCAAGAATAAACTAGGGTCTGATATAGTTTACACAGTATCAAGGCATCCTCTTCTCCACTTCACTTCTTTCCAGGTTTCTTCCTATGCTCTCTGCCCCACAGAGACCCCTCTTCCCAGTTCTTTTGTGCAGAAAGGTGAGTATTATTTTTAGAGGTTTAACCGCTTATATCATGGTTGCTGAGCAGTTCTGCACATGGGGCCCACCCTTGGGACAAAGCCACTGGACAACAAAGGGGAAGAGACGGGTACATGGGTGGCTCAGTCGGTTAAGGCTTTGACTTTGGCTCAGGTTATGATCTCGAGGTCCATGAGTTTCAACCTCACATTGGGCTCTGTGCTGACAGCTGATTCTGGAGCCTGTTTCAGATTCTGTGTCCCTTTCTTCCTCTCTCTGCCTCTTCCTGCTCGCACTCTATCTTTCTCTCTCTCAAAAATAAAATAGTAAAAATTAAAAAAAAAAAAAGAAAAAGAAAAGGGGAGGAATGGAAAACTTATTCTCAAATGAGTTGCTTCTTCAAGTTTTGACTCCACTCCACAATCAGCCTCATTTCCATTTATGTTTAAGAGTCCTCAGGTCATTGTTTTTGTGTATTTTGTCTAGAGTTTTTTAGTTGTCATCATAGAGATAGGCCATAGTGGGTGCAGTCTCATTTGGTCAGAACTGGAAGCCACATTTTGAGAGTAGATGTAAGGAATAAATTTTTTAGGATGTTTGTAATGATGTGTAGAATTAATATAATGGAAGAGTGAGGTCTTGGAGATCACACAGCCCAATGGAACTCCCTCAGTAGTTGCCTGGGATAGGAAGAGGGTAAGGGTGCTAAGTATAGACAATACCAATCAAGTGTATTCTTAAAATAACTGACTGAAGTCAGAATTTAAGCATTCTAATTATGCTGAAATGTCTTGATGCCCTTTTTCATACTCTTCTTCAGTGAGTAGCTTGCATAAACATCCTTTAGTGATGTCTAGGATAGTGATTTAGAAATTGTGCTATTCCAAGCTTTAGGCATTCCACGGAACCCGTTCAGGGCCAAAAGTAGTGGGGAGAAGGTGTACTCTCTGGAACCACTCCCTGCTTCAATTAGAGTAGTCCACTTTTTACTGTTTTTCATATTAGACTGTGTCAGAACATGTCATAACAACCAAGATTTACATTGGCAAAAAGCAAAAAAAGAATCATAGAAAGCTACCAGTTTGTGGTAAAGATCCTAGGATTGATTAGCAGTTGGCCGTAGGTAATGGTGCTTTCCAACTCTTCTCTGATGCTTCTCTAGATAGGAAGTACTGAAGATTTGTCAGGGATCCCCTAAGGCACTAAGGAGGGCTCAGAGCTGTTAAGTGTTTCTGCTTCTTTAATTTAAAGTGGTGGTCTTAATCCTAGAAAATACAATATTGGCTGTCATTAGTTTTTGTGCTTTTCTCTCTCACTGTCATAGCAAATTAGCTTTGCTTGATGACTTAAAGTTATTAAACCAAGATGATACTGACCTATTTTATCCCTTTGGAGAATATTTGTGTTTCATGAGACTCCTGAGAATGGCAAGTACTTAACACAAATTGTTTTAATACTTGCATTTAAGGTTATCAGGCTTGTAGGAGAAGACACTCTTCCTTGGGTATCTTATAATATTCAGGTGATATAAAGTAAGTCAAACAATCTTGGACCCACACCTTAGGGTTAGGATGATGGCTGAGTAATAATAGCATTTAATAGTTCTTCTCCTAACTTTCTATTAAATATTTGCTAAGTAATACCAAAAGATGAAAATGAATAACAAACTCCAAAACAAAGACTAAAAGTCAATCATAAAAAGACATTTCTGGAAATATTCCTATTATTAAATTTTCAATAGTGCCAAATTAAGAAACAGAATTGATATTTCAGGCACACAGGATCTTTTGAAGAAAAGCACAGCCAGAAAATAGGTAGAAAGAACTCTGTGTCATACTTCCCCATGATTTCCCTCACTGTGGCCCATAGTTTGGGAACACAGAGCTTCACTAATGAGAAAGATAGGCAGCCATGGACTTCAATGTGTGGAAACAGACTTCTGAGAAGAGTCCCTTCCTTTCATAAGTGTCCCTCTTAATTAATTCAGTTTCTATAATCCCCAGCACATAATAAGGTTAAGATAAATCCATTAAGAGAATGGATACCTTGATATATGTAGTCCTCTCAAAAGTAAAGAATTTTAGATCAGGTAGAGGAACACTAAAAGTAGTGAAAACTCAGGGAGGGGTAGGTAAAGTTGTCATGCACCACTCAATGTCATTAAAGAAGAGTCAATACAGTTAAATTCTCTAGGTTAAACATCCTCTTTCTAATAGAGAATCAGGAAGTGATTCTATCTCATTTCAAAGGAACTATACAAGATAAATGCCTGTTGAGCAATAAAAACTGGAATATGCCTGTGGATATCAAATCACAGAATATTAGACAAGGAAAGTCGATCAGTACCTAAGTTAGATGAAAGAACTAAACAGCAAAACTCTGCACCTCATCTTTTTTCAAACTCTGGGCCTAGATATTTTTTCCCCCTCCAAGTTGAGAAAATTGGAAAAAAGTGGGACCTATTGAATACATTTTTACATGCAAGACAAGAGAAATAACCTGAGAGCTTTTAAAAAGTGTTAATCTTCATCTAATATTGATTTACTACAGGAATAGGAAAAATACCAGAAAGCTTTTAAAAACCTACATGTCCATCGAGAGTGAGTAAACAGAATGAAGTATATACATACAATGAAATATTATTTAGCCTTAAAAAGGAATGACATTCTTACATATGGTACAGCATAGATGAATTTGAAGACATTATGTGAAGTGAAATGAGCCAGACACAAAAGAACAGATATTATATGATTCCACTTGTATGAGGTACCTAGAATAGTTAAATTCACAGAGACAAAATGTAGAATAGTGGTTGCCAGGGGCCTAGAGGACAAGGGAATGGGAGATGGTTGTTTAATGGATATAGAATTTCAATTTGCAGTGATAGAAAGTTCTACAGATGGATGAATGGTTGCACAACAAAGTGAGTATACTTTATGTCATTTTACTGTATGCCTAAAAGTGGTTAAAATGAGGGGTATGTGGGATTTATGGGATTGAGCCCTACATCTGGGCTTGGGATTTTCTCTCTCCTCCTCTCTCTCTGCCCCTCCCCTGCTCTCTCTCTCTCTCAAAATAAACAAACATTTTAAAAAGTTTTTAAAGATTAAAATGGTAAATCTTATGTTATCTATATTTTGCTACAATAAAAATATCACAAAAATGTATACAACTAAAGAAGTCAGTCACAAAAAAGTATGTACTATATGATTCCATTTCTGTGAAATTCTAAAATAGGTAATTTAATCTTTTTTACAAGTTTTATCTATTTAAGACAGAGAGCACGAGTGGAGGAGGGGCAGAAAGAGAGGGAGAGGGAGAATCCCAAGCAGGCTCCATGCTTTCAGAGCAGAGCCTAATGTTGGGCTCAATCCCACAAACCATGAGATCATGACCTGAGGTGAAAATAAGAGTCAGTTACTTAACTGACTGAGCTACCCAGGGACCCCAATGCATAACCTAATCTAATGGTAATAGAAATAATCTATGGTGATCGAAATCAAAATATTAATGAACTTTGGTGAGGGATTTATGGATAAGGAGAATGAGGAAACATTTGGGAGTGTTGAAAGTATTCTATAGTTGATTTGGGTAGGGTTCACATGAATTCATTTATATGTAAATTCTATTGAGTTGTACACATAACACTTGTCCATTTACTAGATATAAGTTACATCTTTAAAAAATCCATGTCTATGAAATACAGGCCATTAAAAAATAGAGCAGGCCATGCTATGAGGAAAATCAAGCTTGTCATATTGAGAGGCTGCTTGAAAAGAGGATACCCAGCCATCCCCAACTATTCAACCATGCCAGCCCAGGCTCAGACACATGGGAGAAGAAGACACCTTCAGCAATACAAAAAGATATAATGTGGAGAACAGAAGAACCCAGTCAACAGATTCAAGGTCCCAGACATTTGACTTCAATAAGTCTGCCCAGCTGTCTCCAGCTGTTCAAGTCACCCCAGTCCATTCATCATGGAGCATAAATAAGCCATTTCTGCTGGGCTTTACAAAAATACCCAACCCACAAATTTGTGAGCCCTAATAAAATAGTTGTTTTGTACTACTACAAAAAAAAAAATAGAGCAGGCTAAGTTGAAATAAAAACAGATTGGGGTGAAAAGAAAACTAACTAGAAAAGGGTTGGGGTGAAAAGAAAACAAACTACAAAAGTCTTCAGGGAACCCAAAATTTAGAAATGCAGTAACTCAAAGAGAATCCATTCTGGAATTAGTATAGAGCAGACTTCTTGGTGCAGAAAATCAAATCAGTTTTTCAGAATACAAATTTGAGAAGCTTTCCCAGAATGTAGAAAACAAGAACAAAGAAACAGAGGTGAGGACAAAGATGAGATCCTAATTACCAATAGTTGTTCCAAAAAAAGAAAATGAGATAAACGGAGCAGGTGCAATAAACGTAATACAAAATTTTTACTGAGGTAAAGAAGGATGAGTCTTTTAAAGTGTTCTCTTTTTCAGGAAAAAAAATTATGACAAAAGATCCACCTCTAGAATTATCCCAGTGAAGGTTTTGAATTTCAGGAATCCTACAAGAGCTAAGAAAGAAAAGGTTGCCAGTAGAGCAGCAAGATACAGGATGGTCTTTTAAATTCCTCGGTAGCACTAAGTCTAAAAAACTCTAAAAGAGTAAATCTAATTAATTTTTAGGGCAAACATTTGTGTACCCAAAAACTGCCTATCCATGTTTTCCCTGACGTGTGAGGAACAACAGACACTATTAGAGACATGTTAGATCTTACCTAAGTATTCCTCATTTTAAAATTATTTAAGGTTTTACTTTAGACCACTCAAAAATGAGTAAAAATTAAAATGCAAGAAAACAGATTCTTTACAAGGACTAGAAACAAATATAGAAGTCACATTACAGAAATAAATCGAATTGTTATAATTTAGTTACAAACCTAAAGGTAATATTGTCAAACTTGAAAGAAAAGATTGTAGTGTTTTCAAAAAAGAAGGGGGAAAGATAAAGTTGGGCAGAAAATGTGCCAAGCTTCTTGTGCAAATAGGAAGTTTTCAAAAGTTAGTTTTATTCTTAAAATTTATAATCATAAAAATGCATATTCAACATTAGGTTTAAAGATAATTATTAGTGCACTAAAAATAAGAAATCTTTACTCCAAAATCCAAATCACTGCAGAAGCAAAGGAAAAATAAGCTCAAGATTATATAGAAAAAAATAGGAAGCAAAGACCAAGACTAAGTAAGAATTTAAAAAAAGAAAAAAATGAATGGTACCTATGAGACCTACTTTTAGAAAATATTGAAGGGAGAGACCATATAATTGAGAGAAGAATCAAAATAAATAACTCAGGAGGAACTTGTGAATAAAGTATCAACTGCAGCATTGTTTGTAATAGCAAAAGATTGGTACCAGCTTAAACGTCCATTAGTAAGGTATTAGTTAAATAAATTATTGTGCACATAAAAAGTGAACTACTGAATAGCGGTTAAAAAGAATGAGACAGTTTTATACTTACTGATACAGAACAATCTCCAAGGCACATTGTCAAGATGGAGGTGGGGGAAATCAAGACTGACAGAAAAGTCTGTATAACAAATATGATTGTATACCTATGGAAAGAATACAAGAAACTGAACAGCCCTTCCCTTTTGTGTTAAGGAACTAGTGGCTTGTGGACAGCGATGGGAGGAAGAATTACTTTTCATTATGCACCATATTGTATATTTGAGATTTGTATGTTGTATGCGTGTATTAACTGTCCAAAAATAATTATGTAAAATTTACAAAATATGGATTGGAATAAGAACTCCTTCTTGACTCCTCTAAGTACTTAAATTTGCTGTATGTGTGATGCTTAAGTTGCTATATTTGGCTCAGTTAGTTACTGGGAGAAGTAGAAAAAATCAGTTCATGGACAGAGCAAAAAGAATAAAATAGACTCACAAGAGATGAGAACCATTTTGACTTGGAAAGATTGAGAAAGCATCATTGGTTCCTCAGAGTTTCTCAATTCTTTTGTTTTACTTTTTCATATTTTCCAAAATTTTAAAAATAAGTATGTACTATTTTTATAATGAAAAGAAAAACATGATTATTGCTTTTAAAGTCCTAGCCTATGCCCCAGGGAACGAATAAAGAAGCAATGACAAGAGCACATAAACAAAAACAAATGTATAAATTCAACTACCAGAGTATTTACACTGTCAGCAAAAGAAGGGAGGGGTACAGTGCATGTATAGAGTATATGTGGGTAATATTCATATGTTGATGGGTGGGTATGAGGAATCAGTGCCTCTATTCCAGTTACAGAGATTTTAGGGAAGATGTTATATTTCAGGAGGTCTTTGAATGATGGAAAGGAGATAAAAATAGTGAAATGTCAGAAACAGACATTTTTCTCTTTCCAGGTGTTTGGTATGGAAGTCTTAAAGTTGGGACAGAGAGGAGTGATAAAAATTGTGATGAATAAAAAAGGGAAGTAGGTATGGGATGATGAGCCTGTTGTTGCCAAAAAAGGCAATTCTCCAACTTAAGGGCACTACAGAGGAATATGTAAGAACCTAAAAGGAAGTGGGTCAAAAAGCACACTTAGTCTTGGGATTCAGTGCAATGGTGCTGGGTAGGAGGGGGAAATTTGGATGGGAGGCTGCTGCAAAAAATGTGAAAGAGTATGTGACCGTCTGTGTGTATTGTTATTATCTCCTTGATCTAGGTTTCCCTCTCTTACTGTGGTCATGCACCCACCATCTCAGGAGTTCTACAAATGTAACCGTCCCCATCCTTGGAAAAAATTATACTATCAGTCATTTGCATGCTTGGGCTTGTGAGTGTGGCATCAGTAGGGTCCCCAAGATGGCAATGACGCAGAGCAGGAAAGTAACTGTTTTACAGGAATTTGTTTCTTTCTATTTCTGCATTCTGTTTCTAGGGTCAATGCAATATATTTGCAGTTGAATGGAATAGAGCTTCTAAGAAATAAAAAACAGATGTTGGAGGAACACATTCAGAGTGAGTCAGGAGAAACCCTTAAGGCAGTCTGTGCTCACAACTTGCCCTACACTTTTCCTTGCTTTAATCTCCATAGATGCTGGAATTCCCAACTCTGCCCAGGCAGCACCAAGGCTATAGTAGATTTAAAAATGTGAAACTACACTGACTCCCAAGCCTGAATGTACTGTGGAAAGAAAAGAATAGCTTAGCTAACATCATAAAGAGTACTCTTAGGTAAAGGAACATATTCTTCCTGATTCACTTCTCAGATGTAGAGAAATATATACATATAAACTACTTTGGTGTAAATATTAATCATTAAAACCAAGTTTTTAAAACTGAACCTAAATTTTTACCACTTTCTATTTATTAACATTCAAAATCAAGTGAAGTCATTCTACATTAAAGAAAATTTTAATGCTGTTTTGGAAAGTTGTATTAAATATAGTAAGTATCATACTTTTTTTGGAAATGTTAGCTAAAGTTTCTATAGGAACTTTGCCACATCACATTCTTAACACATTTGTGGTGTGCATTTTTGAAGTTACATACAATTTATGGTACTGAATTATAATTGATAATCAATTTACAGTATGTACCTGAATTATTGGTATATTTTTTGGACAGCATAGACATGATTATGCACTAAATTAAGAAAATATAAAAATATAACTTCATAATACTTTTAATATCTAGAGGCATTCTTTGTTTAAAAAGCTTTTATGTTCCTTTTTTAAAATGTTCTTTTTGAGAGAGAGAGAGACAGAGTGAGAGAGAGAGAGGGGAATCGAAGGAGGGGGACAGTGGATCCAAAGTGGGCTCTGTGCTGACAGCCTGATGTGGGACTCTAACTCATGAACTGCAAGTTCATTACCTGAGCCAAAGTTGGACATAACCAACTGAGCCACCCAAGTGCCCCTACATTTCTTTTGAATGAAAGTTTTGTTGAAGATAGTAAACATGAGTTAATTTGTCATTCTTTCACAACACTTCATTGTGGATTGCTTCCTATAGTGGGTAATACAAAAAGTATGAAAGGCACTCCTAATATATATCTGTATACATATTTATGAATGATTCTTTGCCTGAAATGCAACTATTTTAATAGGCTATTTATTGCTGAGAAACCACCCCAAAACTTAGTGGCTCAAAGTAGCAATCATTGTATTCTTTCTTTATGATTCTGCTGTGTGGGCAGTCGTTGGAGGGATTAGCTTGTTTCTGTTCCATGTGGTGTCATCTGGGCCTTTCAGATGGCTAGGGGCTGCTGGAATGGCTTGACTTGGGTCATAAGTCTGGAGTCTGTTTTCAGGGTCGGCTGGATTCCTGTTGCCCTCCATGTGATCTCTTCATGTGGTTAGTTAGCGTGGGTTTCCTCACACCATGGTGAGCTCAGTTTAGTTGGATATCCCAGAGCACTAAGCTGTTGGTTGCTAGGCAGACTCTCAAAGTTGGGCCTGATACTGGCACAATGCCATTTCTGTTTCATTCTATTGGTTAGAACAGCTCACAAGGCCCCACCCCAGATTCAGTGTAGGAGGGAACTCCAGGAGGCCATGCATCTTGGGAGACAGTTCACTGGGGACCATCTTTGGAAGCTAGCTACCACATCAATGCTTATGAAAGAAATTCCATAAACATTAAACTGAGTCTCTTTCCTACAAAATAACTAAAGGCAAAAGAATGCTGAACTTAATTGCCTTTCACTATTCACAAGTCTACATTAAAATCTTACTGATTTTTCCATGATTTCTCCCAAATATGCACATTCAAATTGTTTCAGCACTGCAATCTCTTCATTAGGCCCTAGCATGAGTCTCGTCTAAATTAAATGTTTCCAGATGTTTGAATTCCCAACACAGAAAAATTAGGATATGACCAACTTTATATATTTACATAGAGTTGCTAACTCTGTAAGTTTAAATTTCCAAGTAAGAATACTAAAAACTGTACCATTTACTATCACTCTTGCTTCTTAAAGGAAAGGACATTTAATTAAAAAAAAAAAAGTAAAGAATTTCAGACTGAATGACAGTCTTAAATTAGAAGTGCTTACTTTACATAACATATGATAATAATATGTCTTTAATCTCATTTTGCTGCATGCAGGTCAGGAAAACTGCACTAAGAGGTACCACTGGTTCTTAGACCCAGTGCTTAGAAATCTCTATTCAAACCACTGTTATTGAACATTGTCAAGGTCCTTTTTATTCTGAACCTTGCTGAAATCATTTCACATCTTTGCCTAGGAACTATGATCATACTGATAATATTGCAAATTTTACTTACATAGAATCTTTTAAATCTGTGCTAATGTAAACAATACAGTAGAGAAATACTTATTATTGTACTAGGATTGGATAGTGTTAGCGTACTCCGCTGTTAAGAATGGGGACTCTGGAATCTGACTGCCTCTGCTCCAATCTGGATCTGTCATGACCTTGAGCAAGTAACAGAACTTTCTACACTTTGGTTTCCCCATCTATGATGCAGGCATAATCATAGCAGAATTCTTTCGAAGTTTCTATGTATAAAATGTATAGAATTCTATGTATAAAATTCTATGTATAAAATGCATAGATTCTATGTATAAAATGCATAGAATAATGCCCAGCACATGGTAAATGCTCAGTATATATAATTAGTATTATATTCTTATATATATAAATCAGTATTTTGCAACTGCACTTAGGATCTTAATATATACTTTCAGGGTGAGCTCAAATATCTACCCAATGCAGGGTGCTTGGGTGGCTCAGTCAGTTAAGCGTCCAACTTCGGTTTAGATCATGACTTCACTGCCTGTGGGTTTGAACCCTGCTTCAGGCTCCGCGCTGACAGCTCAGAGCCTGGAGCTGCTTCAGATTCTGTGTCTCCCTCTCTCTCTGCCCCTCCCTGGCTTATGCTCAGTATCTCTTTTTCTCTTTCTCTCAAAAATAAACATTAAAAAACATTTTTAAAAATATCCACAATGCTGTTGAAGATATTAGCCACAATTAGACAACAGAATTTTATTTTACTTCATTTCAATGTTTATTTATTTATTCTGAGGTTGGGGAGGGGCAGAGAGGAAGAGAGAGGATTCCAAGCAGGCTCCATACTCAGCACAGAGCCTGACTCAAGGCTCCATCTCATGACTGTGAAATGATGACCTGATGAAGAGTCAGAGGCTTAACTGACTGAGCCACCCAGGTGCCCCTGGACAATAGAATTTTAAAGTTGGAAAGGAACTTTAATGTCATATGATTCCACCCTGTTATAGGTGAGAACTTTTTGGTTTAAAAAAACTGGCATAGAGTCCATCTATCTTATGGTAAAAAACAACTATTCCGGGGTTACAATCATCAGATTAACCTTGTAGGGAAGTAAAATATATAGGCCCTGCATATATTTCTAGTAGCTTTGCCAGATTGGTTTTCAATTCCACTTACATTTATCAGTGCCACTCATGTATTGTCTTAGCTACTTGCACTTTTTCGTATGTGTCCAATGGAAAGCAACATAATACAGTTCTCTGAGAAACAACAAAATTCCGAAGAATACCTAAAAATGGTAATAAAAAAGGACAAGCAGAGTTTAGGAAATTTATTTTAGGGCAACTGCCAGATTTATTTTAAGCCCTATGCTTAAAAATAAATTTAATTCACATGACCAGCTTAAAATACTGGAAGGAAGAAGTCACTGCGAAAGCATTTAATAAAATACCTGAATTTTGTTTAGTTATTCTCTTTGTTATGATTTTTGTGAAGACTTACTTCCTATCTTGATTTGTACAGTGGCTTTTATATCTAAATATTTCTTGTATATAATAACGTGAAATAGACATTTTTCAAACAGTGTAACATTTTCCTAACCTCTGACTCACAGCAGAAAGTTGGTGGACCGTTCAGATGCTGTCCAATTTTTTTTTTTATATAGAAAGACAATTGGTTCATCTTTATTATTTACCAGTGTGTGGTAAAATATCTACATTTTCTATTTCCAGCGATCTTTAATTTGACCAATGAGGAAAACTAAAGATTGCTTAGAAATAAATTAGATTTCCTGCTGACAGCAGTGCAGAACATTATTTTATCAGCAGATTGAGTAACAGGTACCCTCTCACACCACAGTCAATGAAGCAATTGATTCAAGAGGAAATGCCCGTAATTTTCATATTCTAATTGGTTCTGGTAGAAATCACAATTTTAAGTTTCACTGAACGCTTTGAAATTGAAAGGCAGGATCACACATCAAGAAGAGAAGTACAATGGGAAAGAAAGATAATGGTGTGGGAGAACTAGTATGACTGACTTAAAAACATTGATTTTTTTTTCTATGAGTTTTCTTTTTAAATAAATTGAACTTGGCTCTATGGACTGTCATCCAGAGTTAATATTTTAGTGCTCCCCTTACACACACGGTCGGCTTATGAGGCAGCTTAGTAACTTTCCCATGGAATCACACACGGTTTAAACACGGAGGGCGGACGATGAAGTACTACGGAAAACCGTACTCCGCTGGTGCTAAAATGCTACTGCATAGTGGCGAAACGGCATCTTGCCTAAAAAATGAAGCTATTTACAAAATTACGATAATAAGCACCTTGCTTTCTTGTTAGAAGGCTCCGGACCGCTGCTGCAGACCAGAGGAAGAAGAATTGAGGCAACTGCCAGGGCACGACTAGAGGCAGCAAGAGCTCCGCTGCAACCCCCAACCCCTCGCCGCTTCACCCTCCCCCGTCCCCGACCTCCTCTACCGGTCCAAAGCTTTGCTGGGCTCCTCAGAGCCTGCCGGGGCGAAGGCGGTGTCGACCGCCGCACCCAGTCAGCTTCTCCCCGCCCGCCTGCTAGGCCTCCGGCGTGCCCCTCCTTCTGCCCCGCCCGGCCCGTCCAGTCTCAGCGGAGGCGCAGACGTGCGCGCGCGCGGGCGCGGCGCCGATCCGATTCTCCTTCCGAGCGTCCGCGCCCCGCATGCGCACTCCGCGCAGGCGGTCTCCGTTTGTTTGAACAGGAAGGCGGACATATTAGTCCCTCACGGCCCCCCTCGCCCCACCCCCCCCAGGCATTCGCCACCGCGACTCGCCCTCTCCAGAGCAGGGGACGCAGCCCCTCCCAGAAACTCCCCCATCAGCAGCAGCCGGGACCCGACTCTCGTCTTCCTCACCGCCAGCTCTCTAGCCTTTCCTCTCCTAAGTCTCCATCGCTCACCGACCTCGCCCTGTCCCGCCGGACACCGCGGTAGCAGCCCCAGCAGCTACGGGACAAAATGGGAGAGTGAGGTTATCCCGCGGGGACCAGCTCTTGGCAGAGTCGGATCGGTGCGTCGGGGCAGCCGCAAGTAAAGCCGGGGATGCGGGGCTAGACCGCCTACAGCGCCTCAGAGCGGAGCGGGCCGACCCCGTGGCCCAAGCGGCGGCGGCAGCTGGCACAGCTCCGCACCCGCCCTTCGTTTTCGCCTTTCCTCTTCTCCCTCCTCTGCTGCCCAGAGGAGTCTCCACCCTGCTTCTCTTTCTTTCCCCCCTCCGGCCCGTCTCGGGACGGGGAACCCTCCATGGCGAAGGCGGCTGGGGCCCGCTAGGGTGAAGCACCTCGCCGGAGCGACTAGGCTGGTGGCGACGGCGCTGTCGGCTGTCGTGAGGGGCTGCCAGGTGGGATGCGACTTTGGGCGTCGGAGCGGCTGTGGGTCGCCGTTGTCCCCGACCCGGGGTCTGGAGAGCGGAGATCCCCTCAGTGAGGGGAAGGAGGGGGAACCGGGCGCACCTGGTGACCCTGGGGTTCCGGCTTCTCCGCCCCGCGGCTGCGAACCCACCGCTGGAGGAAGTTGGTGGAAATTGCTTTCCGCTGTTGGTGCTGCTGGTACGACGGTATTGTCACAGTAGCAGCAACATGTCGACTGGGGACAGTTTTGAGACGCGGTTTGAAAAAATCGACAACCTGCTGCGGGATCCCAAATCGGAAGTGAATTCGGATTGTTTGCTGGTGAGTAGCATTGTTGTCTTTTGCTTGTCTGGGGTTCTGTATATATTTGCCTTCCTCTTGCTTTTAGTCTAGTTATTTGCAAAAGAAAGTTTCAGGTGTGCATAATCTTGGAAAACATCAAAATTTGCTGTTTCTCCTGAAGAGTCTTTGGAGCACCACTAAAATCTCCTGCCGTGTCCTTATTTATCATTGGACTGGCTCTGTGCTGACTACTCTGAACTCTTAGGGCTGACTCAGTTCATCATTATCCAAAAGATACTTAAAAACCTCTATTGCAGGCATCACATAAAAAGTTACCACGTCAGTTATTATTGCGTATATAACTTGTTGAATGATGATCTTAGTAGTATTAATCTTTTGATCGGCTTGACAGTAATACTGGAAAGACTACTTTCCAGTTAGAGCGATTTAGCTCCTTAAGGGTTTAGTTTTTAGACTTGGTAGTGACAGTGTAGAATCGATTTTGAGGAAGTAATTTTTGAGCCAAAATGTCATAGGTGACTTGAATCTGAAGGAACTTTTTGCTGGACTATTAAGTGTAAAAACCAAGATAACTGATGATAGGTCATCACAATACTAACTCTTTCACAGTATTGTTTATTACAAAAGTATTACACAGATATTTTATTACAACTGCCTTTTTTTGGTGGTGTGCTTAACAATTGTTACTTTTAAAACATTCTAAGTAAGTTTTTTATGATTTAAAAGGCCAAATTCTTCTTTTAAAGATTTCTCAGTAGTTGATAGCATAGACAGTTATCTGTAGGTAGAATTTTTAAGTTTTGTCTGTTTTCCCTACTACTAATAGTTGCAAACTCTGTAAGCGAGTTTCTCCTTTTACTTTCCTGAACAACTAAAAGTTATTTATAATTCTATTTTAGTCCAAACAAAACCACATAATCTCTAAAGTTGCAGGGAGTATATACATATGGATAGTTATTTACAGCCTCCTCAGAGAAATAATGTTAGCTATATACAGTATTTGGGATTAAATTAGGTGAATAAAATAATGCCATTCAGAGAAATCATATTTACTTAAAAAATTTTTTTAATGTTTTTATTTTATTTCTGAGAGAGAGAGACAGCATGAGCAGGGGAGGGTCAGAGAGAGAGGGAGACAGAATCTGAAGCAGGCTCCAGGCTCTGAGCTAGCTGTCAGCACAGAACCTAATGCAGGGCTTGAACCCGTGAACCATGAGATCATGACCTGAGCCGAAGTCGGATGCTTAACCAACTTCAGAGAAATCATATTTAAAAATCTCATCGTGAATCAGGAATATTATGTAGATCATTTAAATTAACATGCATTTTAGTTACTCTAAATACCTGTGCAGATTTTTAAACGTGTACTGTTTTACAAGAAAGTTTCTCCCCAGAGTTTTGAGAATTACTCTAAGCATCCTTGACTGTGAAATGAGAGTCTTGTGGGTTCTGTATTTGAAATGTCTCACCCACATTACGGATGCTCTTCATATTGAGAAACAGGATGGTGGATACTTCATACAGTTTAAAACATTTTATTGAATGAGAGAAGTGGAAGAAATTAGAACAACACATCTTTCTACTAAGAATTTCTGTCTCTTTTAAGAAGTGCAATTTTTCTTTTTAAATTTTCCTCAATTTCCATGTATCTTTGATCCTATTTTGCTTTTTGGTCTTCTTGACCATGAAGCAGCAGTATAGGGAGGGTTTAGTAGATTTGTTGTTGTTGTTGTTGTTGTTGTTAAGTTGTCTTATAGGCTCTTGCCTCAGTTTCATTTATGGGAACCTCACAGATTTGTTGAAATGTGGGAAGATACAAAGAAGTAGAAGTCATGGATTCTTTACTTGAAAATTCAGTCTATTTAGGAAAATAAGATCTAATCTCAATACATATACAGAAACAAAACAGAACACTTCACAAATTGAAAAAAATGTGTGATGGATTTCAAATAATAAGCACAGGTAATACTTGCTCTTGGTTATTGAAAGGAAGAAATCACTGTGTGTTGAGAGGGCCAGAGTATGCTTTATGATGAGTGGATAGGATTTAGATGGAGGGCATTCAGAGGGAGAGTAGAGGATAACATGAATAGAGGGTGGGTATGAATTGGCTAAGAGATGTTTAGGGGAACAGAAGATAAAGTTGGAAATAACATATTGGGGTTAGAATGTGGAGGACTTGATTGCTAGGCTACAAGAGTTTAGATTTTCTTAAGTATGTTGTGGCTATTAAATATTTGTAAACAAGACTGTTCCAGGATGAATGAAGATGAAACTGTTAGAATGCAGGATGGGGTGTGTGAAAAAAGCCTGGAGATGGGTTGAGATTGCTTCGTAACAAATTAATAGTACAGAAATTATTGAAGCCCAAAATTGGGTATTTAAAATGGGAAAGGAAGAATTAATGGAACTTTGATTGATTAGCAGGGTTGGTTAGAAGGGGGAACCAAAGCTAGAGAAGATAGAGGATTCAAAAAATTTTGAGGCTAGGTTATAGGGAGACTAATGAAAACAAAGTTGGGTTTGGAAATCTCTTGGGAAGAATAGGCAGCAGATAAGTTCAATTTCAGACTTGTGTTTTAGAGGATAGTGGGATAACCACAAAGAAATGACCTGAAGACTATTGGAGACAGGAAACTGAGCTCATAATTAAAGATAACAGTTTGGAAATCATTTGCACAGAGATGCAAGTTGAAATTGATATAATGATTAACGGTAAAAGATAAAAGTTGAAAAAAGAGGAAGGATCAAGAAAGTAGGCAATCAAGGCCTTTGCAGACTTAGGACAGTCTGGTATCTTGGAGCCCAAGACTTGTAAAATAACAATTTGAAAAAGAAAGTATCAATAGACAGATTTTTTCCCCCTCTTATAGTCTTACAGTCTTGGCCTTTTTTTTTCTGTTTGGTTCCATAATTGTTCATTGATAGGTGTTGAAATTTTATTACCATATTAATCTGAACTTGGTAAAGATTGAATTTTTCTTTGGAGTCAGACCTTTCTCCAGTTTTGTAGTATCTAGCCAGATTTTTTTTTTTGCATGGTATTTTATGTTTATTATTAAGTATTCATTCATTTATTCTGCCATTCAGAATGACCTGTCAGGTAACTTCACCCTTTTTTCAGTGAGTCTGTTCTTACTTTTCTTCCCTGTCTGGACTTTGGACATCTCTTGTATTGTAGGGAGGATATCCCTTTTAAATTGATTGCTTTTCTCTATTATTTTGGCCTTTGTTGATTTATTTAACTAATACTTTTTGAGTATTATGTGCTATGTGCAGCACTCAAGTTCTAGGGTATTTTTTTTTTTTGTTAATACAAAAAAATAATAAGGTTGCTGAAGTATGTTTGTTCTGTACTTACTTGAATAGGTCCATTCTTCAGAAATGAAAGTTCCCAAAACTTTTGGTTTCAGAAGAATTTGGTGGCAGATGTCTTTTAAACCGTCTTACAGAACAGCTTTTTTTGTTGAGATCCTAATGATGAATATTAGTAGTTATAAAATAATGTAGCTGGAAAATGCCCTGATAAGTGGCTATCCAACCTTTTCTTGAACACATATAATTTATTTTAAGAACTAGATAAGTCTGGGGGCACCTGGGTGGCTCAGTCGGTTAAGCGTCTGACTTCGGCTCAGGTCATGATCACATGGTTCGTGAGTTCGATCCCCATGTCGGGTTCTGTGCTGACAGCTCAGAGCCTGGAGCCTGCTTCTGATTCTGCGTCTCCTTCTCTCTCTGATCTTCCCTTCTTCATGCTGTCTCTCTCTCTCTCTGTCAGAAATAAAACATTAAAAAAAAAAACCTAGACAAGTCTGTTTTTCATACTGCAAATATGAATGCTTAAATAGTCTGCAGATACTAAGATAATATTATGATAACTATTCACTTATTTTCTAGAGCACTAGAGTATCCAGATCACTCAACCTTGGTTTTCTGTAAGTCATGTTCTTTCCAGTGCCTTAATGATTCTCTTACTGTCCTTGTTAGAGTTTATAATGATTATCACAAGCTGTTTTCCTTTCTCCTTTTTTAAGCTTAGAATTATTTTACCTAGGGCTTATTAACAATTTCTTTTTTTTTTTCTGCTTATTAACAATTTCTTAATGGTTTTGAGTACCTCTGAAAACAGTAATGGCTAGAGTTTAATTAAGTCTAAATTTCCAAAGGGGGAAAATAGATATGATTTGTAAATTGAAAAAGGAAAACAAAGATAGTTGGGTGGGAGCATTAGGTATCTATTTGTCTTGAAGTGTGAAATACATTTCTTGAAAATACATCTATCTTGCCTTTAGCATGTTTAGCATACTGCTTCTGGATGCAATAAAGAGCATAGCCTTTTTTTCTAGTTTTTGTTTAGCTGGCAGAGGTACTGCAGTAATGGGTAGAATGGAAGGAAGGGACCCAATATTAGTTGAACAGTGCATACTAAGTTCTAACACTGCTGTCCCCTTCCTGCATACTTGTTACCACCATTTTTCTTTTTTTTTTTTTTAATTTTTTTTTAATGTTTTATTTATTTCTAGGAGAGAGAGAGAGAGACAGTGTGAGCAGGGGAGGGTCAGAGAGAGAGGGAGTCACAGACTAAAACAGGCTCCAGGCTCTGAGCTGGCAGTCAGCATAGAGCCCGACGCAGGGCTCGAACCCACGAACTGCGAGATCATGACCTAAGCAAAAGTTGGATGCTTAACCGACTAAGCCACCCAGGCGCCCCTGTTACCACCATTTTTCATTAGTCATTTTTTCAGAATGTAGGAGGCATATGTAAACAGAGTTTCAGGTGTTTGTATTTGAGTTTTTCTTCCTTTAAATTCTCTTTTCTTGGGCTTCCTAACCTAGTACTATTTTCCTGTCTTTTCATTGCAGACCTTTTTTTCTCTCTGTGTTAATCTTTGGTCTTATAATGCTTATTTTCTTCACTCTCTTGGACATTCATCCATTCTTACAGCTTCAGCTACTGTCATTTCTATGCCCATGATACCGAAGTCTTTATTTTGTAGTCTTTTTCTGGTTTTAAATCTGCAGCATCTGATTGTCCATTAGGCATCTATACTTGGATGTCATGAAAATTCCTCGTATTCTAAAATAAAATTTCTTTCATATACTTACTGGTCATTGACATCACTACTATCTTTGTCACTCACCTGGAATTTTTATTGTGAACTAAAACAATCCTATGTTACATGTTGGATTATTTCAACAGATTTTGGCTAGCATTCCAGAATCTAGATTATTGCTTTATAATCCTCTGTGCACCCTACCAGTTGATTTGACCACATTTGGGGTCATATTAGTGAAATGAAAAGACCTGAGGTCATTTAATCTTTGAGCCTAAAACACTATGCCAGTGTTCATAATTTATGAGTTAATGGGTATTATCAGTATCAGTTGCATATCTGTTTAGTTTGGACCAGACTATTTTTAAAGTTCATTTATTTATTTCGGGAGAGGAAGAGGGGAGAGCAGACAGAGAGGGAGAGAGAATCCCAAGCAGGCTCTGCATTGTCAGTGCAGAGCCCGATGTGGGGTTCACATCATGAACTGTGAGATCAGTATCTGAGCCAAGATCAAGAGTTGGGCCCTTAACTGACTGAGCCACCCAGGTTTCCCTGGACCCGACTGTTTTGATGTTAATATGTTGCAAGAATTTTTTTAAAAAACAGATTACTCCATTCATTCAATGAATCTTTGTGCAGATTCTAAACTTGCATTCAAATGTAGGCTCTGCCATGTACTTGCTAGATGATTTTAGGCGAGTTATTTTAACGTCCAGAGTTTATTTTATCTTAAGGAAAGTAGGGGGATAATAGTACTAGATTTTTCTAAGGGTTAAATAACATAGACCAAACAATTATCAGAGAATATGGCATTTAGTAAGCGTTTGTTAATTGGTGACTATTATCTTTGTCATATTTATAGTATTCCTGTTAATATGCTACTCACCATGCGTGCTTAGGCTAGAAGTTGATATTTATTGTCTTCTGTAAGTACAGAGTAATGCTGGGACCTCAAGCCATGCCCATAAATTCATAATCCAGCTGTAGTTTACTGAAGTGTCTAAACCAGTTGTAATTGAAAATGGAGATATTTAGATGGGATTAGGTAGAATGAGGAGGGACTTTAGAGACTGTTTATACATTTAGTCATGATTTGTAACATACCTACTTTGTGCCAAGGATTTATATTTATAAGAAAGGCAGTTTGAAGCTGGTTTATGGAGATTTAGTTGTTACCTTGTCCTCTTTCTGTGTGTATCTGTTATACTTTCAGTATGCACTTTGTAAAAGGGGCTCTTGCACTACAAGTACCCTGTGGGTGTATCAAGAGGTGGCTCAGAGTAACAGCTGAGATATGAATTGGACCATTCATTAATCTCTTGAGTCAGAAATGTTTTTAATCCAAAAGGAACCACATAAAAATTTCTTGTAATGAACAAAGAGTAAATTCTCAGTTTTATATTAGTTTTTGCATAACTTTTCAATTTAGTTTTATTTCATAATTGTAAGTTTTGTTTCTGTGTGTGTATGGTAAAAACTAGAGAGATTCTATTTTCACATATAACAGAAAACCTCACATGTCAGGAAATACTACACATGGAGTTCTGTTGCTAAAGATAGTCCAGTAGCTCTACTTCCCCATTCTCGCCCTCACTAAAAAAGAGGTACATCCATTTAGTTTAACTACAGAGCATAGCTGATGGATACCACACTCATGTATGTACGAGAAGATGAACAGATAGTGCTGCATTTCACAATGGAAAATGTTTATTTTTTGAAATATGCTATTTGCATGGTATATTGGGGAAAAAACCCTCTCGACTGAAAATTCAGAGCATTGTCATAAACTTGTTTTGCTCTTAATTTTCTGTGTGACCAAGTAAATCTTTTTTTCTTAACTAGGTTTCAATTTCCCCGTTTGTAGAATGAAGAGTTGGGCCATTACTGTTGCTGATATCCATTGTGGCTCTAAAACTTCTATGAGTCTTTGTTATATATTTATAAAAACTTAAAAAAAACAAACTTGTCATTGATTCATTACTTAGAAATAGAATTTAAAAGTTAAACGGTATTAGGGTACAAATATAATAATAGGAATTGTCTTTGAGAAGTGCTATTTTGGCAACAAGTTTTATATAGCCATAGAAGATCATCCTAAACTAATTGTTAATTGTTATATTTGATACTTCCTTATTTTTGCATTCATGACTTGTGTTCATAACTGTAAAGGTTTGTACTTTTTGAACAGAAAAGATAGTAATTGGGTCACTTATTTGCATATCCATTAAATGTATACATGTAGTTTACTTCTTTAATATATCCGCTCTCCCTATTTGGGAATGTGAAATACAGGAGTACATTTTCACTGTAGTTTCTAAAGAGTTAGTGGGATGTTAGATGTTCAAATTAATGTCTAAAAACGGTATCTCAGAGAAATGAGAAGTTGTCTTGTACTTTTCCTTTTTTTAAATTTGTGTCTTATTTTAAAAGGTATGCTAACTTATGCCCCCTCTTTATTACTATGTTATTTTTAAATTAGGTTTATTTATTGATTGGATGGGTAGAGCGGTGGGGTGGGGTGGGGCAGAGAGAGAGAGAGAGAGAGAGAGAGAGAGAGAGAATGAATCTTAAGCAGGCTCCATGTAAAGTGTGGAGCCCAATGTGGGTCTCGATCCCATGACCCTGGGATCATGACCTGAGCCAAAATCAAGAGTCAGATATTCCACTGACTGAGCCACCCAGGAGCCCCTGTTTGATTTTATTTTATTGTTATTCCCATACTTTATAGTCTTTACTCCATACTCCTATATTGACTTTTGGAAATAAATTGACATTTTTATCTCAGAGGAACTCATTTTGAAATAGTGCTCCTCAGTTAAGTCTTCCTTTTTCTCTTTGCTGTTATTCATTCAGCAAATGTTTATTTGGTGTACTGTGTACTAGGTACTCAGATAGGTACTGGGGACACCATGATGAGTTCAAACAAACAGGGATCCTGCTTTCCCAGAATTGGTATTTTCAGGAAAAGGGTAAATTTTGTGCAGATAGGAGTGGGGTAAGGCTTCAAGGGGAGGTATGGGGTATGATCATGCCTTTCCTTTAAGGTTTGTAATATTTTAAAGACTTGTGGTAAAGTAGTCTACATGTATAATTTCCAGATATGTGTCTGTAGATTGTCTATATCAGATTTGCTTGAGGACTTGTTAAAAATGGAATCTGGGCCCATGCCCAGACCAACAAAATCAGAATGTTTTGGGATGAGTCCTAGGATCCTGCATGGGTTGTGGATTCTTAGACATATTCAAGTTTGTAAAATATCATTATAGTGGAAAGAACATTTATTTTTGTTTTATTTGGTAATTTTGTAATGAAAAGTTTCAACATACACAGAAGTAGGGAAAATAGTAGTGAACTCCCATTACTTAGATCCTCAGTTTTCAGAATTTTATCACATTTGCTTCATCAGTCACCCTTTTTCTTGCCAAAATATTTTTCTTGCCAAAATATTTTAAATTCCAGATACAATCATTTCATTCACCCCTACATACTTTAGTATCTCAAAAAAAAAGAGAATATTTTCTTCATTACCACCATTGCCATTATCATGTCTAACAAAATTAAAAGCTTCTTGGTATCATTGATTCCCAGTTTTATTCATATTTATCTGGTCATATAAAACTGTTTTTTACAATTGCTTTATTAGAATCTGGATCCAGATAAAGTCTACATGTTGCTTTTGTTGGTTAGGTCTTTTAAATCTCTATTGTGTAGTTCAGTCTTCTCCCCTTCTGTCTCATCTGCCCCTCACCCCTCATTGTCTTGCTGAAAAAACTGGGTCATTGGTACTATATGTACAGTGTTTCACATTCTGGATTTCTGCTGTTGTTTTCTTGTAATGTCATTTAATTTGCTCCTGTCTCTTCCATATTTTCTGTAAATTGGTAGTTAGATCTAAAGGCTCAAGTTTAATTATTTCAAATTTTTAGTCAAGAGTATTTCATAGATTGTGTTTTTTTTTAATTTTTAAAGTTTATTTTGAGAGAGAGAACGAGTGCAGGACAGGGGCAGAGAGAGAGGGAGAGAGTGCAGAGCCTGATACGGGGCTCGAACCCATGGACCATGAGATCATGACTGGAGCCAAAGTTGTACACTTAACTGACTGAACCACCCAGGCACCCTGTAGATTGTGTTTTCTTTTGCTTCACATCAAGAGGCATCACACATCAAGAGGCCTAGATAGCCCACCCTTAGATGCTAAGGTTGATCAGTGTGTTCAGGTGGTAATAGCCTATAATAGTTTCCTTTGTAAAATCCTTCGTTATCGTTTCATCTAATGGTTCCATCCATTTATGATCCTTAGTCATTTTTTTCATTAAGGATAACAAAATAACGACTTGCTATTTCTATCATTCCTTTTACATTTATTAGCTATAATTTTTCTGTTATGAGAACTTAAGAATTTAAGAACTTTCACTCATCATCTGTAGGGCTGTTCGCATACCATGAAATAGAGTTTATAAAATACAGGTTGAATATTTCATGTTTTCTTTTAATTGTTACTTTTCTGAATAAGGTATTTTGGAGCCTTAGCGTGATAGATGTGGTGGCATAAACATTAGGGAAGCTTAAGAAAGGGACTGTTCACAAAGATGTAGACACTATTTGAGGATATTAGTAGGGATGGTGCATTACCTGGGACTAGTAGCAATGGGGAAGAGAGCTGCTACCATTTTTAGGCCTGAAGGGACATGAGAAGAGGGCGTCTGGGGAGGGTAGCTCTCTGAAGAAGGATATCTGACAGGGACTGTGATTTCAAATAGAAGCGTGTTGATCTGGCAGTGAGAGAACCAGGAAAATACATCCCCTGCCTTTATTGACCTCTTACCTTACAGTCTCCTATTGTGATCTCCCATTGCCTGAAAAGCTAGTACGCAAAAGAACTCATTGAACCTGTCTGTAAGGGTCAGTAAACAAGATATACCCAGCTAGTATCCTTCCATCCCTCCATCCATCCATTCCTCTCTATGTTTTGTTTTTTATTTCTGGTATCATTATGGAAGACGTTAAAAAAACAAATTTGGTGTATTTCAGTTGATGTTTATCATCCTTGTTTGATGCTTAGTTTGTTCTTTGACTAATGGGAGCCTCTACATTGGCTCCCATCTGATTTGAATATGACTCTAATCTTTGATAGTGCTTCCTTTTTTTTTTTTTTTTTTTTTGTATAATCAGATGCCCAGGCTCATATTTTACATTTCTTACCCCAGACTTGGAAGTCAGCCATTACTTTCCTTTTAGTGGGGAATGGTGTTTTGAGACCACAATCTGGATTATAGGAGTATTCACTGCTACAGGGTTGAAATTGCTTCTTGTTCTTGTTTAATGAGTAGAACTATGAAATTTGATTTTTGGAAAGAAGAAAACATACTTTATACTGACAATTCCAGTTTATCATCACTTTGAATTTGAATTTCTTTTACATGAAGAATATAACAGAATTACATGTTTGATTTCTAAGAATGTGGGTATAATATAGTTAGAGAAAAACCAAGCTGAATAGGGTAAGGTTGGGGGAACTGAGGCCATAAATTGTATTCATCTAATTGACTCTATACATTATAAATTGAAAAATTGTATGGGCTTGGACAGATAATACTCAGTCTCTGAACTTTAGTTTTCTTTAGGAATATAATACAAAATTCACTGATTGAAACATGTCCAGATTAATTTGTCTTTAGATATAAGTTTATTTAAATTTCCAACCTTATTAAGAAATTGTTTTAGATATATATCTTCTATTTGTTCTTTTATCGATTGCTTAAATTTTACTGTTTGTTTAGCAGTAGGACAAAAGAAAATGTTTTTCTAATTTTTATCATATACTCTAAAAGTGTTTATCTCAGACTTGCATTTCCTCTGGTTATTTCTAGTAATCTGTAATCATAGAGGCAGTATAGCATAGTGGTTAAGACCATGCTCTGGAGTCAGACTGTCTGATTTTGAATCTTGCTTAGGTCAGCCATTTATTAGCCTCCTGACTTTGGGTAAAGTTCTTTNGGTTGTTTGTTTTTCGGGCGTGTAGTTTGGCGAGTTCCTTATAGATTCTGGATATTAACCCTTTATCTGATATGTCATTTGCAACTATCTTTTCCCATTCCGTTGGTTGCCTATTAATTTTCTGGGTTGTTTCCTTGGCTGTGCAGAAGCTTGACACACAATTTTATATTAGTTTCAAATGTACAACTAAGTGATTGTTGGGTAAAAGTTCTTAACTTTTTTAAGACTCAAATACATCATCCTCAAATAAGATTAACTATAAACTATTACAGGGCTGTTAAGAGTATTAAATCAGATAATGCATGTAACGTGCTTTGCATAGTTCCCAGCATTTAGTAGATGTTAGCTATCATTATCATCATCATTGTCATTGTAAATCTTTATAATTTGTCTTGGGAAAGAAGACTTTTGTGCTGACCAAGTGTATTATTATCCACCTCCCTACACCACAGGCCAACTTTTTATTTAGTTGTGTGATCTTGGACAAGTAATCTAACTTTTTTGTATTTAATCTGCAAAATGAAAATTATGATAATATTTACTTCATAGGTGTTACTTGTGAGGATTAAATGAGATAATTTATATACAGGTGTTAATAGTTTTTTCTTTACCTTTATAGTATAGATTTGATGAAGTTTCCACTGTAGTTAGAAATATTGCTTAGAAACTTGGGAGAAGGGTAGAATGGGATTCTTCATTTGAAATATTTTTTGAATCTTATCTTTGCTTTCTGTTATTGCTGCCCTACCCAAGTACAAACTTTTAACCCAACAATCTTGTATTAGTGGGACACCATAGCAGTTTGCCAATATAGTCCATACTATATTTTTCTTTTTCTTAACTTTAGTGCTTTTTATCATGTGGTCTTAGCTTACCTAATTAGCTTGCCTTACTTGCTGTTACTCTCCAAAATAGTCTGGTCTCGGTGGATTTTCTCACTTTCTACTGCTTTTCCCAATGTTTGCTCTCACAGTACCAGGCCCTATCTTTCCTCTATATTCTCCTCGCCAATTCCTTTTCTTATCTTTACAGTCTAACATTAGTCATACCTGTGTTACACTGTTATTTTCTTTTTTGAACTACTACCGTATTTGTAACTGTCTTATGTAGTTGATTATTTATTTCTTATTTTAGAGAAAGCATGAGTGGGGGAGAGGAACAAAGGGAGGGAGAGTCTTAAGCAGGCAGGGCTCAATCTCACAACTGTGAGAACATGACCTGAGCTGTAGTCAAGAGTTGGATATTTAATCAGCTGAGCCACCCAGACACCCCTCTCATGTAGTTGATCACAGCTGTCTTATATGAGCCTGCCTTGAGTGTTGTTCTTACCTTACCTCTCTAATGAGAATTTCTTGAAGGCTCAGTATATTTCTGGACATTATTATTCAATTAATACTTGTTGATTGTTGTGAATGATTATCCCTTCTTCCCTGTACTCCCATTCTTTCCCTCTGAATTAGTTAGGGCTCTGACATTTATACACGATAGAACTCAAAACTTGAATTTTCCTAGGCAAGAAGAATTTATAGATTCAGGGAAACCTGATCTCAAAGATTCAGTTGAGCTTCAGTAAGAACTACAAGTTGGGCCTCAAATGCAATCATGGCTCTTTCTCTCCTTTCTTGGCTTTTTCTCTCTACTTTCTAATTCTTTTTTTATGTTGTCATTCTCCCTGGTTGTAGACTGTCATTTGTGGAAGGTAGGGCTGCCCAGAGCACCGGAGCTTTATGTCTAACAGCTTCAGCTTTAACCACTGACTTCAGATCTTTGAATTTCAAATCCAGAGGGCTCCGAAACAAGAGATTCATTAGTTTGGCTTGGATCAGAGCCTGTCCCTAGACTAATCACTTGTGATAAAGAGGGTAGGATCACTTGAGAACTATGAGAATGGGGAAGCAGTTTCCAGAAAAATGAGGGCAGTGGGGCAGGACAAACAATAAAAGATGTTCATTATACCATCCTTTCTCCTTTTCTTCTATTCTTTGACCTTGGATAAGTCACTTAAACTCTTTACAACAGCCATTTCCTCAAACTACACAGTGGAATCGATGGAGTTAATAATAATTTACTTCAGGGGCTGCTGGGTGGCTTAGTCGGTTAAGTGTCCGACTTGCAGCTCAGGCATGATCACACAGTTTGTGGGTTCAAGCCTGGCATCAGGCTCTGTGCTGATAGCTCAGAGCCTGGAGCCTGCTTCAGATCCTGTGTCTCCCTCTCTCTCTGCCCCTCACCTGGCCATTCTCTCTTTCTGTCTCTCAAAAATAAATGTTAAAATTAAAAAAAACCATTTACTTCATAAGGTAGTGGTGAGTATTAAATGTGATGATCTATAGCGTTTGAAGTCTCACAAAAACAATACTGTAAGCTGATAATAAATGGCTGCCCCTTGGTCCCTTTTACCTTAATTCCCTGTGCTTATCTGGCCCAAAGCTTTTTTTTCCCTGTATGAGCTTATCTTGCCACTCCAGGTTGCTAATTGGCATTTTGGCATTACCCTATTAAACTCTGTGCCCCATAGCAGCTTTCTGAATAGAAGAAAGAAGTTATTAGTCTCACATAGGTTTTCTTGGATAGTTTTAGAGTAATTTGTTATAACTAAATGAATTAAAATTATAATCTATAAAAGCAATGGGCTTATTTTGTAATTGTAGCATTGAAGCTCAGTGCCTGCCCCTTTCTACTTTCTTATAATAGTTGCAGAGTAGCCACTGGATTTAGTGAATTGAAGGGTAAGGCCCTATAGAGATTTCTACTGCTTTTTATTTGTATTAACCAGGAATCTTTGATTCAAATCAGATTAGTTTACATAGTAAAGGACATTTATTACCTCTGAATACTTCATCTGTGGATTCTAGCTTCAAGAATGTCTTTTTTTCAGGGCTCAAATGATGTTGATTAGGTGCTGGTTTTTCTGATCTGCTTCTTTAGTATTGTCTTCCTCCTGAGATAGATAATTTATTGTGATTGTAGTATGATTGCCAGTAGTTTCCATCTCTACTTGTTCATATGCAGTGGGAAGCAAAAATCTTTTCTTCTACCCTTCAAATATAGTTTCTAATTTATCTAGCCAACTTGGAACATGTGCCCATATATGAACCAATCACAGTAGTCAGAAAAATAGTATCATCATAAGCTTAGGCTTTCATCATGTGTTCCAGTCTCAGTTTTGGGGGTGAGACACCTTATACCAAAATATATTCGAGTTGCATGAGAGAGGGATAGACATTGGAGATCAGTTACCATGGGAAAGGACAATGACATGCTGGCCAGTCCCAAACAGTCTCTACTACATTAGGTAGAGACTCATCAAAAGAATCCCAAGTAGTGATAGTTTATTCTTTATGTTTTTTGGAAATGAATTTTTTTTTACTGAATTGTTAAGTTATCTGACACTAGACTTAAAATAAGTATTGCCAGCTAGTTGCCAAAGACTGACAGCCTAAAACTACAACTTGGATAACATCTGATCCTTTAATGGAAGGATGCCTATATGGTGCTTTGCCTTTACTGTTAAATCTTTTTTTAATGTTTATTTTTTTTTGAAGGAGAAAGAGAGTATGAGTGGGACAGGGTCAGAGAGTGAGGGAGACCGAGAATCGAAAGCACAGAGCCTGACATGGGGCTTGAACCCACGACCCGTGAGATCATTAAGTGAGCTGAAGTTGGAACCTTAACTGACTGAGCCACCCAGGTGCCCTTAGTGTTAAATCTTGAAATTTTTCCAAATTTCTGTTCATGGATCAGCCACATCAAAACCAAATACAGATTCTTACGGGCTTCATCATAGCCCTGCCATATGAGAATTAGAGCTGGGAGATAGAAGTATGCTGAAATTTGTGTTCTTGACAGGGCCTAGGTGATTACATAGCAAAATTTGGGAAGGACTGAATAGTTGTCAGGTAGCCAGACATTATGCCTGCTCCATATGTCTCATTTGAGTATCTGCTGTGAGGAAAACAAAAATAAACCGAAGTAGGATTAGATGGAAACACTTGCCTCCCATTTAAGAAATTATTTTCTTTTTTTCCCCTTAGTTTATGGTCAAGTTGGTTTCTATATATATTTTCTCTTAAAATAAGGTTTAAGAAAAAACAGGGTAGGGACACCTGGGTGGCTCAGTTGGTTACGTGTCCTCTTAATTTCGGCTCAGGTCATGATCTCGCGGTTTGTGGGTTTGAGCCCCACATCAAGCTCTGTACTGACAGTGAGGAACCTGCTTGGGATTCTCTTTCTACCCCTTTCTCTTGGCCTTCCCCCACTGGCTCTCTCACTCTCTCAAAATAAATAAGTAAACTTAAAAACAAAAAGAAAAACAGGTTATATGAAGGAGAATGAGCATTTTCTGAAAAAGCTCATTTTGTTTTGTTTGATCTGACTTGGAATGGGGGAGGAGAATCAAATTCGATAACGAATCCAAATAAAGTGTTCCCCTCAGTCATCATTATAACTCCCCAGTACCTTGTTCTTTGCCAAAAGGAAAGGACCTGCATTTTCTTAGGAACTTATGAAGAAATTGTTAGTTGTGAATAGGCTATAAAAGAATAGTTTACTATACTTAAAAAAATTTTGGTGGGGGGGCTGCCTGGGTGACTCAGTTAAGTGCCCGACTTTTGTTTTCACTCAGGCTATCATCTCATGGTTTGTGATTTCAAGCCCCATGTTGGGTTCTGTGCTGTAAGTTTTTAAGCTGTATCTATTCTAGGGGGATAACATTTTAAAACTACAAGTGGCCTGTATAAAGATATAGGTGGGTTTTTTCTCCCGACATATGAATTTTGGATGAGGGACCAAAAGCCAATAATAATTTTTACGAGACTTTGCACATTCAGAGTCACCTGGATGCTCAGACGGTTGGGCATCCGACTCTTGATTTCAGCTCATATCATGACCTCATGGTTTGTGGGGTTTGATCCCCACATTGGGTTCTGTGCTCACAGCATGAAGCCTGCTTGGGATTCTCTCTTCCTCTCTCTCTGCCCCTCCTTTGCTCTCTCTCCCTCTCAAATAAACATAAAAAAACAACTAAAAAAAGACTTTGTACATTCATTGTTTTATTTAATCTACAACAGTCTTGTGGGCTGGGTGAAGCATATATTATTACCACTTTGTAAATGAAATTAAACCTTAGAAGAGGTATATGCATTTGCTTAATAGCACATAGCCAGTAAGTGGCAAACTCTCTGTAGTATAGTGGAAACACCATACCACAAAGAGAAGTGTTTCCATAGCACTTAGGAGAGTCCTTTTTATACAGAATACACTAAATGAAAAATATTTAAATTGAAATGTATGGGAATTGGTAAATAATGAAGTGGGAAAGATAGATGTGAAGTAGTAGGGAAAATATCTTAGTAAGTATATACTGACTGGATGGGAGGGGAAAGTAAGTCCTATAAACTTTTATCTTAGAAGCAGTGATCTGTAACTTGACTGGATGAGGGATGGGAGCCAGTTCTTTGACCAAACCTGCAATGTATTACAAGATTCAAATAGCTACCTGCTAAAATATATCTTTGTTGGATTTGACATGTCTGAAAAGTGAGTGTTGGTAGGCAGTCTAAGCTATGAAACATGTTGATCTGAAGTAGAATAAAGGGCATAGTTACAGTGGTGTTGATTGATAACACTATTGAATACATGATTTAACAGTAGTCATTAGTAATGTTTTCCTTAATTGATACAAAATAAAATATGGGATGACTTTGGGAAAATGTTAAAAAAAAATTGATACCTATGTATTTGGATTACCATCCTGTATTGGAACTGAACATTTTTCAGGGGCTGAGGGTGGGCTAGGGGAGGTACAAGAGAACATTTAGGGTAATGGAAGTCTTCTGTATCTTGATTGTGATGATGGTGGTAGTGTTCACACATTGTTTGTCAATATTCATAGAACTATAAACCTAAAAAGGATAAATTTTATTTTCCATGAATTGTACTTCAATAAAACTAACTTTTAAAAAAAAGGGAAAAAATACTTGGTGAAGAGATTAACCCATGACAGAACTGTCGTTTACTTGCTACTTTCAGTAATATGGCCTTTAAATATGAAGGATGTGTGTCTATGTTTGGCTTTACTTGTGTGTATGTATGTGTCACTGGGGAAGGACCTGTGCTAACTGGATTTTGAAGTATAAAGGTTGGAAAACAATTGATAATATTTGTGGCCAGTGATAAAATTAGAGCTTTTAGGTGAAAATTAGAATTTTGGAAAAGTTCTGTCTGCCACCCTTACCATGATAGCTTGCCAGTGCCTAAAGACTTTTCTTGTGAAGTTGGTGATATTAATAACTGAATTTTTTCAGTATTGTATGATGAAATGTGTCAACATTTGGGAGAACTCATAATGCAGTGAGCCAATATTTTCTAAATGACCAACATATGATATTATACAGTCATTTAGGAGTTAAAAAAATCTACTCAAAGTTCAAGATAGATCAGTACATTTTAATGTTGCGAAGTAGGCATACAAGATTCCAAATTGCAACTGACCTTTAAGAAATTCCACTTGTCAGGCTCAGAGGACTCCCCNTTTGAAAAAAAAATATTAAAAAAAAAAAAAAGAAAAAAAAAAAAAAAGAAATTCCACTTGTCAAATTTGGTTTTGTAGCAAAGAATTTCCACAGTGATCTGAAAATGCTGTTAAAATACTCTTGGGGCACCTGGTTGGCTCAGTCAGTAGAGCATGACTCTTGATCTCAGGGTTGTGAGTCTGAGCCCCACACTGAATGTAGAGATTACTTAAAAATAAAATCTTTTAAAAAATACTCTTTTAACTTTTTCAGCTCATAGCTATGTGAAGTCAGATTTTCATACTTCATCCAAGACAGTGTATTCCAACAGATTAAATGCAGAAGTAGTTGAGAGCTGTCTTCTAGTTAGCCAGATAAAAGAAATTTGTAAAAAAGTAAAATAATGCCATTATTCTTATCGATTAAAAAATTTTTCATGGGACACCTGGGTGGCTCTGTTGGTTAAACATCCGATTCTTGATTTTGGCTCAGGTCAGTTATCTTATAATTCCATGAGTACGAGCCCCACTTTGGGCTCTGTGCTAATAGTGCAGAGCCTGCTTGGGCTTCTGTCTCCCTTTCTCTACCCAACACCCCCCCCGCCCCCGTCTATCTCAAAAATAAATATAAATAAACTTAAAAATCTTCAAAAAAAGTTGTCATAAAAATGTTATTTGTATTAACATGTAATGGCTTTATTTTAAGAAATCCATTCTGATGATCTTTTAATGTATGTTAAGTGTGTTAAGACTATTCACATTTAATGTAATTATTAAAATGTTAGGGTTTTAAGTCTTTCATTTTATTATTTGTTTTGTGCTTCTTTGTTTCTGTTTCCATTTTCCCTTCTTGCATTCTTTTGGGTTATTTATATATTTTTTTTTAGTATTCCATTTCACCTTTTGTTTTTTTATTATATCTTTTGTGTAGTTTAAGTGGCTGTTGTTCTAGGGATTTCAATATTTGTTCTTAACTTTTCAGTCTACCAGGAGTCAGTATACTAACACTTCATATTTAAAGTAAAAACCTTTCTACCAGATAGGCCTTTTTTGTTGTGGTGTTATTGCAGCTATAGACGTTGAAAACCCCAACAGAAAATGTTATGATTTTTGCTTTCAGCTGATTAACATTTTAAATACTCAATAGGAGAATAGATATCTTTCATTTCTGTTACTCTTCTTTCTTGCCTTGTGTTTCAAGTTTCCTTCTATTATTCCCCTTCTGTCTAAAGAACTTCGTTTAGGAGTTTGTTTGTTTGTTTTTCCTCCAAGTGTAGCTCTTTTACAGCAGTCAGGTCAGCTGGCTGTGAATTCTCATATTTTTCTTCCTGTCAGAATATTACTTCATTTTCATTCTTATAGGATGTTTTCAATGGCTATAGAATTCCGTGTTGACAGTTCTTTCAGCATTTAAAAAATGGTGTTCCACTTTGTTTTAGAGTTTTCACATAGTTTCAAGTGGGAAATACAGAGTTACTCAGTTTAGTCTTCCCCTGTAAAGTGCCATTTTTCTCTGGTGGTTTTCTTTCTTTTTTTCTTAAATAGTTTATTGTCAAGTTGGTTTCGATATAACACCCAGTGCTCATCCCAACAAGTGCCCTCCCCCATGCCCATCAGTCCCCTTCCCCTCTACCCACGCCCATCAGCCCTCAGTTTGTTCTCAGCATTCAAGAGTCTCTCATGGTTTGCCTCTCTGGTGGTTTTCAGAGTATTTTCTTTGTCCCTAGTTTTCAGCATGTGTCTAGAAGTGGATTCATTTGGGTTTATTCTGTTGTGGTGTGTTAAGCTTCCTGAATCGGTAGGTTTTGTGTCTTTTGGCAAGCATGGGAAGTTTTCAACCTTTGTTTCTTCAGATATTGTTCCTGCACCATAGTCTTTCTCCTGCTCTTTTGGGACTCTGATGACACAAATATTCCCCCTTTTGGTGTCATCCCACAGGTTCTTAAGGCTTTGTTCATTAAAAAAATTTTTTTCTCACTGTTGTTAAGATCAGATAATTATCTTCAAGTATACAGAGACATCTCATGCTGCTATCAAGCTTATCAAGTGTGTTTTTTATTTTGGTTATTGTGTGTTTCCATTCTAAAATTTCCATTTAGTTCTTTCTTTATTGACTACACTATCTTCTCACTAATTCCAAGAGTGTTTGCTCTTATTTTTTGGAGCATTTTAATAATAGCTGCTTTAAAAATCTTTTTTAATGTTTTTCTTTTTTTTTTTAGTATCTGAGGGGGAGAGAGAGAGAGAAAGAGAGCGAGCAAGCGAGCGCGCGAACAGGGGAGGGTCAGACAGAGAGGGAGACACAGAATCTGAAACAGGCTCCAGGCTCTGAGCTAGCGATCAGCACAGAGCCCGACGCTGGGCTCCAACCCACGAACTGCAAGATCATGACCTGAGCCAAAGTTGGATGCTTAACCGACTGAGCCACCCTGGTGCCTCTAGAAGTCTTTTTGAGATCACTTCAACCTATGTGTTATTTTGGCACTGTTATCTGTGTTTTACTTCTTAGCTTTTTATTTTGAAATAATTACAGATTCATAGGAAGTTGCAGAGAGGTCTGGCACACCCTTCACCTTTCTCTCAGTGGTTACATTTTAACATTTTACATAACTATAGTACAGTACCACAACTAGAAAATTCCAGTTGATTCAATGGGTGTGTATAGTTCTGAGCAATCTTTTTTCCCATATGTAGATTTCTGTAGCCACTAGAAGACATAGAACTATTCCATTCTGTGTTAGTCAAGATGTAGAACTATTCCATTACTGCAAAGATCTCCCTTTTGTTACCTCTAGATAGTCATTACCCATCCCCCACACCTAAACCCTGGCAAACACTAATCTGTTGGTATATAGATGCGGAGATCTCTATTTTATCATTTGACAAGTGTTACTAGAATAAAATCATACAGTATGTGACCTTTGGAGATTGGTTTTTTCACTCATCATAATGCATAACATACATTCAAGTTGTTACATCTTTCAGTAGTTCATTATTTTTTATAATAGTATTATTCCATTGTATGGGTATACTATGGCTTAATTTTTCACCTATTGAAAATATTTTAGTTGTTTCTCTTCTTTGGCTATTAGAAATAAAGCTATTAGGCAAGATGGCGGAGAAGTAGGAAGCACCGTACATTTTGCCTGCACTCATCTCTCAAACAGAGAAGGCCTGAAGTCGTAGGACACTGAGCCACAGGAATTTGGGAAGAGAAAAAGACAGAGTACACTGGGAAGGAAACCTCATAAGTGCGTGAGTGCGCACCGGGGAAGATAAAAGCAGGACGGGACCAGAGACAGGGAGGGAGGGGAGGGAGCCCGGCTTGCATGCAGCTGCGGTGAGTGATAAACCTGCGAATGGTGGTGAGCTGCCACAAGTCCAGGGGAAAGGAAAGAAAAGCTGAGATTGCTCATAGAACCGTTCCTGGAGAAGAGAAAAAACCTCAGCTTGGAAAGACAGTGTTTCTTAGCTCTGGCTGGGGTGCTGACTTTAAACTAGGTGCCCTGGTCCCACAAGGCGCCAGGAAAAACTGAACTGCCGTGCGCCCAGCACCATCCGTGGCGGTGGTGGCCTGGTGAACCAGCAGCAACTCCTGCGGAGGTGGTCCCGGCTTGGGTGAAGCGGCAATGGCGCGCGCGACATCGGCCCATTAAAGCAGCAGTGGCGGCGACCCGGTGAAGTGGCGCCGGCGCCGAGTGAAGCGGCGGCTGCGTGAGCGAGAGTCGCCTGATGAATCCGCGGGGGCCAGTGAAGCAGCAGCAACGCCTGCGGCAGCGGTCCTAGCGCTGGGTGAAGCGGCAGTGGAGCGTGCGACATCGGCCCACTGAAGCGGCGGTGGCGGCGACACGGTGAAGTGCCCCCGGCGCACGGTGAAACAGCGGCTGCGTGAGCGAAAAGTTGCCTGCTGAAGTGGCATCGGCTGGTAAAGCGGTTGTGGCGGTGTGAGGCAACTCAGACTCTGCGGACCTGAAGTTACTACGATCCCCAGACGCACTCGGGTTGTATTGCTGCTAGACCCCGGTGGATCTGAGGCTGTGGCACTTCCCCCACCCTCCACTCAACCCCCCGCAACAGGGAAGCAGCGACCAGTGGACCAGGTAACGGCGTGCTACCTCAAGCCAAAGTACACATGGTGGAGAGACCCAAATACCACTACAAGTAGGAAAATAAAATAATCAAGGTCTCAACAAGAGAGACCAAGAGATACCATTCAAAGAACACTTTCTGAAAGGATAGGCCCTGGACAGTCAAAGAGTCTTCTTGGGTACAGCAGCGCTCACAGGTGCAGAGTACATAACAAGTCTTTAAAACTAATGAGAGACAGAAAGCTAACCAAAATGACGAAACGAAAGAGCTCTCCTCCGAAGAAACTCCAAAAAGAATTGACAGCTAATGAACTGCTCAAAAAAGATATAAGCAGCATAACTGAACAAGATTCTAGAACAATTATCGTAAAATTAATCGTTGGGCTTGCAAAAAGCATAGAGGACCTTAAAGAAACTATGGCTACAACCAACATGGAGAACAAAAATAGGCATGATGAATTAAAAAATGTGATAAATGAAATACATAATAAACTGGAGGTGTCCAATGCATGGATTGAAGAGGCAGAAAAGAGAATAAGTGATTTAGAAGACACCATTATAGAAAAACAAAAAGCTGACAAAAAAAGAGACAAACTGATCCAGGAACATGAAAGAAGGGTTCGAGAGCTCAGTGATACAAACGTAACAATATCCGTATCATAGGAATCCAAGAAGAGGAAAGGAGAGGGAAAGGTGCTGAAGGAGTCCTGGAACAAATTATAGCTGAGAACTTCCCCAACCTGAAGAAGGAAGTAAACGTTGAAATACAAGAGGCACAGAGAACTCCANATGCATAGGAGCACATGTACCCCAATGTTCATAGCAGCACTCTCAACAATAGCCAAAACATGGAAAGACCCTAAGTGTCCATCAACAGACAAATGGATCAAGAAGATGTGGTTTATCTATACGATGGAATACTACATGGCAATGAGAAAGAATGAAATCTGGCCATGTGTAGTAACATGGATGGACCTTGAGGGTGTATGCTGAGAGAAATAAGTCAGGCAGAGAAAACCAAATACCATATGAGTGCACATATAGAAGGATTAGGAGGAACTTAATGGAGGACCAAGGGGGAGAAGAAGGGGGGAAATAGTGGGGGAGAGGGAGAGAGGCAAACCATGAAAGACTCTTGAATACTGAGAACAGTCTGAGGACTGATGGGTGTGGGGGGTGAGGGGTCAGATGTGCATGGAGGAGGGCACTTACTGGGATGAGTACTGGGTGTTACATGGAAACCAACTTGACAATAAACTATTTGTAAAAAAGAAAAAAAAGATATAAAGCTATTATGAGCAGTCATGTACAAGATTTTCCATGGACACAGGGTTTTCATTTCTCTAGGATAAATGTCCATGGGTACAAATGCTAGGCCATATAATAATTGCTATTTTTCAGAGTGACTCTACCATTTTATATACCCACGTGCAGTGTATGAGAGTTCATCTACATCCTTATCAGCACTGTAATTGTAATTTTCATATTACTTATTCCAATGGATATGTAGCGATACTTCATAATGATTTTAATTTACATATATTTAATGACTAATGATGTATCTTTTCATGTGTTTATTTGCCATCAGTATATCCTCTTTGGTGAAATGTCTGTTCATAACTTTTGCCCATTTCTAATCAGATAGTGTTTTATTGCTGCGCTTTGGGTGTTCTTTAAGTATTCTAGTATGTTTGGTTTTCAAGTATTTTTTCACAGTATTTGGCTTGTTCTTTCATCCTCTTACCTGGATCTTTGCAAAGCAAAAGTTGCTAAATTTGATAAGTCCTTTCTATGAAATTTTTTTTTTAAGGATCATGCTCTTTTGGTCCTGTCTCAGAAGTCTTCAGTAAGTTGTGGGCCTGAGATCTTTTACCCCATTTTGTTTTTTTCCCTAAAATCTTACTATTTAATTAAAAAAAGATATGTGCATCCCTATGTTTATTGAAACATTATTTACAGTAGCCAAGATATTCAAGCAACCCAAGTGTCCATTGATAGATGAATGGATAAAGTTGTGGTATGTGTACACACACACACACACACACACACACACACACACACACGAATGTGACTCAGACATAAAAAATTGAAATCTTGCTATTTGCAACAACATGGATGGTTCTAGAGGGTTAATGTTGAGTGAAATAAGTCAGAGAAAGTCAAGTATCATGTGATTTTACTTGTGTGGAATTTAAGAAACAGAACAAACCAACAACAACAACAAAAACAAGAGACAAACCAAAAAACTGACTCTTAACTATAGAGAACAAACTCACCATTACCAGAGGGGAGGTACATGGGGTGAGTGCAATAGGTGAAGGGGATGAAGAGTACATTTAACCATGATAAGCACTGAGGATGTATAGAATTGTTGCACTGCATTGTTTTTTTGTTTTGTTTTGTTTTTTTGTTTTTTTGCACTGCGTTGTATACCTGAAACTTGTATAACACTGTTAACTATACTGGAATTAAAATAAAATCGAAAACAAAAACCCTTACTGTGTAATGTTAAAAATCCGTCATCTGATTTAGTTAAGTTTTTGTATAAGGTATGAAATTTAGGTTGCGGTTTAGTTTTATGGCTATCCAATTCAGCAACATTTGTTGAAGAGGCTACCTTCCTCCTTTGAATTGCTTTTGTACCTTGTCAAAACCCATTTGGCTATACTTGTGTGGGTCTGTTTTTGAGCTTTCTATTCTGTTCCATTGATCTATATGTCTGTCCTTCAAGGAATAGCACGTTGTTTTTTATTAGAGCTGTATAAGTCTTGAGCTTGGAGGTAGTTTTTCTTCCACATTATTCTTTATTTTTATTGTTTTATTTTTAGAGAGAGCACAATCAGGGGAGGAAGCGGAGGATGAGAGAGAGAGAATCTTAAGCAGGCTCAAGATGTGCACCCCTATGTTTATTGAGCCTGACACAAGGCTCAATCCCGTGACTGGAGCTGAAATCAAGAGTTGATGCTCAACCGACTGAGCCACCCAGGCTCCCTATCACATTATTCTTTCTAAAAATTGTTTTACCTTTTCTAATACAAGTTTAGAAAAATTTGCCTGTATCTACAAAAACTTGCTGGGGTTTGATAGGAATTATGTTAAACCTCTGTGTCATTTTGGGGACAATTGATACCTTGCTATATTGAGTCTTCCAATCCATGAACACCATGTCTCTCCATTTATTTGTCTCTTTTGATTCATCAGTGTTTTGTGGTTTTCAACATAAGTTCTATATGTATTTTGTTAGTTAGATTTGTACCTCAATATTCCCCTTTTTTTTTTTTAATATTTTTATTTATTTCTAGGAGAGAGAGGGAGAGAGAGACAGCGTGAGCAGGGGAGGGTCAGAGAGAGAGAGGGAGACACAGACTCTGAAATAGGCTCCAGGCTCTGAGCTGGCAGTCAGCACAGAGCCCGACGCGGGGCTCGAACCCACGAACCGCGGGATCATGACCTAAGCGAAAGTCAGACGCTTAACCAACTAAGCCACCCAGGCGCCCCAATATTCCCTTTTTTTTATATTTAAGTTAAATGAAGTTGTATTTTTAATTTTGGTTTCTTCACGTTAATTGTTAATGTATAGAAGTATAATTGATTTTTGCATGTTGATCTTATGACCTTGTGGAACTTACTAATTAATTCTAGGTGTTTTTTGTTTGTATTTTTTTGTAGCTTCTTTGGGACTTTCTGCATAAGTAATCCTATCATCTGTAAATGTGGATAGTTTTATTTTCTCCGTTCTGATCTGTATGCCTTTTATTTCCCTTATTTGCTTTATTGAACTGGCTGTGAGTTCCAGAGCTGTGTTCAATAAATGACAAAATAGGACATCCTTGCCTTGTTCTTAATTTTTTTTTTTAATGTTTTTATTTCTGAGAGAGAGAAACAGCGTGAACAGGGAAGGGTCAGAGAGAGAGGGAGACACAGAATCTGAAACAGACTCCAGGCTCTGAGCTAGCTGTCAGCACGGAGCCCGACGTGGGACTTGAGATCATAATCTGAGCTGAAGTCGGACACTTAACTGAATGAGCCACCCAGGTGCCCTGCCTTGTTCTTAAATTTTGAGGGAAAACATAGTCTTTCACTCTGAGATATGATATTAATTTTAACACTTTTTTGTAGATTTTTTTAATAACTTGAATTTACTTCTAGTCCTTTTTCTGAAAGTTTTTCTTTTGAATAAATTTTGGATTTTCTCCTTTTTCCTGCATCTGTTGATACCGTGATTTTTCTTCTTTAGTCTGTTCCTGTAGTGAATTATATTTTCTTTTCACTTTTTAAAAGTTGATATAATTGACATATAACATTAGTTCCAAGTATATAACATAGGAATTCAGTGTTTTTATATACTGTATTGTGAAATGATCACATTAAGTCTAGTTAACATCCATCACCACACATAGAATTTTTTTTCTTATGATTAGAACATTTAAGATTTACTCTCTGAGCAACTTTTTTATGTTTATTATTTTTGAGAGAGAGAGAGGAAGACACAGAATCTGAAGCAGGCTCCAGGTTCTGAGCTGACAGCACAGAGCCCCATGTGGGGCTTGAATCCATGAACTGTGAGATCATAACCTGAGCCAAAGTCAGATGTTTAACCGACTGAGCTGTGCCCCACTCTCTGAGCAAGTTTCAAATATATAATACAGTATTATTAACTGTAGTCACCATGCTGTATATTACATCCCCATGACTTACATAACTGGAATTTGTATTTTTTTGCCACCTTCACCCATTTTGTCCACGCCCATCTCTTGCTTCTGGCAGCCTCAAATCTGTTCTCTGTATCTATGGGGTTTTATTTTTTAGATTACACATATATGTGAGATAATGTGGTATATATCTTTCACTGTCTGACTTATTTGACCTAGCATAATACCCTCAAGATCCATCCATGTTGTTGCAAATGGCAAGATTCCATTCTTATTTTATGGTTGAATAATATTCCATTGTGTGTATGCATGCATGCATGCGTGTGTGCGTGTGTGTGTGTGTGTATACAGATAGAATTATCACATTTTCTTTATCTGCTCATTCATTGATGGACATTTAAGTTGCTTCCATGTCTTGGCTATTGTAAATAATGCTGGTTAGTTTTTGAATATTGAATAATTCTTGTATCTTTGGAATAAACCTTTGTTGGTTTGATGTATAATTGCTTTTATGTATTGTTGAGGGTTTTTTTGGCTAATATTTTGTTAAGAACTTTTGTGTCTATTCATAAAAGATACTGTATAGTTTTTTTCTTTTATACTGATTTTGTCTCATTTGCTATCAGTATTATTAGCTGTGTAAATGAGCTTGAAAGTTTCCCTCCTTTTCTGTTTTCTGGAGGAGATTGCGTAGAATTGGTGTTAATTCTTTAAACATTTGGTGAGGGAACTGTGTGGCTTAGTCTGTTAAGCATCTCTCTCTCTTTTTTTTTTTTTTTTCTGTTTATTTTGAGAGAGACAAAAGCAGCACAAGTGGGAGAGGGGCAGAGAAAGGGAGAGAGAGAATCCTAAGCAGGCTCTGCACTGCCAGCTCAGAGCCTGATGTAGGGCTTGAACCCATGAAGCTGTGAGATCACGACCTGAGCTGAAACCAAGAGTTGGACACTTAACTGACTAAGCTACCCAGGCACCCCAAGCATCTGACTCTTGATCTAAGTTCAGGTCATAATTACTTAGTGCATGGGTTCAAGCCCCACATCAGGGGCTGTGCTGTTAGCATAGAGCCTGCTTGGGATTCTCTCTCTTCCTTTATCTCTGCTCCACCCCTGTTTGCACTCGTATGCATGCTTGCTCGCTCTCTCTCGCTCTCAAAAATAAGTGAACATTAAAAAGAAAACCATTTGATAGACTTCTTCAGTGAAACCATCTTGCTATGGAGATTTCCTTTTTGGTGGGTGTTACATTATTAAAATAAATAGTATTATTCAAATTATCTTATTGATATTGAGTTAGTTGTGGTAGTTTGCTCTTTTTAAGGAATTGTCCATTTTATTGAAGTCAAATTTAATTACCCTTTGTATAGCTGCAGGATCTTTATGATAGTACCTATTTCACTTTTGATATCAGTAATTTGTGTCTTTTGTCAGTCTTGCTAGAGGGTTGGCAAATTGATCTTGTCAAAGAACTGTCTTTTTGTTTTATTAAATTTTTGCTTTCGTCTTTCTGTGTTCAGTTTTGTTGATTTTTGTTTTTTGTCTTTATTGCTTCATTTTTTGTTTGCTTTAGGTTTTTTGTGCTCTTCTAGATTTTGAGAAAGGAATGTAGGTTTTTCAAAGTCATTGTGCCTTTCTAATCTGAGTATGTAGTGCTGTATATTTCCCTTTCAGCATTGCTTTAGCATGTTCCACAAAAATTTTTTTTAATGTTTTATTTATTTCTGAGGGGGAGAGAGAGAGAGAGACAGAGAGAGAGCAAGAGAGCATGAGTAGGGGAGGGTCAGAGAGAGAGGGAGACACAGAATCTGAAACAGGCTCCAGGCTCTGAGCTAGCTGTCAGCACAGAGCCCGACACGGGGCTCGAACCCACGAACCACGAGATCATGACCTGAGCCGAAGTCAAACGCTTAACCGACCGAGCTGCTCAGGCACCCCAGCTATTGTTCCACAAATTTTTATAGGTTGTATTTTTATTTTCATTCAGTTCAGTGTGTATTTTTATTTCCCTTGAAGTTTTCTCTTTGACCATGGATTATTTAGAAATACGTTATTTAGTTTGTATTTTGAGATTTCCCTACTATCTTTCTGTTATTTGCTTTAATTTGATTACATTTTAGTCAGAGAACATGCTCTGTATGACTTTAATTCTTATAACTTTGTTGAGGATTGAGGTATGGTATAGGATTTGGTCTATCTTGGTAAGTTTTTTATGAGAACTTACAAGGAATGTGTATTTTGCTGTTATTGGGTGGAATGTTCTGTAAATGTCAGTTAGATCCCGTTGGTTCATTGGTGTTGTTGAGTTCTTGCTGATTTTGTAAATAGTTCTAACAATTACTGAGAGAGGAATATAGACATGTTCAACTCAGTTTGTGGATTTGTATATTCCTTTACACTTTTATCCATTTTTGCTTCACATATTTTGTAGCTCTCTTGTTTAGAACATATTCATTTAAGACTGCTATGACTTCCTGATGGATTGACTCTTTTATCATCATGTACTTTTCTGGGTTTTTTTTAGTAATTCTTTTTGCTCTGAAGCCTGTTTTATTTCACAATAATATATCTACCCCAGCTTTCTTTTGATTACTGTTTGCATGGTATATTTTTTCTTATCCTTTCTTATCCTTTACTGTTACATTTGAAGTGAATTTCATGTCTGAGATTGGTCATGTTTCATTTATCAGTTCTGACAATCTGTCTTTTAACTTGAATTATTGCTTCAAACCATTTATATTCAATATATTGTTAGGGCTTAAATGTGTTGTTTTATTTTTTTGTTTTCTCCTTAATCTCCCTTATTTTTGTTCCTCTGTTTCCTTTTTTGCCTTCCTATGGCAAAAACTACTTGAACATTTATTATTATTTTATTTTGGTTTACCTATAGTGCGTTTATGTGTGTTTCTTTGTATAGGTTTTTTATTGGTTATTCCAGTTATTAAATTAGACATACATTGTGTCACATTTGATTGGTGTTGACATCTTCCTAGTTTGAGTGAAGGGTAGAAATCTTATCTACTTTATGTTCCCTTATCCTCTCTATAATCTTCAATATTATCTTACATACATTCAGAAACAACTAGGTAACATTATAATCGTTGCTTCAACTTTTAAGAAGATGAAAGCATATTTTATTTTCCCATATTTTTACTCTTTACGTTTGTTCTTCCTGATATCCCAAGATTCTTTCCTTTTGTCATTTTCTTTTTATATTTTAGAGAATTTTCTGTAACCATTATCTTAGGTCTGCTCATAACAAATTGCTTAATTTTCTGTCATCTCACATTATCTTTTTTTAAAAATACATTTGGTTAGGCGTCCAATTTTGGCTCAGGTCATGATCTCACAGTTTGTGGGTTCGAGCCCTGCATCGGGCTCTGTGCTGACACCTAGCTCAGAGCCTGGAGCCTGCTTCAGATTCTGCATCTCCCTCTCTCTCTCTGACCCTCCCCTGCTCACGCTGTGTCTCTCTCAGAAATAAACAAAACATTAAAAAATTAAAAAAAATATATTTTGTTAATTGAATTATAGTTGACACACAATGTTACATTAGTTTCAGGTGTACAACATAAGCGATTCTACCCAACTCTCGATGTTATGCTATGCTCACCATAAATGTAGTTACCATCTGTCACCATACAATGCTATTTATTACATTCCATTTGACTATATTTCCTATGCTGTACCTTTTATCCCCATGACTTATTCATTCCATAACGGGAAGCCTGTGTCTCCTCCCCTTCTTGATTTTTCTTTTTGCCAGCTGTAGAATTCTAGTGTGACAGTTTTTGTTGGTTTGGATTTCTTTGGATTTAACTTGTTAGCTTCTTCAGTATATAGGTTTATATGGTTTGCCAGATGTAGGAAATTTTTTGCCTTCATTTTAATCCTTTTTAGTCATATTCTGTGTCTTTTTCCTTCTGACCTTCCAGTAATACAAATGTTAAATCTTTTGGTATGATTCTACAGGTTCCCGAGTCTCAGTTCATTTTTTTCCCCTTATGATCAAGATCTAGTCTTAGGAAAATTTTTATAGGAATTAAGAAGATAACATTAAGTATTTTTTTTAATGTTTGTTTATTTTCGAGAGACAGACTGTGAGCAGGGGAAGTCAGAGAGAGAGGGAGACACAGAATCCAAAGTAGGCTCCAGGCTCTGAACTGTTAACACAGAGCCTGACGTGGGGCTCAGACCCATGAGCTATGAGATCATGACCTGAGCCAAAGTTGGATGGTCAGACCTACTGAACCACTCAGGTGCCCCAACATTAGGTATTTTTTTAATGTTGTTATAGTACTGCTTACTAAAGAACATATGATGTCTGTATTTTTCCCCAAAGGAAAACTAAATCAGTCACTTAAAGAGTAATTTTAAAAACTGCAAACACTGTCCCCCAGAGCAATATCAAATCATCTGAACTTTTTCATTTATTTATACCAAGACAAAACTTAGTTTGTGTTTAACCATACCTGTATACCTATAAAGTGATAGGGATGAAAATCCTCTTTGAAATTGTCCATGTTTCTATGGCTTACTAAAATATATCAGTTTCTTATAAGAGCCCTATGTAGTAGTTACTGTTATTTCCCTTGTTTTACAGATGAGGGCATTGAGGCTGTGAGGGGCTAATATAACATCTTAAGATCATGAGAGACTGTTAAGTGTTCTAGAATGGAATATAGCTCCCCATGTCCTTTTGACAGCATGTCATTTACATAAAAATATTTTTTATTTTATAAGGTTAACGTCTCAACTTTGTATATTCATTCTGTTCTCCCTAACATTTCATGAATCTTTACTTAATCATTTATCTTGTGTAATACCTAGCAGTATTCCATCAAGTTTAGGTTCTAATCATGCAGGCTCTAATCTTTCTCATTTCTTTTAGCCATTATTATTTTTTTTAATATTGAAGGTAATCCCTATACCCAACGTGGAGCTCAAATTCAAAACCCCAAGATCAAGAGTTGTTTGCTCTTTCGATTGAACCAGCCTTGTCCTCCTTGGCTGTTATTTTATTTGTGCATTTTCCATTAACTTTTCTATCCACTATAAGCCAGATTTTGCTATTCTATTTAAGGTTGATAGTGACCTTTTCTTTTTAATTTTCTGAAGAGTCTCATCCCAGTTTCTCCTCTGGGCTGGATGGTTTATGTACTTTCCATTATAATCTCTTGTCTCAGATGTCTATAGATATTGTAGTTGTTTGGTATGTTTCATGACCAGTGCCCACTGCTTTTTCTGCATGTGTTCCAAGTTATGCAAAACAGAGATGAGGCCCTTGCCTTAGTCTTTCAGGCATCCCCCAGACAAATTAGAACAGAGATCTACAATAACTTACCAATATGATCTTACTCTGCTTCATCTGATTCAGGATGGGGAAGTGAGAATCAGTCTGCTGCCTTTACTCACTTGAAACAAGTGGGATAAGAGTGAGTGAAAATGTTGCAAAACTTTGTACTATTTGAAGGTGGCTTTTACTTAATTGGACATTTGCTTGATTACTCTAAACTTTTGATTGTTTCTTTTTTTCTTAAAAAATTTTTTTTAATGTTTTATTTATTTCTGAGAGAGAGAGAGAAAGACAGTGTGAGCAGGGGAGGGTCAGAAAGAGAGGGAGACATGGAATCTGAATCAGGCTCCAGGCTCCAAGCTGGCTCTCAGCGCAGAGCCTGATGTGGGGTCAAACCCACAAACCGTGAGATCATGACCTGAGCTGAAGTTGGACGCTTAACCGACTGAGCCACCCAGGCTTCCCTTTTGATTGTTTTTCTAAGCTGCTGCAAAGTTGGTTCAGAGAGTTTCTGGGATTTTTTGTTTTGTTTCTCTGGGGAAGGAGAGCTTGGGGCTTCCTATTCCACCATTTTGTTGATGTTCAATAGCGACTTTTTAAAAACAATTATGAAATATATGTAAATGAAATTTAGCATTTGAATTATTTCTGAATGTACAGTACAATAAGTACATTCACATCATTGTGCAACCATCATTTGTAACACTTAATTAGAAATTATTTGGCTTCTTTGCATTTTTCATTCTATTTCATTTTACTCTACTTTTAACTCCTAGAAATGTCTCAGCTTTCATGATGCTATTATATCTTCCTTTCACTTCTCTGACTGCTTGTCAGCCATTTTTGCTCTGCTTACCTCTCAAATGTTTATGTTTCCCACGGTGCTATTCTTTACTCTTTTTCCATTCTTCCATTGTTTATACTTACTGGGTAATTGAATCTGTTTTCATGGATTTAAGTGTGTTCTTATGAAATACAAATTTATATCACAGTCCAGTCACTCTGTTGAACTCAAACTCATGTTTTCAGCTGTCATCTCATTATCCATAAAGTGGTGTTCTCCAGGGACCTCAAATTCATATATCTATCGTATACTTATCTTCTCTTTTCAAAATATATTATCTGCCTTGGTTAATGAAGTCACTACTCACCTAAAATTGAAAATATATAATCATTTTCCTAATTACATAATCATTCCTAACCTTTCCTGTCTCTTTTAGTCACTCACCAGATTCTTTTGTTTCTAATGTTCCATTCTTGTTGCTCCAGTTTAGTTCAGACTTTTATCTTCTTGTGCTGATATTACCACAGTTTTCCTCTTAATTGTTCTTTTTTTAAATACCTGTCTCTTCCTGTTCAAATTTATCATCTTGGTCATTGCCAGGCTTTCGTAAAATTAAAACCAGTTATATCACTCTTCCCCCACCCCCCCCAAAATTCCTGTGGTTCCAAATGGATATCAGAAGATAAATATTCAAATTCTTAAGTTGGTATGTTTTCCCTTTAATACACATTCTGTAATGCATCTTCACAGCTTTGACTCCTGCATGTCCTTCTTCTCACCCTTCCAGGACCAAAGTGTTCTCTTCTCATTTCTGAATTCTCCTTGCCTTTCCTCTCTCTAGATTGCCTTGCCCACCTCTATCTTATTCTTGTAAATTCTGTTTTTAAGGATCAGCTCAAATTTCATCTCTTTTGTGAGACCCAAATTGGTTACACTATCCTTTCTCTGATCATGTAGTACCTAGTTATAACACTTGAGGATCTTATATTATGTACTCCCAGCCACAGGAAGTACTTAATGTTATTATTTCTGTTTTTCTATGGAGGAGGAGGCAGACTTATAAATTATTATAATATAAATGTAATTCCTATAGTTGCACATAGGAAGTCATTATTAATATTTTCTCAGAGTGTTGGAGAAAGCAGCACAAAGTAAGCAACATTTAAGGTATCTGAATATAAGTAAAGTTCCCATTTCAGCTGGAGAAAAGAGTAAGTATAAAGGCAGTGGGGTAGAATGAGCGTGACCATTTGGGATATAGCTAGAGCACACTGCCCAAGTCTAGATGCTTGCATATAGAGACAATGAGGCTGGAAGGGTATAGCTGGAGTCTGACTGGAAAGAGCCATTGTATGTTTTACTAAATTTTTAGAATATATATATTTTTTACACTATAATTGTCCTAGGGAGTATGATGTATGTAGTAGTGTCGCACTAGTTAACAGATTTTAATCACATTTAATATCAGAAGTTGTTAAAATTTCCTGAGGAAATTCTATTTTCATTTTCACATCAGTGCTTAATATTGAGAAATTCCTTCTCTCTTTATATAGCAAAGAGATCAAAATATACCCATACATTCTTTAAATGGTATATTTTATGTTATCAAAACATCCTTTGTATCAAACAAATAGAAAGATACACCATGGTCATGGATTGGAAGAATTAGTCTTGTTAAAATGTTTACACTACCAAAAGCAACCTACAGATTTCAATTCAGTCTCTTTCAAAATACCAAGAGCAAGTGTTTTTTTTTTGCAGAACTAGAACAAATAATCCAAAAATTTGTATGGAACCACAAAAGACTGTGAATAGCTAAAGCAATCTTGAGGAAGAAAAGCAAAGCTGGAGGTATTAGTAAATCCACTGTGGTACTGGAACAAAAATAGATCAGTGGAACAGATAGAAAGCCTAGATGTAATGCCATGCCTGTGTGGACAACTAATCAACAACTACGAAGGCAAGAATATACAATGAGGAAAAGACAGTCTTTTCAGTAAATGTTGCTGGGAAAACTGGACAGTTACATATAAAAGAAACTGGACTGTTTTCTTACAGCATAAAAAATATACTCAAAATGGATTCAAGACCGAAATGTGAGACTTGAAACTATAAAATTTCTAGTAGAGAATATAGCCAGTAATGTCTTAGACATTGGTCTTAGCAGCATATTTATGGATGTCTCCCATATTTATGGGAAATAAAATAAAAAATAAACTATTGGGGCTATACCAAAATAAAAAAGGAAAGGAAACCATCAAGAAAACAAAAAGGCAAGCTAGTGAATGGGAGAAGATATTTGTAAATGATATATCCAGTAAGGGGTTAATATCCAAAATATATAAAGAGCATAAAAAAATATAATTTAAAAAGAGGCAGAGGATGTGAATAGATATTTTTCCAAAGAAAACATGCAGATGACCAACAGTCACTAATCATCAGGGAAGTGTAATCAAAACCACAATGAGATAATCACCTTACACTGGTCAGGATAGCTAGTATCAAATAAACAAGAAAAAATAACTGTTGGCAAGGATGTGGAGAAAAGAGAACTTTATGCTGTGTTGGTGGGAATGTAAATTGGTACAGCCACTTTGGAAAGCAGTGTGGAAATTCCTCAAAAAATTAAAAATAGATTTACCATATGATCCAGTAATTCTTCTACTGTGTATTTACTACAGAAAATGAAAAACACTTATTTTTTAAAAATGTTTTTCATTTATTTTAGAGAGAGAGATAGAGAAACAGCACAAGCAGGAGAGTGGCAGAGAATGAGGCAGACACAGAATCTGCAACAGGCTCCTGGCTCCGAGCTGTCAACACAGATCCTGACACGGGGCTTAGACTCAGAAACTTTGAGATCATGACGTGAGCCTAACCACCTGAACCACCTAGGGCAAATAAATTTAGTAAATTAAATCATATTTTTCTACAGACATATTCTAATTTATTTTTATTTTTTNTAAATGATATATCCAGTAAGGGGTTAATATCCAAAATATATAAAGAGCATAAAAAAATATAATTTAAAAAGAGGCAGAGGATGTGAATAGATATTTTTCCAAAGAAAACATGCAGATGACCAACAGTCACTAATCATCAGGGAAGTGTAATCAAAACCACAATGAGATAATCACCTTACACTGGTCAGGATAGCTAGTATCAAATAAACAAGAAAAAATAACTGTTGGCAAGGATGTGGAGAAAAGAGAACTTTATGCTGTGTTGGTGGGAATGTAAATTGGTACAGCCACTTTGGAAAGCAGTGTGGAAATTCCTCAAAAAATTAAAAATAGATTTACCATATGATCCAGTAATTCTTCTACTGTGTATTTACTACAGAAAATGAAAAACACTAATTTTTTAAAAATGTTTTTCATTTATTTTAGAGAGAGAGAGAAACAGCACAAGCAGGAGAGTGGCAGAGAATGAGGCAGACACAGAATCTGCAACAGGCTCCTGGCTCCGAGCTGTCAACACAGATCCTGACACGGGGCTTAGACTCAGAAACTTTGAGATCATGACGTGAGCCTAACCACCTGAACCACCTAGGGCAAATAAATTTAGTAAATTAAATCATATTTTTCTACAGACATATTCTAATTTATTTTTATTTTTTTAAATGTTTGTGTATTTTTGAGAGGGAGAGAGACACATACACAAGTGTGAGCAGGGGAGGGGCAGAGGGAGGGAGACACAGAAACTGAAGCAAACTCCAGGCTCTGAGCTGTCAGCACGGAGCCCTATGTGGGTCTCGAACCCATGAATCATGAGATCATGACCTGAGCTGAAGTCAGACGCCCAACTGACTGAGCCACTAGGTGCTCCTGGTTTGAAATCTAATTTGAAAGATAATTTGAAAAGATAAATGTACTCCTCTGTTCACTGAATCCTTATTTGCAGTAGCCATGATATGGTAGCATCTCAAGTTTCCATTGGTAGATAAGTGGATAAAGAAGATGTCATGCACAGAAACCGGCATATTACTCAGCCATTAAAAAGAATGAGATCTTACCATTTGTGACAACATGGATGGACTTAGAGGGTACTATGCTAAGCAGATTAACTCAGAGACAAACACTTTTATGATTTCACTCATGCGGAATCTGAAAAACAAAGTAAGTGGAAAAACAAACTCAAATACAGAGAACAAACTAGCGGATTAAGAGGCACAAATTTCTAGTTATAAAACCAGTAAGTCAGAGAGATAAAAAGTACAGGATAGGGGGGCGCCTGGGTGGCTTAGTCGGTTGAGCGTCCGACTTTTGCTTAGGTCATGATCTCGCGGTTCGTGGGTTCGAGCCCCGCGTTGGGCTCTGTGCTGACTGCCAGCTCAGAGCCTGGAGCCTATTTCAGAGTCTGTATCTCCCTCTCTCTCTGACCCTCCCCTGCTCACGCTCTCTCTCTCTCTCTCTCTCTCTCTCCTAGAAATAAAAAAAAAAAGTACAGGATAGGGAATTAAGAAAAGAGTTTGACATCAAGTGTTATTTTGTTTTTGTTTTTGTTTTGGAGAGAGTGTGAGCAGGGGTGGGGCAGAGAGAGAGAGAGAAAGAATCCCAAGTACTGTCCGCACAGAGCCTGACATGGGGCTAGAACCCACAAACCATGAGATCGTGACCTGGACAGAAACCAGGAGTCTGACGCCCAGCCGACTGAGTCACCCATACTCCAATCAGTCTTTTAATACCAAGGGTTATTAGCCTGTTTTAGAAGTAGTTCCTAGGTTTTCAGAGAACCTGGTTTTACTGCCTGAGTTTTAATGTGTTTTTGGTAGTTTCTTTAAAAATGTCTATGTTTAGAATAGTAACCAGTTAGATTTTGAAATTTTACTTAAATGCATAGTATATCTTCTTTTATTCTGCCATTATATTCTCATTTTTTTTTTATGTTTATTTATTTATTTTGAGAGAGAGCAAGCATGTGGGCCGGGGAGGGGCAAAGAGAGGGGAGAGAGGGAATCCCAAGCAGTTTCTTCACTCAACATAGAGCCTGATACAGGGCTCAGTCTCTGACACCAGGAGATCCATGACCTGATCTGAAATCAAGAGTTGGAGGCTTAACCGACTGAGCCACCCAGAGGCCCCTATATTCTCATATCTTATAACAAGCATATTATTACTGATGGATTTAACCTTAAATGATATTATACATAAGAGTCTTATTTTTCTAAGTCAGAATTATCTAGAGAACTCTAATTTGTAACAATGTTTAGTTGAATAATTTTCTCCTGCTGCTTTTGCTTAAGTTCTGGTATATGATCTTTTCATCATAATAACAGTGCTTCTTAGGAAATGTGAAATGTTCATTCCTTGGATATTCTTGTAAAATGTTATATTTGTAATTAATTATACTTGCCTTTATGTGTTTTTGTGAAAGTACCCAGTGTGACTAGCATCTTTCAAAATATATTGCTATAACTGGTCTGCTATCATTGTTCAGCTATGAGTAGCAAAAAACTTAATTATTGTAATTCTTTTGACATTGGTTCCTCTCTTAATGTGTCCTCTCCTCTTCAGATCTTAAATTGATGATTAAGCTGTATATGATGGGCATGTTGTGAAAGTAGAGTAGCTTTTCTTCCTGCCTAAATAAAATAATAAAATTAAGTGAAGGAGCAGTAGGACTACATATTTTGGCTGTTATTCCTTGTAAATTGTTTTTGTACTTGGAGGAATGTTAATTTCCGTTAAGGTCTTGAGTTCTGGTACTAGGATATAGACTGTAGGAAGTGGGGAAGTCTTATTCATTATTTACAGAACTTTAGAGTATTGAATAAAAGTCAGAATTTCTTTCCCGATTTATGGTTGGAGATAGACATTCCTTGTGTAACATCCATTGCTTTAAAGTGGAAACCTGCATCCCTGTCCTCCACCACAGTGTCTTGATTCCCCTTAACCTTTAAAAGTGCTTTAGATTATGCTAGAATACTTTCTTGTTCATTTTATTTTTCTGATAAAAGGCATATAAATTTTACTTATGGACAATCCTGAAAAGCCACCTACCATCTCAAATTACTGTAAAATTAAAAGTGTATGGTTATAAGTTCAAACACGTACTCACTATATAAATAGTGGAGACAATTAGTTTTCCATAAACAAATGTATGAGTGAATTCTGTGGCCGAACAAAAATGAGATACCCAATGGTTTAAAAAAAAGAAAAAAAGATGTTGGAGAAGGGTTTATAACACAGTGACCTAAGATTTACTCTTAGGATTTCATGAGCACGTGACTAAAATGTCTATTTTTCTCTTTATGTCATTTCTAGCAGTAGTGAGACTAATATGTAGAACTTTCAAATGTCAGGGAAACAAAGGAAAGAGAGGCAAGTGGGACTATGAGGGAAACTTTACATATTTTACTCATTATTTTCTCACAAATCCATTATGAGTTGTAGGTAATTACTATCCTCATTTTACAGAAGAGAAAACTGAGGCTCAGAAAGTTTATGTGACTTGTCCTCCCAGTGGTAGCATGCAAATATACTATGTATTTTTCTTTAAAATGCTTTTGCTTTATTTGAATTCTTTTGACCCATCTGGAGTTTATTTTATTATGAAGCATGACTCAGAAATCATTCATCTGCTTAGTTGTGTTCAGTTATACAAACATTGACCAATGAGTGACACTTTTGTCAGCCCCATCTTGCCCTTGTCCTTACTCTTGAATGGGCAGTTCTCTTGCCCTTTCAGTACAACATTGCAACATTTTAGTGCATGCATTATTTTTTTTTTTAATTTTTTTAATGTTTTATTTATTTCTAGGAGAGAGAGAGAGACAGCGTGAGCAGGGGAGGGTCAGAGAGAGAGGGAGTCACAGACTCTGAAACAGGCTCCAGGCTCTGAGCTGGCAGTCAGCACAGAGCCCGACGCGGGGCTCGAACCCACGAACCGCGAGATCATGACCTAAGCGAAAGTCGGACGCTTAACCGACTAAGCCACCCAGGCGCCCCTCAGTGCATGCATTGTTAATGATATTTCAATGTAGTGACATTTATTGAGCCCTTGCTATTACGTATTGCAGCGAGGATGCTTTAAATTATAAGAAATAGAAAATCTAATGCCCACTGAATCCAACCGTTCATTATCTCAGGTATGTGTAGACTGGCTCCCGAGTAGGTTATTCAGTGATTCAGCAAACATCAGGGACCCGGGTTCCTTCCATCCTTTGGTCTATCATCATTATTGTTTTTGGCTTTGTCCTCTGCCAACTTCCCTTGAAGCTGCAAAATGGCTGCTGTTATTTTAGGTGTCACATACAGACATATTTCCTCATGAAAGGAAGATACTTCTTTAAAATTTTTTTAAATGTTTGTTTATTTTTGAGAGACAGAAATACAGAGCACAAATGAGGGACAGAGAGAGAGGGAGACATAGAATCTGAAGTAGGCTCCAGGCTTTGAGCTGTCAGCACAGAGCCCAATGCAGGGCTCGAACTTAGGACCTGAGCCTAAGTTGGATACTTAACAGACTGAGCCACCCAGGCACCCCTAGATATTTCTTGCATATATCACTTCTTTTTATTTATTTTTATTTTTAATGTCTTTTTAAATTTTTTTATTTCTGAGAGAGACAACATGAGCAGGGGAGGGTCGGAGAGAGAGGGAGATACAGAATCTGAAGCAGGCTGCAGGCTCTGAGCTAGCCATCAGCACAGAGCCCACTGCGGGGCTCGAATCCACAACTGTGAGATCATGACCTGAGCCGAAGTCGGACGCTTAACTGACTGAGCCACCCAGGCACCCCTAGATGTTTCTTGCATATATCACTTCTTTTTATTTATTTTTATTTTTAATGTCTTTTTAAATTTTTTTATTTCTGAGAGAGACAACATGAGCAGGGGAGGGTCGGAGAGAGAGGGAGATACAGAATCTGAAGCAGGCTGCAGGCTCTGAGCTAGCCATCAGCACAGAGCCCACTGCGGGGCTCGAAACCACAACTGTGAGATCATGACCTGAGCCGAAGTCGGACGCTTAACTGACTGAGCCACCCAGGCACCCCCATGTATCACTTTCCAGAGAGAAGAAAATTTCCCCAGAATCCTTCTGTAGATTTTCCCTCATGTTTCATGTAACAGATTATTACCATCTTCCTGTATTTGAAGTGAACATTGGCAAGAATAATGGGCACCATGTTTGGTTTAGATTACACTAATCAGAACCAACCTTCTGAAGCTGAGGAAGATCTCCCCACTCCTGGGAAGTTCATAGTCATAGGGAGGAAGTTGGGTGGCTTGAACAAAATTGAAGTTAAATTAGGTAGGAGAAGGGGGAAATAATTGTCGAGGTGGAGAACCAGTAGTTTTATCTACTGTGTTATGAGTAAAATGTGACACTCAGTTCTGGGGCTTAGCTTACTAAAAGCCCTTGAAATCTAAGACTGAAGTAAAAAATAAGACGGCGAACTGTCAGTTTTTATACGTAGTTTAGTGAAGATCATGCAGAAGAAAGAGTAGTGGTGTAGTAGAGAAAACAAGTTTGATTCCTAACCAGTGTTCTTTCGAGTTATAATTAGAAGAATGATTTGTGCTTTTCTGTTAATTTCTTAACAATACAGCTTGAGTTTATACATATTCCCAGTTCCTAATTTTATTTTTAAGATTCAGTATTTTTTCAATCATATTTTTTATCATGGTCATGTTATATCTATAACTACTAAACTAGGAGTTAGCATTTTGATTCTGACGCAGGTTGCTAGATAGTATTGGACAAGTCACTTAATATTTCTGATTGCTATTTGCCCTGGCTATAGGTGAGGTGGTTGAACTTGGCAATTTTGAGGTTCTTTTGTCCCTAATATTTAGTAAGATTGGAAGCAGTTGCTTTAATATATTTACCAAAGACAGCATATGAGTAAAATTTAATATACATTTCCACGTTTTTTAATGTTTCATTTGATAGTAAAAAACAATTTAAGCTATTATAATTTCTGAATCTTACAAAATTGGCAAGTATCGTTGGAAGTGGATGTTTACTAGGAACTCAAATAATAGTTATTAAAAAATATATTGAGATTATTGCATTATGCATATGGGCCTTTTCCAGATAACTTTAAGGTACCAAAATATTGCCTAAAATTTTTATTGTGTAGTCAGTAGTACTTGCACTACTCTATAGATTAATTCTGGGGAGTGACCCGATGCACTGAAACTTAGTATCTAATCTGAGAAAAATATTTCTTAAATAATGTAATGCCTTCGCTGTTGAGCATAAAAATCACTGGCTTAATGTACATTTTATGCCTACTTGTTCTGGTCATTCTGCAAGGTGCTCTGGGAGAAAACAAGATAATTAACTGGTTTCTGCCTTAAAGAACTTAAAAGTCTTTTTTTTTTAATTCATATTTATCTTTTACTAGAAAATAATGAATTCACATACTTATTAGTTTGGTTTTTCAGTTTAGAATAGATCAAGCATCAGCTGGCCTTTCTAAGAATCATGTTTCCATATAAAAGTTCTCATTTTTTTTCTGTAAAAAAAATTACCAGAAATATTCAAATTGTTAGAAGATTCTAAGATATGTATGTATGTATGTATGTGTGTGTATATATATATATATATTACATCCATAGTTTTTTTTTTAATTTAAATCAAGTTAGTTAACATATAGCGTAATAATGGTTTCAGGGGTAGAATTAGTGATTCATCACTTACATATAACACCCAGTGCTCATCACAAGTGCCCTCCTTAATGCCCATCACTTGTTTAGCTCTTCTCCCCACCCACCACCCCTCCAGCAACCCTCAGTTCTCTGTATTTAAGAGTTTCTTATGGTTTGCTAATTTTTTAAATCCTGTTTTTCCTTCCCTTCCCCATGTTCATCTGTTTTGTTTCTTAAATACCACTTATGAATGAAATCATGATATTTGTCTTTCTCTGATTTCACTTAATATATTCTGGCTCTATCAATGTTATTGCAAATGGCAAGATTTCGTTCTTTTTGATCGCTGAGTAATATTCCATTATATGTATCCTATCTTTATCCATTGATCAGCCCATGCACATTTGGGGCTCTTTCCATAATTTGGCTATTTTTTTTTTTTTTAATTTGGCTGTTGTTGATAGCACTGCTATAAACAGTCTATTTGAAGACATAGGGCATGTGTCTTCTCAAATCAGCCTTTTTGTATCCTTTGGATAAATACATAGTAGTGCAATTGCTGGGTCATAGGGTAGCTCTATTTTTAATTTTTTGAGGAACCTGTTCTCCAGAGTGGCTGCATCAGTTTGCATTCTCACCAGCAGTGCAAAAGTGTTCCCCTTTCACTACATCCTCACCAACATCTTTTGTTTTCCTGAGTTGTTTATTTTAGCCATTCTGAGAAGTGTGAGGTGGTATCTAATTGTGATTTTGATTTGTATTTCCCTGATGCTGAGCATCTTTTTATGTGTTTGTTAGCCATTAGGAGGAAATGTATCTTGAAGATAGACGAGCTTGCATTAGTGGTGGAACTTTTTCAGATCTGCACAAACCTGTAAATTTTGAAAAGCCAGTATTGAGTGGATTGGTCTTTTCAAGCAGTCAACAGCATTCATATTATAACCTGTTCTTTCCATGTTCAGTTTCCAACTATTGCAATGATATATTTTAAAGCCTGCTTAAATTTGACTCTGCTTTCTGGTTTCTTAAGGAAATATTTTAAGTACTTGTATTCTAAAATAGCTGAGTGATCACACCTGGGGCTTAACACAAACTATAAAGTCTGCATATCCTCTGGCTTTAAATTTTCCTTCAGCCTTTTATGAACATGACTGTACAAGGTTTACACAGTGTGTCTTCCTTTGTTGCTTTTGTTTTTATTCTTGGGCTCTGCTAAATTTCCCAAGCTAAGTAAAATGAAGATTACTTGGGATTATCTGAATGTTCCTCCTCCTCCTGCTACATGATAGGATTTAAACTGAAGAGATGTGTTCCCACTTCAGCTCTGATTGGTACACCTTCACACTGCTCTGCACTTGCTTAGATAATATTTAAAAATCCACTGAAGTGTAAAAGCCCTTGTTTCTCCATTACTAATGGTTATCCTATAAAGTGCTTCACAGAAAGAAAACTCTTATGAAAACCCAATGTATTTTTATAATTAAAAATGTATCTAAATGCAGAATTTATTTTATACCAAACAGCTACTGTTAAGTTACTATGTTGTCAAATATTTATAGTCACAAATATAGGCCATTTGTTTCTGATAAGTATCTCAAATAAAGGTAAATGTAGTAAGGGAGAGTGAAAGTATAATTTCATGGGAAAGGGAATTTTCAGTTTCACAGAGAAAGGGCATGAGTTGAGGTCATGTGTGGCCAATTTATAATGATTTTGCTGCTTCTCAGATTGGGAGAGTTAGGAGGTAAAAGATCTGTATATGAAATAAAAACAATTTGCTTCTTCTTCCCAGCACCTATGTAAACTTGTAAAAAGGTGTTGAATGCAAGATGTATCAGAGAGGACAAACAAAATGTGTTGTGTGTTATTCTTATAAAAAAGGAAAGTGTTCATAGTGTGATCCAAGAAACTAACATTTGTTTGTTTATTTGTTTAGGATGGATTGGATGCTTTGGTATATGATTTGGATTTTCCTGCCTTAAGAAAAAACAAAAATATTGACAACTTTTTAAGCAGATGTAAGTAATTTTTTGTGGAAGTTAATGACAGACTATAACAAAATCTTAGATAATTCAAGCCAGTCTTTTTTTTTTCCTTCTGGGTATTCTTTGGTTATTTCATCAATAATTGCTACATAAAATGAGTAGGAAATAAGAAAGAAACTATTAGTTTATTAATATGAATGACTAACAAGAGAATATTTTATATTTTATAAAATATTTTGCAGAAAAGGGAATGAAAAGTAAATGGCTAAAATAAGTTAAAATAATCATATACATGGGGCGCCTGGGTGGCTTAGTCGGTTAAGCGTCCGACTTTCACTTAGGTCATGATCTCGCGGTTCGTGGGTTTGAGCCCCGCGTCGGGCTCTGTGCTGACTGCCAGCTCAGAGCCTGGAGCCTGTTTCAGAGTCTGTGACTCCCTCTCTCTCTGACCCTCCCCTGCTCACGCTGTCTGTCTCTCTCTCTCCTAGAAATAAATAAAAATATTAAAAAAAATCATATACATACATGCACATTGATGTATATGTGTTATATTTATTCTGTTGTGTATTTTTGTATTATTTTTGTGAATTATTAGCTGTTTCAATACCTGCAGGTAAGAACAGATTGCATATGAAAAGCCCTCCTATCATTGAGATAATGAGAATTTTCTCCATGGAAGGTGGCTTATATATTAGATTTTACAGCTTTTTTTTTCTAAAAACTTTTGGATTTTGATATTAGATTTAATCATTTAAAATTTGATTTAATAAAGTAGTTTTAAACTTTAATCTTAAAAAATGATAGTAAGATGATTATATAATCTTTTCCACTCAATTTCTTTATTTCTTTCCTGTACATAGTGATACATTTGGGTTAGGCTGGTTTTAAAACATGTAAAAATTCTATTTTAGTTACATATGTTTTGTTAGAAAATTTTATTTTTTAAAGAGTAAAATCTTTTTACTTTGTTCTATTTCTATATCATTTTAACACTTTGAAATTTTGCCTCAGAATTTTCATTTTTTTAAATTAATTAAAGTTTTTTTAAGTTTCTTTGTTTTTTATAAAAACATTTATTCAGCCTGATTTCAGTTTGTAATTGGTGCCAGAGTTTGAATTGGGAACTTTTTATGTGTAAGTTTTCTTAACTTCTTAACTTCAGTAAGATGTAAGTTAACTTCTTAACATCTTACTGAAGTTACAGTAACATTTTATTACTGTTTACATTTGCTTATCAACCTACTCAAAAATAGAGCAGAAGAACTAAAAAGGTGGAGAATCTTGACCATTTCTTATTTGATGGGAGGCAAAGAATAAATGCTTCATAGTACAAAGAGGGAGGGGCTGTATAATTTTGTAAAATTGGCTAGCAAGTATTGGAATACATGTTTTATTACTCATTTTCTATGCAGCATTACTACTTTCATAATAGTAGATATGCCTTTATGTACATTTTATAAGTAGAAATATCATAAGCCACGGTAGAAGTAAGTAAAATAAAATGAAAGTATAAAGCCTATAGTAAACTTTTAACTCATGAACTTAGTTTCATTTTTAAATTGGAGAAAAGTACAGAGTAACATAGCAAAATTTTAGCAAATTGTATCTAACATTATGTAAAAAATTATGACAAAGAAGGGTTTGTATCAGGATTGCAGTGTAAAGTTTAAGGTTCAAAAATCAATTAGTGTAATTTACCATAATAATGTGTTAAAAAAAGAAAATCCATAATATTATTCAGGAGATGCAGAAAAAGCATTTGATAAAACTTAAGTATCCATTCATGATGAAAAAATATCTCTCTGCAAACTAAGGAAACTTCCTTACCCTGATAAAGAGAATCTACAAAAAAACCTACAGTTAGGTTGTATATTTGTGTATGGGTAAATGCTTTCCTCATAAATTTGGGAAGAGACAAATCTGTCTTCTCTTACCACTTTCATTCAACATTGCCCTGGAAGTTCTAGACAGTGCAGTAAGGTAAAATAAAGAAAAATCATACAGATTAAAAAGGAAGAAGTAAAAATTCAGACAACATGCTTTTGTTTATTAAAAAATCTAAAGATTCTATGAAAAAACCTACATAATTAATTAACATAGATATCCTATATCTATATATAGAGCTAATTAAGTTCAACAAAGCTGCAAATTGAAGATTAATGTGCAAAAAGCAGTTCTATTTCTATATATTAGTAATAACCGATTTGAAATTGACATAACAAATATAACATCATTTATAATAGAAGCAAAAACATGGCAAATTTAGGGATAAATTTGACAAAATATGTATCAGACTTATGCTGAAAACTACATTATTACTGAGAAATTACAGAAGACATAAAAAAAGAATGTATATTCAGTGATTCAGTGTTCATGGATTGGACAATTCAATAATAGTATGTTGAGAGTCCCCATATTAACTGATAAATAGAATCCATTACTCTCAGAACCAGAGAGCTTTTTTTCTTTAAAGTGACCAGCAGTTCTAAAATTCATATGAAAATATGAAGGATCTGGAATAGCCAAAGCAGTTTTGGAAAGTAAGAGCAAAGTTGGAGAACTATACTACAAGATTTCAAGATCAAAATAGTATATATTAATGAAAGAACAAATACATAAAATAAATAGAACAAAAGAGAATTCAGAAATACATAACTGTCAATTTATTTTCAACAAAGGTGGCAAGGTAATGTAGAATGCAAGCCTTATTACTTCATACCATATACAAAAATTAACTCAACATTTTTCATAGACCTAGATTTAAAAGCTAAAATAACACTTCTGAAAAAAAACACAGAAAATATTTGTGACTGGTTAGGCAAGAATTTCTTAAATGGGACACAAATAACACAAACTACATTTATTTTTATTTTTTTAATGTTTATTTTTGAGAGAGAGAGAGCATCAGCGGGGGAGGGTCAGAGAGAGAAGGAGACACAGAATTTGAAGCAGGCTCCAGGCTCCTAGCTGTCAGCACAGAGCCTGGTGCAGGGCTCGGACCCACAAACCATGAGATCATGACCTTAGCCACAGTCAGACTTTGAACCGACTGAGCCACCCAGGAGTTCCAACAAACTACTCAAAAGAAGATAGATGAGACTTCATCAAAATTCAAACTTTTTGTCTTCAGAAGACACTGCTGGGAAAATGAAAATATGAGCCATAGACTGGGAGAAAATAGTTGCAAAACTTGTGAAAAGGGAAACTGGTCTTTCAACAAATGGTGCTCAGACAACTGAATATCTATATTTAAAAGAATGAAGTTGGACTCCTAACGCGCACCATATACAAAAGTCATTCAGAACTTAAGAACCAAACTATAAAACTTTATAAAGGAAAACATTGGCGTAAATCTTCATGATATTGGATTGGTCACTTTCTTAAATATAATACTTAAAGTTCAAGCAACAAAAGAAAAATAAATAAAATGGACATCATCAAAATTAAAAACTTTTTTACTTCGAAGGACACTGTCAAGAGAGTGAAATGACAGCCCACAGAATGGGAAAAAATATTAGCATATCATATACCCGATAAAGGATTGGTATCTAGATTATGTAAGTCAGTCTTAGAAGTCAACAATAAAAAGACAACCCAGTTTAAAAATGGGCAAGTTATTTGAATAGACATTTCTCCAAAGAAGACACACAGTTGGCCAGTATGCAGTGTGTTTAGTCTTTGGGCAGGTCCAAATTATGGCCACATCTGTAAGAATAACTAAAATTTTAAAAACTGACAATATTAAGTATATGTGAAAATGTGGATGGGGCGTCTGGGTGGCTCAGCCGGTTAAATGTCCGATTTCGGCTCAGGTCATGATATCATGGTTTGTGGGTTTGAGCCCCACATGAGGCTCTGTGCTGACAGCTAGCTCAGAGCCTGGAGCCTACTTCAGATTCTGTATCTATCTCCCTCTCTCTCTGACCCTCCCCTGCTCATGCTGTCTCTCTCTCTCAGAAATAAATAAAACATTAAAAAAAAAGTATATGTGAGAATGTAGAACAGTAGAACTCTGCCACATTCCTGGGTGGTTTGTAAAATGGTGAGGCACTCGGAAAACAATTGGTGTTTTTCTTATAAAATTTACCTTATGACCCAGGAATCCCACTTCTGGGTATTTATCCAAGAGAAATGAAACCATATGTCCACACAGAGACCTCTATGAGAATATTTAAGGTGGCTTATTCAGAATTGCTATAAACTGGAAGCTGCTCAAATGCCCATCATTTGGTAAATGGATAAGCAAATTGTGGTATACCCATATAATGGAATACTCAGCAGTAAACAGGAGTTTACTGATATCAACTGATATGTGCAGCAATGTCAGTAAATCTCAAAAGCATTGTGGAAAAGGCCAGGCACAAAAGGGTACAGTGTTTCATTCTGTCTATATGACATAACATTCCCCTTTAATTCAAGTTGTATTTATGTAATAATTCACACAGAGTAATAGATTTTCAGAGGGTGATCATATTTTATATTCTGCTGCAATTATTTGGATATTTATAGTTTTTGTTAGTACATCAAAATATTTTACTAAAGGTGAATGTTTGAATTGCTTAGTTATCAGATAGTGATCTAAGAATATACCTGGAATATAGGATAAAATCATTCTCTTTAGTAATTCAGCTTAAGTCTCACTAGAGTAACAGCTTTAAAGTATAGCAGTTTGAAATATTTTAAACTTAAGGCCTAACTATTTTATAGATTGTTAATTTTCATCTCTATGTGTTGAAGAATGCTTACAGACTAAAAGGAAAACAATCTGACCATTTGACTGAATAATTAGTTAAATATAAAGATTTGCTTTTCTGGACTCTGGTGTATGATACCTAAATAATAAGGACTACAAAGAAAATGTTTATCATCCTCACATAACAAAGATTTTAAGGTGAATATTAAGTTGGGGTTGGAGAGAGGTCCAAATAAAATGGTGGAAGTTAGTCACATTTTAGAAGAAACATGTTTAGGGGAGTGCATTGGGAGGAGGAGAAAGGGAATATTTGGGAACAGTGCTTATGACTGTATATATTTGTAAACCATTATGAATGCCACTGAGATTTGGAGTATAATATTCATAATTATGTTAGTAGAAAAGCAAACTTATTAAACAAATCTAACAGTCTACAAGAAGATAAGATAGGAGGGAAGAGCAGTGTCTGAGAAATTCCATGAACCTGAGAATAAAAACCTGATAGAAAGCATTTGTTTGGATAAAAACAAAAACCGAAAAATGATATTTTATGGTAGCATAGTATTGCTTTCCTAATATAGATTACCAAAGTGGCATAGTAACTCTGGGATTGATGGCGTAGCAGCTGTGTCTACTTATAAAAGCATATGGAACAGTTGATAAAATTTTGCCAGTAATTTATTTATTTATTGCCAAAATAATGGGAATAATTGCTATTCTGAATTTAATTGTGACCAAAAAGCCTGATGTAGTTAGCATTTGGGATGTGATAGAGACCACGAAACAAAAAACATCCAGTTCATTTTAGACCAGGGTTTCTCAAAAGTGGCACTGTTGACATTTTGGATCAGATAACCCTGTTGGCAGGAGGGACTGTCCTTTGCATTGTGTGATATTTACCAGCATCCCTGGCCTCTACTTCTAGATGCCAGTTGCATGCTCTTTTCCCTCTCTCAATTGTGACGGCAAATTTGCTTAAGTCAAATCTCACTCCCAGCCTTTCATGACCTTTCAAGTTATTCTTTTTTTTTTTTTTAACGTTTGTTTATTTTTGAGAGAAAGAGCATGCAGGAAAGGGGCAGAGAGAGAGGGAGACAGAATCTGACGCAGGCTCCAGGCTCTGAGCTGTCAGCACAGAGCCTGACGCCAGGCTCAAACTCACCAAACCATGAGATCATGACCTGAGGCGAAGTCCCAGGTTTAACCGACTGAGCCACCCAGGTGCCCCTCACGTTTCATTCTTATCTGTACTGCTACTCCTTGTTTCCTTACACCGCCACCATATAGCTTACATTTACTTTTTAGAAAGTACTTTGATATCTTCTCCATAGTACTTTTCAGTGTTGCCCTTCTCATCGAATTTAAATGAGTCATCCTTTAAATTTCAAATTAGCCTTCACTGTAGCCCCTTGTGGAGGGTCAGATATACTGCTGCTAGGCATGTGGTTTCATGGCATCTTGTGCACTTACCAGTTAGGTTATATTTATTTTTGCGATTATTTGGTTAGTATCCATTCCTCCTCTTCTTCCCTTATCAGTAGATTGAAAATGTCATGAGACCAGGGGCATTTGTATTTGTGTAGCAAAACCTGACTAAATATTAGGTACTCATTAAATATTTGTTAATGTATTAGAGCTTAAATGCTGACTTGTTAGAAATAATCTAGAAAGTATCCTTTTGTTAGTAGAGTTTGGATATGATCATTTTCTGTTTAGATTGTTTTTTGTTACCACATATTTCAAATGAATTGATAATAACATAATACGTATCTATGTGTCCATGATCATGAATAAATTAGAGTTAATATTTTGCCCTATTTGCTTCTGGTCTTTTGTTTATTATTTTAAACAAATAATGTTAATTTACACCCTAAGCTTTGGAGCTTATGTCTTCCTCTTGGAGATGTGAATTCACACTAGGCTAGAGTTGATATGCATTTTTAGTTCTTGTTAAACTTTCTCAGAATAGTGATTTCTAAAAAGATAGCCACCCACATAAAATCATCAAGTCAAAAACAAGCATAGAGATAAATCAACAAAGCCACATATGACAAGAGCAAAATCATTTCAGTTGAGATGTAGAAAATAAATTTCTTTCAGAAGTTTCTATTGTAAAGAATAAATCATTGTATTAAAAGATAAGTTAACATTTATCATTGTTAAAAGGGTTGTATCTAAAATTTTTGTTTATTTTTCCAAGTAATTATATTTGGTAATCAATCATACAATATTTTCATGTTTCATAATATGGAGTTTAACCTTTTTCTTTCTCTTTTCCTTCCAAAAATGAGGTTGCATGGATTACAAACATTAAATTAGGTTTTTGTTTATATGTTAACAAGCAGTAATGATCATTAGAAAGTTTGTTTCTCTTTCCACTGTTTTGAAGTTTTAATATGCCTTTACTCTGGCACGTTTCAAAACGTAAAATGCTGTTTTTCCATACTTTTAAGATTTGTAAAATCATGAAACCTTTCTGCTTCTTAAATGACTGTTAACAGTTTTTCTGCTAAATTCTTTTGGTTTTGGTTCCAGGAACCAATCTAAAGTACTACATTGTATTTAGTTGTCATTTCTCCTTAGTCTTCTCCAGTCTGTGATAGTTTCTCAGTCTTTGCTTATTTCTTTGAAAAAAATTTTAATGTTTATTTTTGAGAGTGAAGGAGAAACCGAGCGTGAGTGGGGAGTGGTGGAGAGAGACAGAATCTGAAGCAGGCTCCAGGCTCTGAGCTGTCAGTAGAGCCCCACATGGGGCTTGAACTCATGATCTGTGAGATCATAACCTGAGCCAAAGTCAGGTGTATAACCCAGGTGCCCCAGTCTTTGTTTATTTTTTATGACCTTGACAGTTTTGAAGATTACTGATCAGGTATTTTGTAGTCAGTTTGTGTTTGTCTTATGTTAGATTGGGGTTATAGTTCTGTGATACCATCATGATTTACCACTGGTTATGTTAGATTTTATCACTTGGTTTAAAATAGTGTCTGTCAGGCTGGAAAGTTACCATTTTCCCTTTCCATACCCTGTCGTTTGCAATCTGGTTACTAGTTCTGCCTACACTTATAGGCAGGGGGATCAGTAAGCTCCACTTCCAGACTAAAAATGTTGTATATATATAGATAGTGTTTTACACAGTTTTTTATTTTGATAGTCTAATTTATCAATTATATCTGTTATGGATTGTGTGTTTGGTGCTGTGTCTAAAAATCACTGCCAAACCCTAGATTGATTTGTTAAGTAGCTTATTGAGATATAATTTATATACTATAAAATTCACTCATTTAAAGCATACAATTCGTTGTTTTTTTGTGTGTGTATTTTTAGTTCTGCAGCCATTACCAGTCACTTTTAAAACATTTCATCAGCTCATAAACCCCATATGCATTAGCAGTCACTCCCCATTTTTCCCTAATCTCCCCACTCCTAGGCAATAACTAATTTATGTCTGTTTAGATTTCCTGTAGGTAATAAACATTACCTATAGATGGAATTATGTTGGTCTTTTGTGACTGATTTTTTTGGACTTAGCATGGTGTATTCAAGGTTTATCTATGTTATAACATGTATTCTTTTTAATTGCCAAATAATATTCCACTGAGTAGATATACCAGCAACATTTTGTTTATCCATTCATCTGTTGTTGACCATTTATATTGTTTCTACTTTCTGGCTACCATGTATAATGCTGCTATGAACATTTGTGTACAAATATTTGTTTATTTCATTTCTCTTGGATAGATACCTAGAAGTAGAATTGCTGGTCATATGGAACTACAAGATTGATTTTTAAATATATACTTTTGTTATTTTGGAGTGAATATGTGTGACTTTTCTGTTGTTCCTGAGTAGGTAAAAGCTTCATGTAGTTGATTGTCTCCATTTATATCATTAAATGTTTTTAATGTTTCAGTATCATTGAGTGTATATATATATACACACATATACATGAGGGACATATCCATGAAAGAAGTGTGGTCTCTATCTTTAAGCAAATGGAAATGTATTATATGTACTATATAATAGAAGACACAGTTATATAAGTGGTTTCAGTCCAGATTAAGAGATGAAATAATCAGGAAGTAGTAGTGTCTCAGAGGAGAGGGAGTTATTTCATCTGCTTGAGATGATCAGCAATGGCTGAAGAGGAGATAAAGAATTAGATCTTGTTTGATAGTAACTTGGTCAGATAAAGTAGGACAAGTCACTCTAGGCTGCTTATCAATATCTGCAAAGGTATGGAGATGCGAGGTAAGGTGAGAAATTTCAAGTAACTGGACATTGGTAGAGCATATTGGGGAGAGTAGAAGTAAAAGACTGGAGAATCAGATAGTAACAAAAGTCTAAAAACCATTTTATGCTATGTTAAGGAATTTGGATTTACCCTTCTCCCCCATCTATTTCTCAAACTGGATTACTCTGTGTGTGTGTGTGTGTGTGTGTGTACACTGGCAAAACATGGCATGTCTTCCTGGAGTTTGAATTTTGTTCAAAGATTTAGGCATAAAATAATTTTTGCATTGAAACAATTTGATTTTTATGGAATTGAATATTACAGTGTAGGTTATAGATAAGTTTTATGTAATTTTAGAGCTTTTTTAGAGATATTTTGACTAAAAGTGTAAAGATATACTAGATTTCTTTAGGCAAAGAGTAGCAGTATTTTGGTCAAACAATATATTGTACATAGCTTTTATTACCATATTTCTTCCTGACATTTTATATATTTTTTATTTTTGAGAGAAAGAGAAACAGAGTGTGAGAGGGAAGGGGCAGAGAGAGAGGGAGACACTGAATCCAAAGCAGGCTCAAGGCTCCACACCTTTCAGGGCAGAGCTGGATGCATGGCTTGAACTCATGATCTGCATGATCATGACCTGAGCCGAAGTTGGACATTTAACCAACTGAACCACCCAGGCGCCCCCATCCTGACATTAAAAAAAAAAAAACTTATTTAGCCCACATGGGGCTTGAACTCATGATCTGCATGATCATGACCTGAGCCGAAGTTGGACATTTAACCAACTGAACCACCCAGGCGCCCCCATCCTGACATTAAAAAAAAAAAAACTTATTTAGCGATTGGAATGTGTCTTAGTCTATAGCGGTACATAAAATTATGGTGCAGTTTATAATCTTGGACTAGGCAAGTATGTCTTTTTCTCATTAGAAAGCAATAGTAATTATAGAAAACATGAAATATATAGAAACCGTGAGGGATGAAATACTCCGAAATCACACCACACTCAGAAATGAGTATAATTATTGTTTTGCTATGTTTCCTTCCAGTCTTTTTTCTGTTCACATATACTAATTATATATTTGTGCAGTTTATTCTGTTTCTTTGCTCAACATTTTATGTTGACTATCATTCTATATGATTATTCTTCAACAGCACAATTTTAAATGTTGCCTAATACTCCATTATATGTATATAAAATTATTTAATATTTACATTTTAAAAAACATTGTAAAAATCTTGGTTCCACATTGTATCTGATTTCCTTACGGTAAATTTCTAGTAGAATTCACTGGTATGAAGTGTGTGATTGAAATCTTTTTGAATTTTTGATAACCCTGAAGCTATAAATTATAAAACTTTCTGTCTCTTTTGCTAATTTATGATTATTTAGAGACTAATTAGCTAGTTAGTGGCCTGTCAAGATTTATGGTGTCTATTTGTGACTCAATTTTCCCATTTCATTTTTTGCTTACTGTGCTGTGGAGTAATATCTCACATCTCTGACTCTTAGCTTTCTGCCAGCATCACTTGACTCAACACAGTAGACAATCAAATATTGGTAAAAGGGTCTAATGGTTACATAATCCTACTTATTGGTCTTAGAATTAATGTGGGCTTACCAAATTTGTAATTTTATATGAAATAAATTCTGTAAAGAACAAAGAAGTTGATATTATGGGAAAAAATAGAACACTATAAGAAGGATTGGAAGTTTTGAGAATTTTGCAGTTTTAGATAAGGTAACTAGTGTGGGACTCACTAAAACATAGCATTGGAGGAAATCATTGAAGTACTTGAGAGAATTAGCCAAGCAGATGTTTGAGGGAAGGGAATGGTATAGAGGAATAGCCAGAGTGAAGTCTTTAAGAGAGGAATATACCTGGCGTGTTTGAGAAGCAGCAAGGAAGAAGCCATTGTGGCTGGAAAGGATTGAGCAAGAAAGAGAATAGTAGGATAATGTTGGAGAAGTAAGGAAATAGGAAGGCTAGGTCATGTAGAGTCTTGTAGACCATTGTAAGATCTTTGACTTTTACTCTGGCTTAGATGGCAAGACATTAGAGAGTTTTGAGCAGAGGAGTGACATGCTCTGACTTGTGTTTTTAAGAATATCACCCAGGGTTAAGAATAAACTATGGAGAGGCCAGGATAGACACAGGGAAATCAGTTAAGGAACAATTTATAGTAATCCAAGAAAGAGATGATAGTAGCTTGGTCTAGAATGTATAGAGAATGAAAACTTGGAGATAATATTTCAAAAGTAGAGCTAGCATGTTTTCCTGAATGACAGGATATGGTATATAAGGATCTAGGCTTTAGCAAAATTGAGCTGTCAGTGGAAATATGGAGATCACAGAAGTTTTGGATGAAAACATCTCTTCAGTTTCATACACATTAAATTTGAGAGGTCTGTTACCAAGTAGATATATTTTGTAAGCAATTGAATATATAAATCTGAAGCTTAAGAGAGATATCTGGACTACCAATAAATAAATCAGTAAAAGTTTGTTGATATATATAGATGGCTTTTTAAAGGCCCCCAAAGAAGTAGACATAAATAGAGAAGAAAACGCTGTGAAAGACTGAGTCTTGACATGCTAAGTGTTAAGAACTCTGGGAGAGGAGGAAGAGCCAGAAAAAGCAACCGAGACGTAGCCATTGAGGTTGAAAAAACACCCTTAGTGTTAGTGGACGAATGTAGAAGTCAAGTAAAGAAAGTATACCGGCAGAGATGGACCAAACTGTCAAAAGCTGCTGATATGTCAAGATGAGAACTTAATTTGTCATTGGATTTAACAACATCATGGTAGTCTGCCTTTGATGAGCAGCTTTTATAGAAAGGTAATGGCCAAAGCCCACCTAGAGTGGATTTAAGAATAAATATGAAGAAAGATTTAGAAACTGAGAGGAGAGACAACGTTTGAGGGTATTTGTTGTAGTGGAGTTGAATAATGGGGCAGTAGCTGGTGAGAGAAATGGGATGAAGAGATTTAAGATGAGAATGAAAGTAGCATGATAAAGGATTTGGTTAGGAAGGGGGAAACTTAATGATTCAAGGAAAGAGGGTAGTATTGCTGAAGGAGTGTCCTTGAACTCGTGAAAAAGAATGTGACATCACTGGTGGACAGATTGGTGTAAAATAGCAGTATTCTCTACTAAAAGGTGACCATATATATGTGTGCCCATGCTGACAGTTAAATATATACGTGTGTGGTGGTAAATCTGGCAGTTTTCTTCTGATTGTTTCATTTGTTTCAGAGTGGTAGCCAAAAAGGTCTTAGCTATGAGATCTGATCCTCAGTGGGAAAGCTGTGCGAGGTTTGAGAGGAGGGAAGAAAATGTAAAATACGGTTTCTAGCAGAATGGGAGAGTGAATAGACAGTGAAGTATAATTGCCAAGCAGAATTGGGGGCCAACTTTATATTTGTGATTATGAATTTAAAGTGGGATCAGTCAGTATGATTTTATGTATTCATCCAGACTTACTTAAGTGCGTGGATACTAACAGAGTTAGTTGGAGAATTGGATTTAACTAGGATTATGATTTTGCCAGACTAAGGATAATGAAGCAGAAGAGAGCCAAGGCATTGAAGGTGTATGCAAGTGAGTGATTATAATAATTGACCATGTAATTTAATCTGAGGAGGTAAGAAAGAGAAGCTGTATATATGTAGTGTATATATACTATATATACATATATATGTTTATATATATACATGTGTGTGTGTGTGTGTGTGTGTGTGTATAAAATAAAGGAGAGAAGTTTAAAGATATTGAGAGGCCAGGTTATTAGAAGTGTCATCTATGGAAATATTGAAATCCTAAGAATTAAACAGGTGAATATTGGAGAGGTCAGTAAACCAGGAACTAAAATTGTCTAACAATGAGATTGATGACCCCAGAGAGGTAGATTATAGAAATAATGAGAGGTGGTGAGAGATATATATAACCTAATAACATGAAAATCAAAGCTGACAGATTTAGCAGTTTTTCTGTCCCACTTTCAGGGCCAGGGGTATAAGACCTGTGGGGAGGGTAAAGGTCACCACTTGAGCACTGCAAGGGAAGCAGTGTTCTTAGTGGGGAGCTAGGTTTCTATTAGAGCAGGGGTTGGCAGAATATATAACCGATAGGAAAAATCTGACCCACCACCTGTTTTTGTATGCCTCATGAGCTAAAAATGCTTTTTATATTTTTAAATGATTGATAAAAGATCAAAAGAAGAAAAATATGTCATGACATGTACAAATTATATGAAATTCAGATTTCAGTGTCCATAAATAAACTTTTATTAGGGCATAGCTACATTCATTCTTTTTTGTATCATCTGTGACTGTTTTTGTGCTATAGTGGCTGAATTGAGTAGTCCTGACAATTTCTACATGGCATTGTTATTGCTTCAAGCTGCTACTCAACTAAATCAGTGATACAATTACAACTGAACAGAGTTTCATGTGTGTCACCATACCACAACATTTTATTTTTTATTACCAGTACATACTCATTGTGTCAGAAAAGAAAAAAATGAACTTTGAATGTTATCATTTTGAGGCAGGTGGAGTATGGATTATTTTGTGCAGTTAAATGGCCAAGCATTGTTTATTATGCAGTGATAGTGTAGCTGTATTGAAGTAATATATATTGACATTACCAGAGTCTGCCCTCATCGTAATATTCCCAAATCAAAGGAGAGCAAAAGTAGTCAGAAAAAATAGAAAATTTGAAATGGGATATCTCCTCACAGAATTTTATTCACAAAAATAAAAAGGAATGAGGCTGCGACCTTAAATTAGTTTATGAGAGGCTTATTTGTTGGCCACACAGGGAAAGCTGTTCACCGATGGTGAGTGTTTGCAGCAACAGGAAAGAAAAATGTGGACAGAGAGAAAAATTCCCTTAAGACTATTAGCTTTTTGGCAGGAACAGTTGCTCAAAGAATTGAGGTCATTGAGAGCGACATCAATAGTCAATTAAAAAACAAGATGAACAATTTTGAGTGATTTTCCTGGACTCGTGTTTATTTTAGGAGTCAGTGCTGAGTTTGGAGTAACTAAAGAATTATCCTCTCTGCGTAGTCTGCATAGAACAAGTATAGGCAAGAATATTTTTAAAGAAAGATGAGAAAATAACAGGTACAGTTTGAAATGGAGTCTGCTAAGGTGTGTTACAAGTGATAGTAGTTAAAATTATGTATGGTATAAAAAAAGGCTTAGTTGGACAAACTGACAAAGCTTGTGCAAACACAAGGTAGTTAAAGCCTATATTTATTATTTTATTATACATCAGCAGGAATTTTGTGGGAAATATTTGAATCTATAACATGTTATTGTACTACAGCATCAGGGGTACATCATTCTCTCTCGTGGACTTAGATAATCAATTCTGTAAATTTTTGTTAGAAATTGGAACTGGACATCCAATTTATCTTAGTATAAACAAGTCAATAGCTTAGCAGTGGTGATGTTTAGTTGTGATTTTTTTTTTTTTTAAGACTGTTATGGACTAAATTATGTGTTGTTCCCCACCCCCACTCCCCATGTATTTGTTGAAGCCTTAAACCCCCATAGCTGTATTTAGAAATAGGGCCAATAAAGAGGCAATTAAGGTTAAATGAGGCCATTGGGGTGGGGCTCTGATAAGATAGGATCTTTGTCCTTACCTTGACCCGCACACATGACAGAGATCAGGTGAACACACAGAGCAATGACAGCTGCCAACAAGCCGAGAAGAGAGGCCTCACCAGAAATTAGACATGCTGGTCCCCTGATCTTGGACTTCCAGCCTTTATTTTTTTAAAAAAATTTTTAATATTTATTTATTTTTGGGAGAGAAAGAGAGCACGCGCAGGCAGGGGAGAGGCAGAGACAGAGGGAGACACAGACTCTGATACAGGCTCCAGGCTGTGAGCTGTCAGCATAGAGCCCCATGTGGAGCCCGAGCCCATGAACTGTGAGATCATGACCTGAGCCAAAGTCAGCCGCCCAACCAGCTGAGCCACCCACTCGCCCCAGGACTTCCACCCTTTAGAACTGAGAAAAATAAATGAATGTTCTTTAAAGCACCCAGTCTATGGTATTTTGTATGGTAGTATGAGATGTCTAAGACAAAGACCAAGATGAAGGTTTTTCTAGGTGAGAAGAGCCTTGTTCAACTGTTGTGTTTTTGTTAAACACTGATTAACTTTGGAAGTTAGTTTTTGCTCCAGATTTGATAATGTTTCTTAATGAATACAACCTTAAATTAAAAAGAAAAGCAGCACCTAAATGCCATATGTCAGTTAATAAAGTCATTCTGACAACTACTGTTTGAACCACATATCAAGCTGCTTTATACACTTCCTGTGCTATCAGGAATTAAAACAGGAAGCAAGATCATCATTCCCACATAAATTTGCAGAAGATGTATTTTCTGAGCTCAGACATCAAACTTTGCAGCCTTTTTATCACTCTAAACCTCATATAACCAGAGCTACGGATACTTTCTTAACCTCACAGGTTATTACATAACACATCCTGGTTCAGGATTTTCTCAACTCTCATCTGGAGAATTACCGTACTCTTAAAATTCTGTCCACTTCTAATCTTGTCCTTACTCGGTTCATCTTTTTTACGTATTTCCCAGATTGGGTTAGCTGAAATATAAATTTGACTGTGTTTATCTGCCTTACTTCTTTTCATGATGCTTCTCAGCTCCCACCGGATCCCACAGGATGCTCAGGACTGCATTATGGAAGAATTCAAAAGTAGATGAGGCTCCAACCCCTTTCTGATATCTGCATGACCACACCACTACCCTTTTGAAGCAGAGCACTTTCTTTTATCTATTTTACATATTGAGTTACTTTAAAATTTTATTGTGAGAAAGATTTTTTATGATTAAATAAAAGATCTATAACTACTGGTCTATAGGTAAAGTTCAAGCTCCTTAATCAGTTTGGGGCTCTCCAGCGTCTCCTTTGAACCCTTGTCACAAACTTGATACGTAAGCAACAGAGAACTTCTTGTATGTAGTTCCTCTGTGCCTTTGCTTATGTTACTCATCTGCTTATAGTATTCTCTCCTTTCTTGTTCCCACGTGGCTAACTGCTATGCTTCATTTTAGACTTGTTTCAGGTATTATCTCCAGAAGGCCTTTTCTAGCCACATCCTTCCCAGGCAGGTTGGGGTTAGGTATCTTACTTAGTGCTCTGCAAACTGTGCTTCTCCCCTTATAGCTTTTTTTTTTTTGTACTTTTTTTTCATTGTTCATTTCTGTTTCATTTGCTAGAGTTTGGACTCCTTAAGAGGAGGAAATATGTTTTAAAGTCATCCTTCTATATCTACAGTGATTCTATAGAGCCTGTATGATAGACATAAATGTGTAGTATATCGATTATTGTTTGTGTCTTTCTTATGCATCTTGCAATAGATATGTAACCTAAATTTAAATGTACTTAATGTTATCCCTGTGTTAAAATTTGCTTTCTATTGCATGTGTTTATTGGTCATAATGTACACAAACACTTGAGTTTAAATGTGCATTTAAAATGAACAACAAGAATATTATATGGAGTTTTTATTAAGAACTAGAACTTAAATTTAATAGCTGTTCTGTATTTTGTACACGTTGAAATGGGAAGTTTTCCATGTAATCTCATGCCAGTGTTGACCCATGTGGATTAAAATAGCCCTATTTTAATCTATGACCAAATTAGGAATTAGAATATCTATCCAGTAGGGATTTGTAAATTATTGTAGCTTGTGGCATGACAGGTTTATATAAATAATTGCAGAGATTCCCACTGTGTTTTAAGTTAAAAACTAAATTCAAATAGAGAAATGTATTGATATAAGTATGTGATTATTTTTTTAGCATGTTTGCATTGGATATCTTAAATTATTTACCTCTTCTTAAAGGGATCATCGAACCTACTTGATAAAAAGAAAATTTTATTTCATTTATCTAAAGTATTTACCTGTGATCTTTCAATCCAAATGTGTTGTGTACTTAACTAATTATCCTTAGTGTGTGTTAGTAGTATATTTATTTCTGAAACATTTATCAAGTTAGATTTTAATGAAAATATTTTAATAGAGTGAAGTCATTTCAGAATCTATTTAAAACAGTTCTTAATATATTGAACACTACTCTTTTATAAGTTTACATTTTACTATAAAGTAGTTCTTAATGAATTTTTTTGTTTTTCAGGAACTTGACTGTAAAATAAACAGTGCTGTAATGCTTCATCGATTTAAAATTATAAACTTTTCTTTTCATGCAGATAAAGACACAATAAATAAAATCAGAGATTTACGAATGAAAGCTGAAGATTATGAAGTAGTGAAGGTGATTGGTAGAGGTGCTTTTGGAGAAGTTCAATTGGTAGGTTATTTTAATGAGATTAAAAACAATAACTTTAGGGGCACCTTGGTGGCTCAGTCGGTTGAGCATCCAACTCTTGATCCCAGCTCAGGTCTTGAGTTCAAATGTTATGCTGGGCTTCATTGCTGGGCTTCATGCTGGGCTCCATGCTGGATGTGAAACCTGGATTAAAAACAAAACAAAACGATGACTTTAAAATTAAAAAAACACTTATGTGTTTAACATATATGATTTGGGATGGGATTTTTTTTTTATAAAATTGTTGCTTTAAATTATTCTAGATAGTCTTGCAAAAGGATATGAAAAAGCCTGGAGCCAAGTACAGCAGATAGTATGAAATATTTTCTTCAAGCATCCATGGGTAGAGAAGAGGTTTCAAACATCAGAAGAGGAATCTTTACTTGTAATATTAGACTTCTAAAATGCTATGGAATCATAAGTTCTATAAATAGCAGCATGCATAAACAGTTGGAGGACATGGAGTGTATCATAATGTAGGGAATAAAGATTTTTTCTAAAATGACTTGCTTCAGGTAACTGAAGTCTTCAGATTATCTAATTGGAATAATTCAGAAGAGACAAAATAAAAGTAGCTAGAGCAATAATATCATTTAACAAGTTGTTAAAATAATTTGGTAAATTGTCCTGGTAAATGCTGAGCTTTAAATGTTAACAAAAGGGTCATTATTTTCCGTTTTTAATTTTAAAGGTAAGGCATAAATCCACCAGGAAGGTATATGCTATGAAGCTTCTTAGTAAATTTGAAATGATTAAGAGATCCGATTCTGCTTTTTTCTGGGAAGAAAGGGACATCATGGCTTTTGCTAACAGTCCTTGGGTTGTTCAGGTATGATTTTGCTACTGTTTCATTATTGCTTTATGCGTTTGTAACTAAACATATGTGAAAAGCTTAGATTGTTTTTTAGAGAATTTACTGGTGATTACAGAATTGTCTGATGTATCATTTTTTAAATCATAAAATTTAATTTTATTGAATTGTCTCTAGGAAGAAAGTAAGGCCAAAGCAAAATGATTATGTGCCTATAGACTTTAAGTATTAGAAAATTTAACTAATCTGCTTTGATTTGGGGGAAGTCATATAGTATTATCTTCTAAGAGAATACTTTTATTTAATACTGAAATTTAAGTTTTTTCCCAAATAATGAGACCCTCTTATTCTGTTTATTTAACCATCTATTCATCCATTTGTCTCTCTTATTTTGTGGAGAGGAAGGAGTGAGAAAATAAAGGTGAATTAAGGTAGACCTTCAAATAATATTGTATTGGCTGTAGGTTTTTCAGTAGAAAGAAAAATAGAAGAAAACGAAAAATAGACTTCAGTAGAAGTCAGTAGTTGTAGGTTCTAGTCTTAACTGTCACAGACCTATCTATGAAGTGTGGCCAAGTTATTTACATCTCTGGGCCTCAATTCCCATGTTCAAAAATGTGGACATTTCCTTAGATTTTTTTTCGAACTGTGGAGGTACCTCAGGTGAAGTCATGGGGACAACCAGGAATTTGGGTTGGTTATAATCCTGGATTTTCTATTTCTACTTCAACTACAGCAGCTCCATACTTTTTTTTGTCTTTATGTATTGGGGGTTCTTATGTAAAGTCATATGGGGTAAGTAAAGATTTAAAATCTTCTGGTTTTAAAAAAAGAAAACTGCTGGTGGACTAACCATTTCTAAATTATTAACATAAATGTTGTGACTTATTAATTTACAATATAGTGGAGTATCTTAAATAAGCATACTAGTAACTGGAATAAAGAGAATATGGAAATGTTTAAGAGTTACATGTGACTTTTTATACTTGAAATGTCTGCTCTATTTTTGTCAGTTGTATGGAGCAGGGATTTTCAGGCTCAGTATTATTGACATTTTGGGTCAGGTAGTCCTTTGTCCTGTGCATGATCAGAGTTTTAGTAGCATCCCTGGCTTCTACCTAGGTGCTGCCAGTAGCAACCGTCCCCAGCACACCTACCATTTGTAACAACAGAAATTGTGTTTAGACGTTGTTGAATGTTTACTTGGGTGGTAGTGGACAGGTTGTCAGGGGACAATATTTCCTCTGGTTGAGAACCACTGCCACCAGATCAACCTTGTTTCTTTAATTATGGTACCCAAATGATAAATTGTATACTTTAATCTGGGGTAGTCTTGAGATGCCACTTTGTTTCTTATCCTTCCCTAAAATATATTTTTAAATTAAAATAACTAAATTGGTAACTAAAATCATTAAACACTACTGAAAAAATGAAACAAAAAGATTTTAAGTCAAATGTTTATGTAAATAAGATATCATTTTCTCTATGCTTTATTTTTAGTATGATTCTAATCTTCTTATGTTTACTTAAAATGTTCTTTTGTAAGTATGTTCTTTTTTAAACTTCAACCCTGGTCAAATAAGAAATATATTTATGCCTGGTATTCTTGCCAATTTCATATCAATGGACTTCAGTCTTCCTGCTTGACTCTAGCTGGTGCCGTCTTCCTACTGTTAGTTGTTACTGCTCCTCCTATTGACTGCTCTTACTTACTGAGCATCTGTTGTACCAAGTAGCATTCACTAATCTTTTTAACAACTCTGAAAGGTAGTTAATCCTTATTGATATACCCCCAATTTATAGATTAATTTATGCTTCTGTTCATTACACATTTTTAAGGACTTACAAACTGCCACTGCTAGGTCCAGTCTTGGACTTGAATCATTTTTCAGACTTCTTGAGAATTGTGGTATTGATATAAATTTAACAGTAGTAGATCTCACCAAAGCACAAGTCAGAATCACAGTATTTCTTTCCTTAGGAGACTTGCATGTTCTTTATTGGAAGTATTAGAATTTTTAAAAATTCTCACTGTAAAAATTTCAATTAGTATAGCAACATATAGAGAAAAAAGTTTCCAACTCCTCAGAAATAACCACAGTTAATAGTTCCTTTGAAGGGGCGCCTGGATGGCTCAGCGGGTGAAGTGTCCAACTTCGGCTCAGGTCATGATCTCAGAGTTCGTGGGTTCAAGCCCCGCATCGGGCTCTGTGCCTGGAGCCTTTTTCGGATTCTGTATCTCCTTCTCTTTCTGACCCTCCCCTGCTCATGCTGTTTCTCTCTCGCATGCACTCTCTCTCTCTCTCAGAAATAAATAAAACATTAAAAAATTAAAAAAATAGTACCTTTGGATATGCAAGGGTCTTTGTGGTATTTATGTTTGTGTGTTTTGTTTTTTTTAAGAGCACTAATTACTGCAATTTGATTATTTTAATTAAGTTAGTATTTTTGCCTTTTTAAAATGAAAGTGTTTTTACTTAATCTTAATGATATTTTTTCTGTATTTGAATAGCTTTTCTATGCATTCCAAGATGATCGTTACCTCTATATGGTGATGGAGTACATGCCTGGTGGAGATCTTGTAAACTTAATGAGCAACTATGATGTTCCTGAAAAATGGGCACGATTCTACACTGCAGAAGTAGTTCTTGCATTGGATGCAATCCATTCCATGGGTTTCATTCATAGGTAAAGATAAAAATGCTTTAAATTTTTTCATTTGTTGAAGAGGGAGGCTGAAAAGTACTTAAATTGTATTTGATTAGCACTTCCTACTTGAAATCCACCTCTTCTCCTCTCATGTGACACAAGTGGTATTTCAGAATTTAAAACTTTAAATTCATAATTTTATTATTTCAGCTTACTGTTGATATAAATGTATCAACATTAATGTCCCTTAATCTGATTACATAGCTTTTGTGTGGTGTTTTGAAAAATAGAAATTACAAGCTGGTTTTCTGAGGTATGTGCCAGAGAGTTAAACACTTTAAATTTTTTACACAAATTAATTTGCTTTTGATTTGTTTTTATATGCAAAATTTTAAATATATAAATAAGTTTGCTTTTAATTAGTGAATAAATCATATTTATTGTTAGAGAACAATTTCATTTGCTCTGCAAACACCACTTGAATCCAATGTAGTTGCTGTGCCAAGTGCCAGTGATAATAAAAATGAACATGATTTAGACTGAGTCCTGGGGTTATTTATATACTTATGTTGAAAAATGTGTTTCAATTAGTTTTTACGTCTGAGTATAATGCTTTTTATGGTTATTTTCTCATGGTTTGCTTTGCGCATTAGGAGACTCAAACTCCAATTTTAATAAAAGGGAATATTAAATGTCCTTCTCTGAGGCATTAACATGTAAAGGAGTTTCCCTCCTGATGTTCAATTTATAGATGTTATAGAAGCACCTAGAGATCAGAAATGGCTTTATCTACAATGAGTGAGGATACATGGCCTAAAATAACTGCCTCATAAAATTTTTATCAGTGTCTGACCAGTTTTAGAAACACTCTACTGTTTTTTTTTCCCCCCTCAGAGATGTGAAGCCTGATAACATGCTGCTGGATAAATCTGGACATTTGAAGTTAGCAGATTTTGGTACTTGTATGAAGATGAATAAGGTTAAATAATTAGATTTTAATTTAGTTTTTGCTGTTTCAAAGATGTACTAACCATAGCTGGACTTGTACTGAATTAGTGTGACCTGTCTTAATTGTTGAAATAGATGCCATGGTTTAATGTTGTATTAGTAACTTGTAACTGATTTATGTTTTCTCTGTATTTAAGGTAAGTGTTGATTGCCGGGTCTATTAAATCCTTTATAACAATCTTGTAACATACACTACTACTCATAACTAGAAATGGAATTAGTCACTAAATACTAAGACCAGTGTTAAAATTAGACTTTCATAAAAATTGGATTTCAGCAATATGTTTTTTTTTTTAATGTTTTACTTAGCCTTCTGATTAACATGTAAAAAAGATCTTACCACTTATTTTGGGAGTCGTTCTTAAAAGATACCATCTTCATTATTTATGTAATAAATAGCTTATAAATATAGCTGAAGTAACATAACAAGTATGCTTACTTTGTTTCAGTTGAAACAGTTTATATTCTTTGAAATTTACCACAGAACAATACCCAAAAAGTTGTATTTATTATTTTAAAATGAAAATTACTTTGGTTAGAAGAAAATACTAAATGAGAACTTTTGTGTGACATTTAATTATAATTCTGTTGCATTAATACCAGCTAAACTAAGTAATAGATCTGTATAGTTTTTGCAATTAGTTTTTTTTTTTTGGAGAGTTAAAATTCATATTAAATAGATATTCTGTGTGCTCGATGCTATTATACCCTTTCCTCATTCACATGCTTCCCCATTTTATATGTGTACAGTCAGTTCTTGAATGTTTTCTTCAGTTTCAAGCAGAGTTAAATTGAACAACTATTTTAGAAAAAAAGATAATCAAATCAGCCTTTATATATTAATGTTATTGAATGATTCATCCTATCAGTCCCTCAGTCTGTTTGCATTGATTTGTATACTTGCTCTCTGCAATTAAGATGAGGTCATTATATTGGCACAACTGGTTGGCGGTGTGTCTTCCTAGTGAGTATTATTACAAAGTAAAATTCACTGATGTATCCACACACACACAAGCACATATACCCATATTACAAATATATTGTGTATATAATATGTATATGCAATTAGACTGTGTTCCTTTTTATCAAGTGTGCATTAGGTTTTAATATATTTTATAGCCCAAAGATTTAGAATTCTACAGGTTTTATTAAGAAAGTCCTTTTAAGTAGTTGAAGCTTATATTTGTATCCTAATTCAAAAGCTGAACTGCCACTCTTTTTAGGAAGGTATGGTACGATGTGATACAGCAGTTGGAACGCCTGATTACATTTCCCCGGAAGTATTAAAATCTCAAGGTGGTGATGGTTATTATGGACGAGAATGTGACTGGTGGTCAGTTGGGGTATTTTTATATGAAATGCTTGTAGGTGAGTAAAGAGGAATTTTGTGTACCTCTAACATAGTTGTTCATCACAAAACTTGACTGCTTGGCTTTTTCTAATAAATATTTATTACAGTAAGCAATATTAATTTTGTTTGTAGAAAACAAACTGATCCAAACCTGATTTGTATGTTTTTAAAAGCTTTTTAAAAGCTTAAAGAAGCTTTGTGATACGGTATTTCTTTTTATATATATATTAAGTATATGTCTTTAATGCATATATAGTAATCCTTGCACAGGTAATATTGACTCTTTTCCTTTGAAACTGATTTTTTTAATATATCTTATTTATTTCGCTTTTGTTTCCCCTATCAATTTTTCAGGTGATACACCTTTTTATGCAGATTCTCTGGTTGGAACTTATAGTAAGATTATGAACCATAAAAATTCACTTACTTTCCCTGATGATAATGATATATCAAAAGAAGCAAAAAATCTTATTTGTGCCTTCCTTACTGACAGGTAAATAGTCTTATATTGAACTTTATTCTAAGGAAATTCTCATTTTGCTGCTCAGTATTTGAGGTTTATATCTGAGCTTCTATATTTGAACTGTTGAAATAAAAACGACCATTCCCCAAATCATTCATGACAGTGAAATCTAATATTTTGTGATATTCTAGATGGTGTTCCTGGATCTCAAGTTACTTGTATTACCTAAGAAATTGAAATAATACTTTTTGGATGGCTAGACCAGATCATTTTTTAAATTTCATTGTTGAATTTTTTACTTGGTTAAATATAAAAATTATATTTTCTTGAGTCTGAGGGTTTTTAAAAAACATGTTAACATCTCTAAAATTAGAGTCAATGACATATATTAACTTAATTGAGAACATTTGTTTCTTAGTGATAGAAAAATGATACATTTTCCAGTTGATACTGTTTAAGATAATGCAGTATTGTATAATGAAATTTGCTCAGAGAGTAGAATTTAAATGTTCTTACCCGCCCCCAAAAGGTAAATATCTGAAATGATAGATGTATTAATTAACTCAGTGGGAGAATCCTTTCACAATGTATACATATGTCAAAGCATCACTTTATATATCTTAAGATTTTGTCAATTAAACCTCAGTAGAGCTGGAAAAAGGATTTAATTATATATGACTGTATGTTAAAATTAAGTAAATAGTGCAAAGCTATAAAAAAAGTCTACCTCCTACCCTCTAGAGATGGTCATTGTATGAGGTCTTTCAGATTCAGTAAACATTTTTATAAGTGTATATGCTTTATGTGTTTTAGAAACAAAAATGGCATGTTACGTGTACCCTTATGGTTTACTTTTTTAATTTAAGCATGAACCAAATAACTTACTAAGATTATGTTTGATATTTATGTTTGTATATTGTTAATTTAACTATTAGGGAGGCCTAGAGCTTTTAGTTATGTTTCAATTTTAAATTCACTTTAATTAAGATAAACTTACTGTCCTTCATTTTGTCCTTTAGAGCTTGAAATGTTCAGTCTTTCAAATCTTTACATTTAATATATGTACTTTATAACTATAAGTACTATGCTGTACATTAGGTGCTAGAGTTAAATAAATGGTATAGATACACATCCACTGTTCCCTACTACCTCATAATCCTTTGGGGGAAATAGACAAGCGAATGAGACATTTATTGTACAGAGAGATAAGTACCCTGAGTTTAATAGTGTTTATGTGCCATAGAACCATGAAGAGTTTCCCTAATCCAACCTGGGAGAGTCAGTGAAAGCTTCTTTTTAAAAAAAAATAATTTTTTAATGTTTATTAAAAAAAATTTTTTTTAATGTTTATTTATTTTTGAGAGAGAAAGAGGATGAGAACTTCGAGATGATAACCTGAGCAAAAGTCGGTAGCTCAACTGACTGAGCCACCCAGGAGCCCCTATGTTTATTTTTGAGAGAGAGAGAGAGGGAGGGGAAGAGAGAGAGCGTGCAAGCAGGGGGATACACAGAATCCAAAGCAGGCTCCAGGCTCTAGGCTCTGAGCTGTCAGCACAGAGCCAGACACGGAGCTTGAACCCACAAACTGGGAGATGATGACCTCAGCAGAAGTCAGAGACTTAACCGACTGAGCCAACGAGGTGCCCCAGTGAAAGCTTCTTAAAAAGGCATCACATTATATCAAAAGCAATATATCTTTTAACTCGTGAAAAATTTTGGAATTTGAGGTATTCTTGTTGTCTATAAGCACTCTAGTAGAGAACAGAAGTTGTTGAGTTCTCCTTTCCAAATCAGCTAAAGGAACATGTTTAAACATTTTATCTCTGGGCTTACCTAAGAAGCTAGGAATCAGTAATTTGTCCCATTAAAACTCAGTTTTGTAGTAATGTCAAGAATTACCTGTCATTGGTTTTTGACTGGTCAGAAATATTTATAATAGGGTATAAAATGGAAAATTGTAATTTAAGATGTCCTGCGCTTTTGTTAGCTTTTGGTGAGGTTGTTCATTGCAAAAAAATGTATAACTACCACTGTTTTTAAAATCTGTCAAGAAAATTCAGTGTCTTATGGGGCACGTCACTGAATTGGTTGGTTGGGCATCCGACTTTGGCTTAGGTCATGATCTGGCAGTTTGCGAGTTCTAGCCCATGTCGGACTCTGTGCTGACAGCTGAGTTTGGAGTCTGCTTTGGATTCTCTGTCTCCCTCTCTCTCTCTCTGCCTCTCCCCTGCTTGTCCTCTGTCTCTCTTTCTCTCTCTAAAATGAATAAACATTAGAAAAAAAAAAAAGAAAGAATATTCACTGTTTTTATTCATGATGCTAATGAAGCAAGGCAAGTGATTTATCAATATTTTCGTTGTCAATAGAAAAGTCATTGAGTATCAACAGGTCTGTGTTTTTCATATATATATATATATTTTAATTTTTAATTTTATTTTGGGAGAGAGACAGACCACAAGCAGTGGAGAGGCAGAGGGAGAGAAAGGGAGAGAAAGAATCCCAAGCTAACAGCATGGAGCCCGGCACAAGGCTCAAACCCGCCAACTGTGAGATCATGACCTGAGCTAAACTGAAATCAAGAGCTGGACACTTAATCAACTGAGCTAGCCAGATACCCCCTCATACATATTTTTAAAAATTCTTCAGTAGTCTGTCCCCAACTAATTTTTAAATTTAAGCTGAAAATTATACTGACAACCAGTGTAATTTCAAGGAGACATATGACTATTTTTATCATCATGCACAGATTTTAGCATTATGTCCACAAATATGTCTGGACAGATAATAATAATATCTAAATGATTAGTAACTTTTTTCTTTCCCTCTATTCAGAGAGGTGAGATTAGGGCGAAATGGTGTAGAAGAAATCAAACGACATCTCTTCTTCAAAAATGATCAGTGGGCTTGGGAAACACTCAGAGACAGTAAGTTATTTTGTTCTTGCACATTACAGTGGATATTCAAAAGTAGTTGTAAATAATCTGTTGAAACTTTCATGCTAATATATGTGTATATCTAATGAAAATCTAAAGTACACAAATGTGTTTATGGATGTTACCCTAATTAAAGAGAGACTATTTGATAATATTGGGAAAATAGTACTGCTACTTCTCTTATATCCCATTTGAGATACCAAGATGAAATATTGCATACATGAAATGGAATTAGGCTCAGCAGTCATACTTTGATATTTGATCTTTGTTGAATTGCCTTTTGTCTTAGATTTTCTTTTTTTCTTTTTTTTTTACCCCTTCTTCTTCCCCATGTTCCTCCATTAAATTCCTCCTAATCCTTCTATACTTGCAAACATATNGTAGGGTGTTCTTTAACCTCCATGTTTTTGGAGGTTTTCCAGACTTCTTCCTGTGATTGGTTTCAAGTTTCAAAGCATTATGATCTGAAAGTGTGAATAGTATGATCTCAATTCTTTTATATTAATTGAGGGCTACTTTATGTCCCAGTATGTTATCTATCTTGGAGAATGTGCCATGCGCACTTGAGAAGAAAGTGAATTCCGTGGCTCAGGATGCAGAGTTCTAAATATATCTGTCAGATCCATCTGGTCCATTGTGTCATTCAAGTCCATTGCTTCCTTAGTGATTTTTTGTCTGGTTGATCTACCCATTGCTGTAAGCGGAATTAAAGTCCGGTACTATTAGCACATTCTTATTTATAAGATTGTTTCTGTTTGTGGTTAATTGTTTTAAATATTTAGGTGCTTCCATATTTGGTGCATAGGCATTTATAATTGTTAGTTCTTCCTGATGGATAGACCCTGTAATTATTATATAATGCCTTTCTTCATCCCTTGTTATTGTCTTCAATTTAAAGTCCAGTTTGTCCAATATAAGTATAGCTACTCCAACTTTCTTTTGACCTCCCGTAGCATGATAGATATTTCTCCATTCCCTTACTTTTAATCTGAAGGTATCTTCCAGTCTAGAATGCATTTCTTATAGACAGCAAATAGATGGATTTTGTTTTTTTATCCATTCTGCTACCCTGTGTCTTTTGATTGGAGCATTCAGCCCATTTACTTTCAGTGTTATTATTGAAATATGTGGGTTTAGAGTCATTGTGTCCTTTGTGGGATTCATGCTTCTGGTGGTGTCTCTGGTATCTTGCATTCCTTGCAACACTTCCCTCAGAGAGTCCCCCTCAGGATTTCTTGTAGGGCTGGCTTAGACAAATTCTTTCAATTTTTGTTTATTTGGAAAGACTTTTATCTCTCCTTCTCTTTTGAATGACAGGCTTGCTGGATAGAAGATTCTTGGCTGCATATTTTTTCTGTTCATCACATTGGAGATCTCCTGCCATCCCTTTCTGGCCTGCCAAGTTTCAGTAGATAGGTCTGTCAACACTCTGATAGGTTTCCCTTTGTACGTTAGGGCCTTTTTCTCCCTATGTGCTTTCAGAATTCTCTCTTTGTCCTTATATTTTGCCAGTTTCGCAATGATATGTCATGCAGAGGACCGATTCAAATTACATCTGAGGGGAGTTCTCTTTGCCTCTTGAATTTCAACTTACTTCCCTCTCCAGGTTGGGGAAGTTCTCTGCTATAATTTGTTCCAGGACTCCTTCAGCACCTTTCCCTCTCTCTTCCTCCTCTGGAATTCCTATGATACGGATATTGTTCCATCTGATTGTATCTCTGAGCTCTCAAACTCTTCTTTCATGTTCCTGGATCAGGTTATCTCTCTTTTTGTCAGCTTCTTTTTCTATAATAGTGTCTTCTAAATCACTTATTCTCCTTTCTTCCTCTTCATTCTGTGCATTGGACACCTCCAGTTTATTATGTATCTCATTTACCACATTTTTTAATTCACCATAACTATTTTTAAGCTCCATATTGTTTGTAGCCATAGTTTCTCTGATGTCTTCCATGCTTCTTTCAAGCCTGGTGATTAATTTTATGATTATTGTTCTAAATTCTTGTTCAGTTATATTGCTTATATCTGTTTGAGCAGTTCTCTAGCTGTCATTTCTTCCTGGAGTTTCTTTGGAGGAGAGTTCTTCATTTCGTCATTTTGGTTAGCTTTCTATCTCTTGTTACTTTTGACAGCTTGTTGTCCACTCGGCCCCTGCGAGTTCTGATGTATTAGAGAGGGCTCTTTTGAGTGTTCAGGGCCTGTCTGTTCAGGAAGTGTTCTTTGGATGGTATTTCTTGGTTTCTCTTGTTGAGCATTTGGTTTATTTTGTTTCCCTACTGGTAGTGGGACTCTCCACCATGTGTACTTTGCCTTATTTCTTGAGGCAGCTCTGGAAAAAGAAAACAGACAACCACAGAGGAAATACAGGCACCCAAATGCATGACAAAACCAATAACCATGCAAATCCAGGCTCAGGTAGAAACAGCTACAACAACAACAAAACATGTATCTGGAGGGGATGGGCGTGGTTTGGTGTAGGCAGGTCTTGTCTCTACTGTGTCTGCTGGCTTCCCTGAGGCCCCGCCTTGGTGATTGTGGGGAGAAGAATGGCGTCGCCCCAGTCCCTTCCCCACCAAGCGTTGCAAATCACTTCTTGGGTCCGATTTCCCTGTGCTGAGGATGTAGCCAAGGTGGGCCGAGTTCTGTGCCCCAGGCTCTGCCTTGTTTCCAGGTCCCAGTCCGAGGGATTTTTTATACGCCCTGAACATCCTGAAGGTCGCTGCTTCCCTGTTGCCGGGGGTTGAGTGGGGGGTGGGGGAAGTGTCACAGCCTCAGATCCGCTGGGGTCAAGCAGCGATACAACCTGAGTGCATTCGGGGAACATAGCAACTTAAGGTCCCTAGAGTCCGCGATGCCGCAGCGCACTGCCACTGCTTCACAGGGTGGCGGTCATGCGCACCGCTGCCACTTCAACGGGCACCGGGACCACCGCTGCAGTGTTGCTGCCGCTTCACCGGGCCGCCCCTGCTTCAGCGGGCCACTGTCGCGCACGCCGCCTTTGCTTTACCTGGCCTGGGATCGCCTCCGCAGGCTTTGCTTCTGGTTCACAGGGCCACCGCCGCCATCTGTCTTAGATTTTAATGTCTCATTGTGAAGAAAGTTAATAAAGGGTAATTAAGTTAAAATATATTTCCTGTGAATGGACATGTTATCTTGGTTTTACTAAACTTAAAATATAAAATATAAAGGTCTGTTATTGATAAATACAAGAATTTAATTTGTATGTAGATAACAGGAAATTATAGTATACTTGATTCCATCAGACTTGGAGCTTAGAAATGAAAATGTGTACTGTGCAAGTTCATTTTCAGTCAGGTTAGAACATTGCCCGTTTTTTAAAAAACCTTAAAATTATAAATGATTCACAGAAAACCTTGTTTAACATAATGGATTAAAAATTGCCAAGGTTGACCAACATCTTTGTGGTTTTGGAAGGCCAAGCATTCATCTTTCTCCTGTTGATGTCTCAGGAATTTTTTTTTCCCTGTTCACAGAAAGGATAATATATTACCAGTTACTAAGTTTCTACTATAGCAGTAACAGTAAATAGTAATAATGGAAATTAATAAATTCAGCTGTGTGGTTTTAAAACAGTTACAAATTAAGTAGGTAGTACATACTTGTCTTAAGGACTGCCTGTGCAGTTGAGACTGTGAAGGAAAATTTAGAAGAAACAAATCTTGTTAATTTTGAAGAAGCAGTTTGTAGTTTTGCCAACATTAGTGAAATATCCTAATTATCAAATATTTTTAAAGAAACAGTTATATTGTCTTCAGGTATAGCACGTATACTGTATGCAAGCTGTACAGTTGACAGAGAGGTAAAAGGGGAAATAAATTCTTGGGGAAATTTAAAAAATTATAATACTACAAAGAATGACACTAAATGACCTGCTTTCGGGAAAAGCTACAGGAGAATCTTGACCCTCAGAGAATTTATTAACAGTTACATACTGGGAAATAGAGAACTTCTTTCTCTTCCCAAGTAAATGTGACTTGGTTTTTGTCTTTACACTGCATGAGAAACTGTTATAAAGACCAGGATGAGGACAGTGGGATGATGAATGGTTGTACTGCAGAATGTTGTGGATTTTTTTAAGCTATGCTCTTAGAAGTTTAAGACAGCTGAAAGCTTACAGATACGATTATAATCTGAAGAAAATTTAAAAGGTGATTGAAGAAAATACAAAGTATCTTTCATATTATTGATTTAAATTTTTTCAGTGAAACAATGCGTAAATAACCGTAGAATAATCACAGAGTAAGCTGCTCTAAAAAGTAGGGAGGACGTATTTCTTTTAGTGTACTGAAAAACTGATATTAATTAGGAGAGGAGGTAACCTAGTCAACAAATACTGAACACCTGGTATATTCTGAGTACTGTTCTATTTCAGGCACTAGGAAAACATCAGTGGTCACACCAACAAAAGTTTTTTACCTTGTGGAGCTCATAGTTAAGTGGAATTAGGGAGTCCAAATTAATGGCATTTTATGATATTGTTAATACTTCCTTAGTGTAACTGTTTATATTAATTTAAAAAACAGGTAAAGTGAATTACCTTATTGATTTAAATCAAACAGACTTTAAAGAATTTTTATAATTAGGTAATTTTATTAGTATTAGTGTTATTTCTGTAGCTTTTTAAAAAAATCTATATTATATATGATTTTGTTAATAGTATACTTAGATTTAACATAAACACTTTGCTATTTTTTCCTAGTCCTAATGGATCCCATTTTGTAGTTATTTTAAAAAAAAAAAAAGAAGAAAGAAAAAAATTGAAGTCTGTAGAACTTATTGTTCTCTGCTTCCCTTTCCCTCTTCCTACCCCTTCTTCACTTCCCACCCCTAAAATACCAAGAATACTTTAATTGTGAACTGACCTCTCTGACCTGCTAAGCTTTTAAAAATTATATAACAATTATAATTCTTTTAAAATGTTTTTGACTCTCCAATATTCTTTGGCAGAATTGCTTACCTTTTCCAAATAATAGTTCTTTTTGTAGTTTTACCACTTACATGTCTATAAGTTACGATGGCAATTAATCTTCACCATCTCTTCCTTGGTGGTGTGGGAGCAGGGTACAAAGTAGCTTGAATTTTGGCAGAATTCCATGAGTTTCCTGATCTTATTCACTCTTAATTTAGGGGCACAGAGTATTAAGATTGTAAAATTACTTTTCCACTCATTTGAGATAGAACTGAAGAAATGACAGGAATGAGATTAAAGAGAGAAGAAATGAAAAGACCTTAATAACCTGCTACAGGTCATACAGGTAGCAGATGATAGTGTCAGGATTGAAATCTCTCTGACTTCAAATCCTTAGATCTTCTAGAATACCATGTGCCATTTAATGATTTCCATTATTATATAGTATTATACAAAGTAGAAGTATAGGGAATCAGCATTGTTGGCAGTTAAATTTTGGGAAAAAGAAAATGGTAGTGTTAATTAGATATGACAGTACATTATTAATAATACTATGCTAAATATAGTAACATGGTAATTTGCAGAATGTTTTGCCATTCATGATTTCATTTGAGATAAGATACTGCCATTACCTAATCCCCCTATAGAAGGTGGGAAAAGATACAAGATGATAACAGGAGTAACTGTCAGCTTATGTGATAAGTATTCCAGTTAGTTAAAAACAAACAAATTTCATTGTCTGTAAGCACATAGTCCAGGTAAGTCTAGTGTCTTCTCTTTTAGAGTTGTACATTCTCATGGGAGAAATTATCAGCTTAGGCTTCATAAAGAAATCTAGGGTCTAGCAAATTTCAGGGTCTTAGGAGTTTTAGACTTTCTCTGTGTTCTATTGAGTTCATGTTTTAAAAACTTAAACTTTAAGAAAAATTACCTTTTTATTGTAGTGTATATAACATAAAATTCACCCATTTAACTATTTTTTCAAAAAAATCTTTATTTTGAGAGAAAATGAGTACACATACACATGCACTAGCTGGAGTGAGGCAGAGGGAGAGGGAGAGAGAGAATCCTGAGCAGGCTCCATGCTCAGCACGGAGCCTGACGCAGAGCTCCATCTCACAACCATGAGAGCATAACCTGAGCTGAAATCAAGAATTGGTGCTTAACTGACTGAGCCTCCCAGACACCCCCATTTTAACATTTTAAACGGTTTTTTAAAAATGTTTATTTATTTTTGAGAGAGGCAGAGAGAGAGGAAGGCACGCAGAATCTGAAGCAGGCTCCAGGCCCTAAGCTGTCAGCACAGAGCCTGACGCAAGGCTCGAACCCACGGACTGTGAGATCATTACCTTAGCCAAAGTCTGTTGCTTAACCAACTGAGCCATCCAGGTACCCCATGATTTTTAACTGTCCAGAGCTTAGTTGCTTCTAGCACCTTCACACTGTTGTGCAAACATCTCCAAAACTTTCTCATCACAAAGTAAATTTCTTTACACATTTTTAAAAATATAGTTTATTGTCAAGTTGGTTTCCATATACCACCCAGTGCTCATCCAACAAGTATAAAGTTCTTTACACATTGAACAACTCTCCATTCTCCTTTATCCCCAGCCCCCAGTAGCCACTATTCTACTTTCTGTCTCTATGAATTTGACTGTTCTGGTTACCTCACATAAGTGGAATCATACAGTATTTATCTTTTTGAGATTGGCTTATGTCTTAGTTGCCTTCAAAGTTCAGCCATGTTAGAGCATGTATCAGAATTTTGTTCCATTTTAAGGCTGAATAATATTCCATTGTGTGTATGTGTACCACAGTAAAAATATCCATTCATATATTGATAATACTTAGAATGCTTTACCTTTCACTGGTGAACAAATATATGTTGGAGTCATTGCTTTCCATTCTTTAGAGTTAATTTTTGTATATGGTGTAAGGTAGCGTCTATCTTCATTCTTTTGCATGTGAATATCCAGTGTTCCTAGCACCATTTGTTGAAAAAAAAATGTCCTTTTTCATTAAGTGGTCTTGCACCCTTGTCATCATTTGACCACATACGTGAGTCTTTATTTCTGGGCTGTCTATTGTATATCATTGAGCTATCTGTTTTTATGCCAGTACCACACTGGTTTGATTGCAGTATATTTGTAGTAGCCTTTGAAATCAGAAAATGTGACTCTTTCAACTTTGTGCTTTTCCAGGATTGTTTTGGCTATTTGGGATCACTTGAAATTTCCATATAAATTTTAAAATGGGTTTTTCCATGTGTGTGAAAAAAGACATTGGGACCTTGATAATGATTGCATTGAGTAAGTTTCCAGTACAGATATCTTTTGTGGGGTTTTCTTGCCTAGTGTTATGACTGGAACTTCTTGTACTGTGTTAAATAGTAGTTGTGAGACTGGGAATCCTTGTCTTACTCTTGATGATAGCAGGAAAGCTTTCAGTCTTTCACCATTGAGTCTGATATTGGCTGTGGGTTTTTTATGTATGTATGTATGTTGAGGAAGTTCTCTATTCCGTATTGACTGTATCCTGGAAGGGTATTGAATTTTGTCAAATACTTTTCAGTGTTAATTGAAATGATCACCTGAGTTTTCCTCTTAATTCCGTTAATATGATGAATTCTACTAATTGACTTTTATGTGGTGAACCACAATGGATAAATCCCACTTGATCATGGTATATAGTCTTTTTAATAGGGTGCTACGTTCAATTTGCTAGTATTTTCTTGAAGATTTTTGCATTGGTGTGTGTGTGTGTGTGTGTGTGTGTGTGTGTGTGTGTGTGTGTGTTGATATGGTTTTGATGCCAGAGTAATTCTGGCCTCATGGAATGAATCAGTGTTCCTTCTGTTTTTTGGAAGAGTTTGAGAAAGATTTCTTGGGCTTTTTTTCTTTGTTGGGACATTTTTTGATTATTGATGAATTCTCTTGTAGGTCTGTTCAGATTTTCTGTTTGAAGCAAGTTTTGGTAGTTTGTGTTTTTCTAGGAATTTGTCATTTCATCTAAGATATCTAATATGTTGGTGTACAATTGTTTGTAGTTTTTTCTTTTAGTGCTTTTATCTGTAGAAGGTTGGTGATTGTGTCCCTACCTCATTTCTGATTTGTGTCTTCTGTTTTTTTCCCTTAGTCTACTAAATGATCTGTTGTCAATTTTTTTGATTTTTTTTTGAAGAACTAATTACTGGTTTTGTTAATTTCACTATTAATTTTCTATTCTTTATTTTGTTTATCTGTTACTCTAGTAAAGTTCTGGTCTTAGCTTACTCTTTTTTTTCTAGTTCCTTAGAAAGTCAGCTGGGCTACTGATTTGAGATCTCTCTCTCTCTCTCTCTCTCTCTCTCTCTCTTTTCCCCCTAAGTTTATTTATTTATTTTGAAAGAGTGAGCACAAGTGGGGAAGGGGCAGAGAGAAGAAGAGACAGAATTCCAAGTGGAATTGGCACATAGCCTGATGTGGAACTTGAACTGGAACCACAAGATCATGACCTGAGCCAAGATCAAGAGTCAGACGCTTAAAGGGTACCTGGGTGGCTCAGTTGGTTAAGCAACAAACCTCGGTTCAGGTTATGATCTCATGGTTCACGAGCCTGGAGCCTGCTTCTGGTTCTGTGTCTTCTCTTTCTATCTCTCTCTCTCTCTCTGCACCTCCCCTGCTTGTGTTTTCTTTCTCTCTCTCCCTCTCAAATAAATAAAACATTAAAAAAAAAAAATGAGTCAGATGCTTAACTGTGCCACCCAGGTGCTCCCAAGAGATCTTTCTCTCTTTTTTTTTTTTTGTTTTTTTAAGCAGGCATTTACAACTAAAATTTTTCTGAGTATTGATTTTGCTAAATCCTGTAAGTTTTGGTTGTTGTGTTCATTTTTATTCATCTCAATGCATTTTCTCTAATCTCCCTTGTGATTTGTCCTTTGACTCATTGGTTTTTTTTTAAGAGTATGTTATTTTAACCTCTTTTACATCAACTGTAGCAACTTCTTACTAGATACTGGAGGCAAGGGAAACAAAAGCAAAATGAACTAATGAGACTTCATCAAGATAAAAACCTTCTGCACAGGGAAGGAAACAGTCAACAAAACTAAAAGATAACCTTCAGAATGGGAGAAGATATTTGCAAATGACATATCCAACAAAGGATAGTATGCAAAATCTATAATGAACTTATCAGGCTCAACACTCAAAAAGCAGATAATCCAGTTAAGAAACAGGCAGAAGACATGAATAGATATTTTTCCAAAGAAGACATCCAGATGGCTAATAGACACATGGAAAGATGCTCAACGTCACTCATCATCAAGGAAATACAAATCATCACCAAGGAGATACCACCTCACACCTGTCAGAATGGCTGACAGGAAACAAAAGATACTGGCAAGGATGTGGAGAAAGGGGAATCCTCTTACACTGTTCATAGGAATGTAAACTGATGTGTCCACTCTGGAAAACAGTATGGAGGTTTCTCAGAAAGTTAAAAATACAACTACCCTATGACCCAGCCATTACACTACTAGGTATTTATCCAGAGGATACAAAAATACTGATTCAGAGGAATATATGCAGCCTAATGTTTATAGCAACCTTATCAACAGTAGCCAGATTGTGGGAAGAACCCATATTCCATCAACTGATGAATGGATAAAGATATCACACACACAGTGGAATATTATTCAGCCACCAAAATGAATGAAATCTTGGGGTGTCAGTCTGGCTCAGTCAGAAGAGCATGTGACTCTTGATCTCAAGGTCATGAATTCAAGCCACAATTGGGGTGTAGAGATTATTTTTTTTTTGAGATTATTTAAATAAATAAACTTTTTAAAAAGTGAAATTTGCCATTTTCAGTAATCTGGATGGAGCTAGAATGTATTTATGCTAAGTGTAATAAGTCAGAGAAAAACACATGCCATATGTTTGCATTCATATGTGGAATTTAAGAAACAAAACAAAAGAAGAAAAATAGCAAAACAGACAAGAAACAGACTCTTATCTACTGAGGGTTGTTGAATGGGAGGTGGGTGGAGTGATGGGGTATTAAGGAGGGCACTTGTGATGAGCACTGGGTGTTATATGTAAGTGATGAATCACTAAATTCTACTCCTGAAACTAATATTACACTATATATTAACTAACTGGAATTTAAATTAAAAAATTTAAAAAGAGTATATTATTTTCAACATACTTGTGACACTTCCAGAGTTTCTTATATTATTGATCTTATTTCATTCCATTGTGGCTGGAGAAGATACTTTGTATGATTTCAGTCTCTCTAAATTTATTAAGTTGTTTTTTTTGGCCTAACATATAGTTTGTTCTGGAGAATGTGTCATGTACAATGTGTATTCTGCTGTTGGTGGTAGAAGGAGCTTTGTACGTCTGTTACATCTAATTGATTTATGGTGTTGCTCATGTCTTGAATTTTCTCATTTATTTCATTTTTTACTACTTATATTTTGGAGCTGTGTTGTTAATGTATTGTTTATATTTGTTTTATTTTCTTGATTAGTTGAATGTTTTATCAATATTATCAACATGTCCTATTTTTCTTTGTCCCTTCTAACCATTTTACTTATAGTCTGTTTTGTCTGATGTTAGTATAGCCACTCCAGCTCTTTTTTCCATGGAATATCTTTCATTCTTTTAATCTATTTATATCTGTGGATCTAAAATGAGTGTATACTGCATATAATTGGATCAGTTTTATTAATCTGTTCTTCAGATCTCTACCTTTTAATTAGTGACTAATTCATTTACATTTAAAGTGAATACTGTATGTAAAGACATATGCCATTGTTCCATTTTCTATATGTCTAATTTTTTCTTTCTGTTCCTCATCTCCTGCATTATTGCCCTCTTTTGTGTTTAATGGATTGTTTTATAGTGTACTGTTTTGGTTCCCTTTTTAATTCCTTTCCTTAATATTATCATTTTCTTACTGTGATTATCATGGGGATTACATTTAATATCCTAAACTGTTGAATTGATACAGTTTACTGACAGAAGCATACAAAAATTGTTCCTATACAGATCCATTTTATTCTATGTTGTTGTCAAAATTACATCTTTATATATTCTGTGCTCATTAACATAAATTTATAATTATTTTATGCATTTTAAGTCATATAGGGTAAAAAGATTTATAAAACAAAAAATATAATGCTGGCTCTTATATATCAGTGTTGTAACTTTTATTTATTTCTTCATAAAGCTTTGAGTTAGTGTCTAGTCTCCTTTCATTGTAACCTTAAAAACTCAACATTTCTTGCCAGACAGGTTTACTAACAGCAAATTCTCCTTTCTTTTATCTGGAGGATCTCTTAATTTCTCCTGTATTTTTGAAGATAATTTTGCTGGATGTAGAATTCTTGCTTGACTGTTGTTTTCTTTTAGCACTTTAAATGTCATTCCAATGCCTTCTGACCTTCAAAGTCTCTGCTTAGAAATAGGCTTTTGATCTTATTGAGGATTCCTAGTATATGGTAAGTCATTTTTGTATTGTTTTCAAGATTCTTTGTCTTTTCAAAGTTTATTATAACATGTCATGGTGTGGATCTGAATTTTTCTTACTTGGAGTTCATTGAGCTTCTTGAGTGTATAGATTCATATGTTTCATCACTTGGTTAGTTTGGAGCCATTATTTCTTTAAGTATTCTTTCTGCCCCTTTTTCTACTCCCTGGGACTTTCCTGATGTATATGTTGGTATGATTTATGGTGTCCCAGAAGTTCACTTTTTCATTCTGTTTTCTTTCTTTTCCACTACTTGATAATTTCTGTGGTCCTATCTTTAAGTTCACTGGTTCCAGTGCCTACTCAAATCTGCTGTTGATCCCTTGTGCATTTTTAGTTTCAGCTATTGTACTTTTCAGTGCTAGAATTTCTGTTTGGTTTCTTTTGTTTCCTTTTTGATATGTTTTATTTGTTAAGATATCATATTCCTTGTTTCCTTTAGTTTTTGCCCATGGTTTCCTTGAACTCTTTGAGCACATTTAAGGCAATTTATTTAGTCTTTGTTTAATACATCTAATATCTGGGCTTCTTCAAGGAGTTTTCTGTCATTTTCTTTATTGTCTGTGAATAGGCCATACTTTTTCTGTTTCTTTATATGCTTTGTAATTTTTTTCAAAAACTGGACATAATGAATATTACAATGTTATAACACTGGAAATCAGATATCTTCCCCTCCAATTTTGCTATTATTGTTTGTTGTGGGCTTCAATTATCCATTTGTTTAGTGACTTTTCCAGACTACTTTTACAAAGTCTATATTCCTTGTCATGTGTCATCCCTGAAGTCCCTTTTCTATTATTATCTCATTGGTCAGTCAGTTCCAGTTCCAGAATGCCAACATTTACTAGCTTCTTTCTTCACTAAACATTCCCTTGGTTTTCTTAAGTTTTTTCTTACCTAAAACTTAGGTAAGTTTTTTTCTTAGATTTCAGAGTTAAGAAAAAGTTGCTTCTGATAGGTTTTGCCTGCATAATGGTTATTTCAGTGGAAGGGTAGCTTCTTAGAGTTCCTTACTCTGCCATATATTTATGACATCAGCTGGAATCTTTTTTATGGAACATGATTCCTATATTCTCAGTTATTTATTGAAAAGTAAATTTTTACAAATAGACTACTGTATATATCAATGGTAATTCTGTAAAGCTATCTTTATATTTATTCTTATTTATTCTGGTATGACTATATGGTATCCTATAAAGCCTAAATGTTTTACTTTAAAAGTAGAAGAAACATTACTTTCATAATTTTCCCAGGATTTCCCCTACTTATTCCTCAAAATTTAAACAGAATTTGTCTCATTTAAAAACTATTCTGAAATAGCATGTTACCCATATATACTTATTTATTAATGTTTATTTTGAGAGAGAGCACACATAATCAGGGGACAGGGGCAGAGGAGGCAAGAGAGAGAATATTAAGTGGGTTCTACTCAGTGTGGAGCCTGACACTGGGCTTGATCTCATGACTTTGAGATCATGACCTTGAGCCAAAAGCAACAGTCAGGCACTTAACTGAATCACCCAGGTGCCCCTAGTGTGTTTCTATGAAAAGACTAGATCTGTCTGAAACAGCGTGAAAAAAAATCACCAAACATGTTTTGCTTTCTTTTAAAATCGTTCTTATATGATAATTTTCAAGTAGGGTTTTTAGCATTAGACCAGATAAGTCTTTTTGTGTGGGGGTTGTCCTGAACTTTCTTGGATGTTTGGTGGTTCCCTGGTCTCTACCCACTAGATGCCAGAAACATACCTCCCCCAGTTATAAGAGCCAAAAATGTACTCAGTTATTGCCAGGAGGGCAAAGTTGTTTTAAAATGGAGAACCACTGTTTTAAAGTAAAATTTATGCCAAGACCATAATTGGCTTACATATTTTACAAGGAGACAAAACTTTCCACCGCTTCATTTTACAAAATAGGTGGTTAGTAGTATTAGGAAGCTAGAATTGTCTAGTCAGGACTATAGTTCTCCTGGTCATTAAGAAAAACAATGGTGGAAAAGGTGTTTTCTCATTCATTGTTAGTGTTATAGCTTCTTTGGGTTAAATATGTTTCATTCCCAGATTCATCAAATATTTCACTGTATCTGCAATACACAACAATTGTTATTTCTTGCCTGGAATACCCAGATGATTCAAAAGAAAAAATATTCCTTTAAGTAAAAGAATAAGACCATGAAACCAGGTCAATTGTTTTTTGTTGCTCATCTTCATCCTTTTTAAAGAAGCATGAAATGATTGTATATAAAATAATTATTCAATATTTTGTTGATATTTGCATAATGTTTTATTAATACTACTTTATCTTTAAAAAACATTTTCTCTAAAATGTATTTTTAGGTGTATTCTCTGTACCCTATTCAAGAAGTTCCAAAATAAAATATTAGTAGTATCAGTTTCATATGTTATTTTCTCCTATATCATGAAGATTAAATATATAAGATTTAGTATACTTAATAAGTATATATGAGGGGCCTGGGTGGCTGTGTTGTTTAAGGGTCTGACTCTTGGTTTCAGTTCAGGTCATGATCTCATGCATCCTGGGTTCAAGCCCCATGTCAGGCTCTGTGCTGCTGGTATAGAGCCTGCTTGGGATTCTCTGCCTTGCCCCCCACTTGCATGTGCACGTGCTTTCTCTCTCTCTCAAAATAAATAAACTTAAACAACAAAGTTTTTATGAGTCTTGCTCTCCATCAAATTTATAACTCTTGAAGACTCTGTGTCCATATTTTGTATCTCTACCCTTTTTTTCCTTACAGCCATTTCACAAATATCTCATTGAGTCATCACTTAATGACTCGATTCAGGGAAGGTAGCTAGTCTGAAAGGAAAATTCAAAAGACATTGCTCCTTGTGACTTAGTCTTATACAGATATTGAGTTGGGGGAGGAGTGGATACTAACCATCTAAATTCTAGATGAATAAATATGTTTTAATACCAAATTGCTATATTTAGGACTACTAAGGTTAGTTACCTAAGTGTAGGTAACCTTGATTTCTAGTTTGTTATAGAGCAGATTAACAAAATATTTTATTTGAAATCAATCAGTTTTGAGTATAATTTATTATGCTGTGATTTCCGAAAAGTCTTTTCTATAATCCTGACTGCTTTTGCATATTTTATATTATGGTATATTCCAAAACAAACCTTCATACTTGTGATATTCAAATTAAACTTGAAGAATAGATGATAAATATATGAGATAATTTTGTTTCATAGAATTGTAATGATCAGTATCAGTTGATTAATAATCCTAACAAAATTGATTGAAATAGGTTTCAACCCATTTGGAATTTGTGGTTTGCAACTTATTTGTATGTAAGAAACTTAGTAGTTGGTATGGAATCATTGTTTCACTTTATTTTTATATTAAATTTGAAGTGAACTACTAATTTTGTTTCCATTTTTAGCTGTAGCACCAGTTGTACCTGATTTAAGTAGTGACATTGATACAAGTAATTTTGATGACTTGGAAGAAGATAAAGGAGATGAAGAAACATTCCCTATACCTAAAGCTTTTGTTGGCAATCAGTTACCTTTTGTAGGATTTACATATTATAGCAATCGTAGGTAAGTGTGCTAAGCATTGATTTTAGGGGTAAGTACTAATTTTGTTGTAGTCTATTATTAGGGACATCTAAAAATCACTTTAAGGACATTTAATGGTATATGAAGAGATATCTTAGTATGTCAGTTTTCAGTGATGCATGATACTTGTATTATTCCGTATTTCATTTCCTTTAGACTCATCCATGATCAAGATATTTTGTTTCAGAAATTGTTTGCTGAGTGATATGTGTTAAAGTTACAGCAGTTAATAAGTTAAAAAATATTATACTGATATTTAATCTTATTATCCGAAGAACTTTGGTTATATAATACATTTTGGAAGAACATGTATAACGAAACAATGCTTTACATAGAATAAGCACTCAGTTAATGTTAGCTATTATTAGTATGAGCTAATGTTAGCTTTAGTCTTCAGATGGGTTTGAGATGCAAAATAAACATTTAACATAATTTCAGTATGTTGAACATTCATTCATTCAAACAAACATGCTTGCCAACTTATTTTTTGGCAGGGAGGGAGACAAAGTTGAATAAGCATGCACGTAGCAAGATGATATAGTTAATACCTACTCTCTCTCTCTTTGTTAATTAATTAATTAATTAATTAATTTTTACAAATAGTTTATTGTCAAGTTGGTTTCCATATAACACCCACTGCTCGTCCCCACACGTGCCCTCCTCCATGCCCATCTCCCCTCTCCCCCCCACACCCGTGAGTCCTCAGTTTGTTCTCAGCATTCAAGAGTCTCTCAAGGTTTGCCTCTCTCCCTTTTCCCCACCATTTCTCCCCTTCTTCTCCCCCATGGTCCTCCGTTAAGTTCCTCCCAATCCTCCTATATGTGCAAACTTGTATTTGTCCTTTTCTGCTGGACTTACACCTTCTCTTAAGATGCTCATGTACTAGCGTGGAAATGGATATATTTTCAAGTCATTCTGTCACTTTAAGTCAAAACTTTTTTATAAGATTCTATTCAGGTCAAATTTAGAAAACAGGAAGGCAATTTAGCCTGCCTTATGAAATTTCTCCAATAATCCAACTGTAAGACAGTACTGAATACTTTTTGTTGCATCACCAATCTGGCAGGTGGTACTCTACTTTGACTCTTAGAAAAGTCCACTATTTTAATCCTTGTCCCACAATATTCATGAATATGATATTGTAGCTATTTTATATTGAAATACACAGAAGTTTCAAAGTGGTTTTTGCTAAAGAAGTCTCTTTTCATTCATTCTTTCTGTCTGTCTTTTTGTATTTTTATCAGTTATTCTCTGGCTTGGTTTCTGAAAGAGTTGAAATGTTGATATAAATAACCCCCAATGTTTTGGGATTTTATGTAGTTATATCAATCACTTTATTTAGGTTTAGCAGTGCAAAAGTAGTCTTTTGAATTAAGTAAACATTGTACATACTATTTGTAGTACATTGTCACATACTTGATTATGTTTCTGGTTTTTCCTGGCATCTATATGTTGCATATTCCAAACTAATTTCTAAGTTTCTCAAAAGTAGAAATTGTACTCTGTTCTTTAGTACCACCACCTTATTGAGTAATATAGTGTTATTTAGTAATTGTTTAACATGGTCAATGGTGTGATTGACCTTAAAGAATCAGCAAAATACTGATTAGCCTTGGTATAATATGTAAGTATAATTTTGAGTTACTGGCATGAAAGAAAACTTCTAAAATTCTTACTACTGAAATCCAAGCACACTTTGAGTTACCAAGAACAGAGAGCTTTATTGCCGAAATAGAGCTAAATGAAGAATGATTTTTTTAATAGTCTAAAGGTTAAACTTCTAGCTACATTTGTAATAATCTAAAACCTCTCATAAAGAGCTACCTTAAATGACCAGATTTTATATGAAGGCAACAATATAATATGTAAAAGAACCTTGGGGGGAATAAAAGTAGAAGAATTAACGGATGTGTACAGTTGGTGTCCTTAATTTCCAGTGCTGCAGTTTGAGAAACTTACATTATTAATATTGCAGAGACTAAATACTAACTTCAATTTATATACCATATTAAAATTTAGAAGATATTTTAGAAAATGGTCTAATTTCCTAATTCAGATTCCACTGGCATTGCTGTATGCTTTTATTTGCATCACATAATGTGGAATCTCACACTGAATTTCTGAGACACTCAGTAGTTAATGGAATGAAATTGTACTACATCTAGAATTTGTCATCTGTTACATGGGACCTTTTCTCTACAAACCTGCTACATAGTGCCTAAAAACTGTCTCCTGATTATTTGATTCTCTAGTTGATCTGAATAATTCTACAAGGAAAACATAAAAAGTGACATATTTTTCTGGGTTTTTTTTTAGAGCACTGTTAAAGGAACTTCTCTTCTATTTTCTGAATATGTAGTACATTATCAGTTGCCCTAAAACGGCTATGAAGTATATGGTAGCTATCTGATATCTTTTTGAGAGTGTTCTACTGATTAACCAAGGTGGTGACTATAGTGGTAGTGATGGTAGAAGTATTAATAGTGGTAGTTGTAGCGTGGTAGAGGAAGTAGCAGAAGCAGTAGCAGAGGCAGCAGTATTACCTTACTTTTATGTAACATTTGAGAGCTTCAAAGATCTTTTTTATATGATCTATTTATATGTGCTTAATAACCTCATAAGATATTCAAAGACTTCTAAAGATCACTACTGTCTTTTATTTTTAAGTTTTTTTTTTACATTTTTTTAACAACATCCATTTTTGAGAGACAGAGAGAGACAGAGCATGAGCTGGTGAGGGCCAGAGAGAGAGAGGGAGACACAGAATCCGAATCAGCCTCCAGGCTATGAGCTGTCAGCACAGAGCCTGACGCTGGTTTCGAACTCATGGACTGGACTGCGAGATCATGACCTGAGCCGAAGTTGGACGCTTAAGTGACTGAGCCACCCAGGCGCCCCAGATAACTACTGTCTTAATATGTAATCTAACTTTATAGTGAATTTAAAGAACCCTGCGAGATGACAAAGAATGACATCTGGCCATTTGTAGCAACGTGGATGGAACTTGAGGGTGTTATGCCAAGTGAAATAAGTCAGGCAGAGAAGGACAGATATGTTTTCACTCATATGTGGAATAGGAGCAACTTAACAGAGGACAACCATGGCGGGGGGAAGGGGAAAAAATAGTTAAGGAGAGGGAGGGCAGCAAACCATAAGAGACTCTTAAATATGGAGAACAGGGGCACCTGGGTGGCTCAGTTGGTTAAGTGTCCAACTTTGGCTCAGGGCATGATCTCGTGGTCCATGAGTTCAAGCCCCACATTGGGCTTTGTGCTGACAGCTCAGAGCCTGGAGCCTACTTCAGATTCTGTGTCTCTCTCTGCCCCTCCCCTGCCCATGCTCTGTCTCTGTCTCTCAAAAATAAATAAACGTTAAAAAAAATTCTTTTAAATACTGAGAACAAACTGAGGGTTGATGGGGTTGGGAGAGAGGAGAAAAGGGGTGATGGGCATGAAGGAGGGCACTTGTTGGGATGAGCACTGGGTGTTATATGGAAGCCAACTTGACAATAAACTATAAAATAAATAAAATTATCTGTTATTAAAAAAAAAAAAAAGGAAGAACCCTGTAAGCCCTGGAGTCTCAAAGGACTAGCAGGATATCACCAGAACTTAGGTTATGTTATTTTAACTACTTTGGCAAAAACTCTTTTTTGCCCAGAAAAGCAGTATCATTCTTGGCTGAAAAATAATTTGAGGCAGAGAGAAAAGTTGTGTACATGTCTGTAGAAATCAACAATTCCTTCTCCCCAGTCCCTAATGCAAAAAGCTCTAAAAACTGAAAATACTTTAGTGATTTGTTTGGTGGCAAAAGCTGCCATAGCCAACTCTCACGGCCAAGAACCTAATCTGAACTAACTTGAGACTATGTATAGTTTTTATTTATCCTACTTGGTATGAATAGTCATACGTTTTGCTGCAGGGATAGTAAGGTATGTAATTAGAGAGTGCTCCTCCTGACCTAACTAGGGGTTTTATTTAATGTATGTATCACTTTTGTACTATATAAAATAAAGACTTGTGAACTTGTACTCAATTTTTCAAAAACAGAGCAAGACAATACTGAACCAAAAAATAGGTATATAGTATATGTTACTGGTTATTGAATATTGAAGAGTTTTTTGTTTCTTTTAGTTCTAAAATTTCTTTTTCTCTCAGATACTTATCTTCAGCAAATCCTAATGATAACCGAAGTAGCCCCAATGTGGATAAAAGCTTGGTAGGTATTTTTTTATTTTTTAAAAAGTTATTTTGTGGACAGTATATTTTGTGTGCATGATATTAAGTAAACATGTATTGCTTTTGATTGTACAGTTAGTGAACTTAAATTTTGATAGCATTTTTTTAACCTACTGTCTCCTTCCAACTTTATTTCTTGCCTGCATATCAAATGTGATATTTTATGTGGAGATAGTAAACTATAAATTATTATATAGATTGACAGTGGCAGTCTTTCTCATTTTTGGAATTAGGAATTTATGGTAAATCAATGTATCAGTAAGCGTCTTGACAGGAAAACAGGTAACATAGACAAAAGATTTAACTAAAGAGAGTGTTGTGTATGTGATGAAATATACATAGCAAAGTTTACCATTTTAGCCATTTTTAAGTGTTTAGTTCTGTGGCAACAGGGGCACCTGGGTGTCTCAGTCGGTTAAGCATCTGGCTTCAGCTCAATTCACACTCTTAAGGTTTGTGGGTTTGAGGCCCATGTCAGGCTTTGTACTAACAGCTCAGAGCCTGGAGCCTGCTTCAGATTCTCTCTCTCTCTCTCTCTCTCTCTCTCTCTCTCTCTCTCTCTCTCTCTCTCTCTCTCTCTCTCCCCCTCCCCCACTTGCTTTCTGTCTCTCAAAAATAAATTTAAAAACATTTAAAAAAATCACCTTCACATTGTTTTCTAACTACCACCATGTATCCTCAGAACTTTTCTTCATCCCAGATTAAAACTTTGTGCACATTAAACTCATTATTCCACTACTCCCAGCCCAGTGAGTAATCACTATTCTACTTTCTTTGTCTCTATGAATTTGACTATTCTAGATACCTCATGTAAGTGGAATCATACTACATTTGACTTTATTGTGATTGGCTTATTTCAGTTAGCCATGGTTTCTCCATGTTGTAAAACATATCATATTTTGATTCCTTTTAAGGCTGAATATATTGTATTCTGTGTATATACCACATTTTGTTCGTTCATTAAAAGAGTTTAATGAAAGGACTGTTTACAGTGCCGTGAGCAGGGTCAAGAGGAGCAACAAATAAAGGGTGCAAAAATATTCATTGATCAGCAATAGTGGGAAGCTATTGTCCCCTAGTTTGAAAGGACAAGGAGAGACCAGTATTGTTACCATAGTTCAGAAAAGCCTAGCATCATCAAAGAGGAACATAGAATATAGAACACTGCTAGCACCACAGTAAGGCAATAAAACAGCAGGGAGAATGAATACTTTCATTATCCCACTTTCTGATATCCACCTGGTGTCTCCCATATATCAAAACGAACCCTGAAGTCACAGGACAATAAACCCAGGTAATGTAGTCTATAGACTTCAAGCCAAAGAATGGTAGAGGATGGATTTCATGGCTAGAAAAGAGAGAAAGCAAATGAGAGAATAACCAGTATAGTCAGCATCATCTAATTTGTCCACTGAAAATTATTGTTTTAAGTAATTATTAGAGACAGGAGTCCTTTTTGTTGTTAATATAGCTCATGTTTATGAGACAGAGGTTAAAAAATCTTAGATTTAAGAAGGTCCTTTAGAGTTGACCAGGACTTTTCTTGAAAATACTAAAAACAGGGGCTCCTGGGTGGCTCAGTCGGTTAAGCGTCTGGCTTCGGCTCAGGTCATGATCTCACTGTTTGTGGGTTCAAGCCCTGCGTTGGGCTCTTTGCTGACAGCCAGCTCAGAGCCTAGAGCCTGCTTCACATTATGTGTCTCCTTCTCTCTCTGGTTCTCCCATGCTCACGCTGTCTCTCTCTTTCAGAAATGAATAAAACATTAAAAAATTAAAAAAAAAAAAGAAAATACTAAAAACAATTGGGGCACCTGGTTGGCTCAGTTACTAGAGCATGTGATCCTCGATCTCGGGGCCTTGAATTCAAGCCCCGTATTCGGCATGGAGCTTACTTAAAAGAAATATATTAGAAATAATTACTTGGCCATCCTTGGAGCGTTTTTTGAACTCTGTGTATTGTGGCCTACATATTATTAACTGAGGAGGGTAATGTAAGTAGCAATCATATTTTAAAAGCTGATTAATTCTCTTGCTTTTTAATATATTTACACTTAAATGTAAGAGAACAGGTGATGTAAGGGAAAGTGGAAAAAAGGAGAATAAGCTGTGTGAGTACCTGTTAGTTGTTTTTGACCACCTATGTCTTTTACATTCCTATTCCTCTAGACCTATTCAAGTTATATAGTTAAAAATGGCTCAGAAATCTTTAAAGTTAAAGAATTTTTGACCTAGGGAAGGTGACAATAGGAGCTGCTGTAACCCAGCTCTTATTGTATACTTACCTTTGGGATTATTGGTACATCAAACTTCAAAACATATTTAATAGAATCTTTTCTTTGAGTTGATCTTGTTCAATGGTGATTGCCCCGAAGTTTCTGTCAGTGGCTGCTGTTATCTTTTATCTTTTGCTCTGGTGAGATCACAGGGGAAGAGTAAAAATTTGATGCGCATACTGTTTCTGTTAACAGAGCTAAATACAAAAGTCAACTGATTTAATTTTCAACTCTTACTTGAAAGCCCTCCAGCAATGCTAACGAACAGCTTTGCAGTTGACAAATATAGTGAATAATTTTGATTCCTATCTTGTTTTTCTTTTTTACTGCAAATGACAGATTAATCAGTTCCTCGTTCTTTGAATTTTTATAATTCTTTCATGTTCCCTTTATTTCCTTCTGTTTCATTCCCACCTCTGTAGATTTTATTTTCCATCCCTTTTGCAGGATCTTTTCCCCCTTCTCTCTCCTTCTTCTCTCCCTCCCCTTTGTTAAATGTTTCTCAAGATGATTCTGATCTTGGCTGTCTGCATTTTCTGTCTGTAATCTCGTGCATATGCAGGTTGCTCCTCTGAACTCTAGAGCTGTATCTGTCTCTCCTCTCTCTCTCTCTGATTGGATTTCTTTTCCTGTCATCTTCTCAGACACTTCATCCTATGCCAGAGCTAATTCATCCTCTCTCTATCCCCTCCCAAGCAGCTCTTGTGTGTTCCCTTTTGTAATGGTACTGTCTTCCTTCCTTCTTTTTCTCTTCTTTCTTTCTTTCTTTCTTTCTTTCTTTCTTTCTTTCTTTCTTTCTTTCTTTCTTTCTTTCTTTCTTGTGTTGACATTTTTTTTCAGAATCCCACTTTTAAATTTTTTAGTTTATTTTTAAAAGTTTATTTTTGAGAGAGAGAGAGAGAAAATAAGTGGAGGAGGGGCAGAGAGAGAAGGGGACAGAGCATTCAAAGCAAGTTCTGTGCTGACAGCAGAGAGCCTAATGTGGACCTTGAACTCACATACCATGAGATCATGACCTGGGCCGGTCAGGTGCCCCATCCCACTTTGATTTTTAAAAAACTTGTATCATTGAAGTACAGTTGACATAAAATGATTCATTAGTTTCAGGTGTACAACATAGTGACTTGACACTTCTATACATTACTCAGTGCTCACTATAATGAGTATAGTTACCAACTGTCATCATACATGTTACTATGTTATTGACTATTCCCTCTGCTGTACTTTTTCATTTCTTATTTCTAATCAGTTATTAGGTTATTAATTCTGCCTTCTGAGTGACAGTTATCCATTTCCTCCTCTTCATCCCTACAGCCTCTGCCTCATATCAAACCTATATTCTTTTTTGCCTAAACTGTCTCAAAAGCCTGTTAACTGGTTACCTTGATTAGAATTTCTCTTTCCTCTATTCTTTTCACCTTATTGTTACTGAAATGCTATTTTTAAAATGCAGAAACTAAAAAAAAAAGTAATAAGGATGCCTGGGTGGCTCCATCAGTTGGGCATCATCCAACTCTTGATTTTGGCTTAGGTCATGGCCCCAGGGTTGTGGGATGGAGCCCCACACTCAGCATGGAGCTTGCTTGAGATTCTCTCTTCCTCTGACCTCTTTCCTGCTTGCATTCTCTCTCTGTCTCTAAAATAAAATGCAGATACAATGTTGTTTCCTTTTCTTAAATGCTTATAGGTTAAAGTCCCTAACTCCTGTTTTTGCATACAAGAATCATGGTCTCACTCACCTTTGCAGATTTTATGTGACTCATTTTTTTTCTTATGTTCTGGCCTCTGCCTGTATTTGATTTCTTCCCATTTCCAAAATATATCTTTTTTTTTTTTTTTTTTATCTCTTTACTTTTGGACCCATTTATTCTGGCTAAAATGCTTTCTTCTGCCGCCTTTTCTGCTTAGTAAATATCTCTCATTTTGTAGGTCTCATTTCAAACATTACATTTTCCTGGTGGAATTAGATGTGACCTCTTCCCTCCTTCAGAATATCTGATATATAACTATATCATCACTACGTTATATTGTAATATTTGTGTGTATGTCTTTGGATTATTATTGGTTCTTTTCACCCTTGTATTCGTGCCCCTCTGCTTAGCTCTTAGCTTCAGAAGCACAGGGACCAAATCTTTTTAATTTTTTATATTACTAATGTCTACCACAGTGCCTGACATATTTGTAGGTGTTGAAAAATGCTTGTTAAATTAATAAGATCAAAAGGAAAGGGGTAAGATTGAACCAAATAATTACTTCTTGAATAGGCATAGGACAACATAAACTTACTATTTTTAACTTCTCTATGAATATTCTTAGTAGGATGAGTTTTGTTTTGTTTTTGATTAAAGCAGGAAAATTTGCAAAAAACAATTTATAAGCTGGAGGAACAACTGCATAATGAAATGCAATTAAAAGATGAAATGGAGCAGAAGTGCAGGTGAGAATATACTTTGTATGTTTTTAATGTTAAAAGTTATATAGCAACTACTTACTTTAAAACTTGCCTTCTGTAAAACACTTGAAAATTAATTGGAAATAAGATGGTTATATAAGGGTTACTGCTTATGTACATTCAATGAAGAATGTCTCGGCTAGAATTGGAAAGTAATATTTATGTTGGCATTAGTTATAGACATATTATCCTCAGAATATTTAAAGTGTATTTGCTCCTATAAGTCTTTATTAAAAAACTATAGTGCCAATTCACTTAGTGCCTGATTTATTACCTTTTTCTCCCATTTTAATTACCTGAGTGAAAGAGCAAATTACTTTACATTAAATAAGGTGCTTTTTAAAATGTAAATGTTAAATATTAAAATCCACTAAATCTAATAAGAGCTTGTATATTTATGAAATATGTAATGATCAAGATTATTTAAAATAACCTAGCACAATACTGAGTTACTTATTAACTACAAACAATAGCTTTATATTTTTTGTGGATACTGTTGAATAAATGAAATAGAGAGGTAACATGGAGATTAAGTATTCAACAAATGGAATTGGGAAAACTGCCAGTTTTATGATTCGACCTAAGAGGAAACAAGTAGAACTCTTATTGTATACCATTACTGATAGACTAAATACATAAGTATATAATACAAACTTTTTTCAAAAAACCACTGTATGTAAGGAAATAACTGACCTCAGGATTTGGAAGGAATTTTTAAGTATAAAATATGGAAATACATAAATGTTGAGAAGTTTATACATCCAGAATTAATCTAATGGTAGTGGCAATGGAGGAGACCAATTTGAGGAAGAAATAGGAATGGCCAAAGTGGTCTGTAATGATAGGAAAATGTTAGAGAGGAATTAGGGTGGGAAGATCAACAGAATCTAGATCTTGGTGGACTTTGTTTTTGACAAGCTAAGAAATTTGGAATTTATCCTAAGATGATGGAAAAACATTGAAAGTTATGAAGCTTAGTTTAAAAAAAAACTGATCAAATTTGTTTTTTAAAATGAACCCTCTGGTTAGTTGGCAGCACGCACTTGACATTTATTCAACTAAATGGGAATGAAGGAGGAAGATGAGTCAAGGATGGTTCCTATGTCATGTCCTTTCTTAGGGACATTTACAGTAGAAACAAATTGGTATTATGGGTAAGGGTGTGGGGCAGAGGGAATAACACTTTAGGCATGCTGAGTGAGCTATTGGATGAAATGTACATGTAAAACGTTGCATATGCAGATTTGAAGCCCAGAATTCTGTTCAGAGCCAAAGAAAACAAATTGTGATGGAGATAATACACTCTTAGTTTATCTCAACTTCTCACCCCAGTTGTTAAGTGGAATATTTACTGATTGTATATGCCACGTTTCCCTTCATTATTTAATCTTGTATAAAGGTTAAGTGGCTAATTTTTGTTTATTAGCAAGTATTACATGAGGGAGTTCAGGGATCTTTAACCTGGAATCCATAGGGTCCCTCCCCCAAAGAGTCCATGGGTGAATTCAAGGTCCTTAAATTTGGATGAGAAAAAGTATTTTCCCTACTTCTAACTAAAATTCAACATTTCCTTCCACTAGGAACAAAAGCAGTAATCTACATCTATTAGCAATAGCTGTGAATTTTTTTTATTACTGATACCACAGATATTTTCATATATTATAGTTATCTCTATCATTTGTGTGCATCACTACTTGGAAATTACTGCCACTAGATCTTGTGATTTGATATATTAATAAAGAAGCCACACATATTATGGAAACATACATTTTTAAAAATAAGACCCTTTTTAATATTATTTTTGGCTTTTTTAATCCTTTTATTTTATGCTTTAAAATATATTATTCTGAGAAAAGCCCAAAGGCTTCACCAGACTGCCAGACGGGATCCACAGCACAAAAACGTTAAGACATCTTAGTTAAATGGAAAAGTAAAGAATGTGGTGTTGCACCCCTGAGCAATAAAAAGATAAACACATTTCTAATCTATATTGCTTTTGTTTTTACAGAACTTCAAAGATAAAACTAGACAAGATAATGAAAGAATTGGATGAAGAGGTACTTTTTGTTTCCTAATCAGAAGTTTCCCTTTTTGAGAGTTTTTCCCTCTTTCAGATTGTTTTATTTTCTAAGAAAATTGCATTTGAACTTTATAGGTTTAAAGATAGAACAGAGTCAAAAAACTATGATGAAAGTCTCACTTTGGGGCTGCACGTTCAAGTGATACAGATTAGATATACTTTAGTTTCCTTTGTGTAGTTTTATTCTAGAACCATGTTGAAATTTTAGTACATAAATTTCATTCAGTTTCTCTTAACATTTGAAAAGCAAGAAAGGAGAAAGAATCAAATGGGATCCAGAGCTACATCAGAAAGAGACAGACAGATAGGAAAGAGGAAAGAATACAATTTAAAAAGGACTAAGGACTGACATTAACATAAATTTATGTGATCAAATAGGAATATATTGATTTTAGAATCATTCATGTTTTCCATGGTCACATAGCAAGAAGTTTTTATTAGCAGGGAAACATTTCATGTTTCAGATGTTTGTTTACAAATACATAATACATTGTCGTTCCTTTTGACAAGTTTATAAATATCTTTCTACTATGTGTATAGAGAATCCTTCAAAGAAATATACTTTATATGGCCTTCTTATTTATTACTTCCTTTGTTGTTTTTGTTTTTTGGGGGGGGTGTTGGAGGACTTTTTTTCTTTTTCTTTTTTTTTAGATATAATCTCTCTGATGGTTTTTGTGCTGTTTTACTTTACTCTTGAGGAATAGTATCTGTCAATTTTTTTTTCATGTGTAGCTTTGGATATGCAAATGTATAACATATACATACACATGTTATACATATACGTATAATATTTTGCTAGATTGCCATTGGTCAGTGTGTAATTAGTACTATTTATTTAGTTCTATTTAAGAAATCCATTTTGCAGGGGTGCCTAGGTGGCTCACTTGGTTGAGCATCTGACTTCGGCTCAGGTCATGATCTCACGGTTTGTGGGTTCGAACCCCGCATGGGGCTCAGTGCTGACAGCTAGCTCAGAGCCTGGCACCTGCTTCGGATTCTGTGTCTCCCTCTCTCTCTGACCTTTCCCTGCTCATGCTGTGTCTCTCTTTCTCTCTCTCAGAAATAAATAAAAACATTAAAAAATTTAAAAACCACTCTGTACACAGAGAATCAGCAAACCTATAGGAGAACTCAGCTGCACCATCAGCCAACAAGATCTGTTTAACATTTGTAGAACCTTCCACTGACAAGAGCAAAATATACATTTTTTTTCAACCATTCAAGGAATAAATACCAACAGATACCATATCCTGAGCAAACTTCTACCAAAAAAAATTAAAATTATACAGAATGTGTTCTCTGACCAAAAAGTAATCAAACTAGAATGACTAATAGATACCAAGCAATTCTGCAAACATATGGAAACTAAACAACACAGTTGTAAATAATCCATAGGTCAAAGAGTATGTCTAAAGGGGAATGAAAGAATATATTGGAATGTTAATTATGTATCATCATACAGTTATGTTAGAGTAATGGCTCTTACAAAAAAAAAAAAAATGAAATCTTGCCATTTACAACAACATAGATGGGCCCAGAGGGTTTTATGCTAAGTAAAATAAGGCAGACAGAGAAAGAAAGCTAGTATATAATTTCACTTATATATGGAATCTGGAAAACAAAACAAAAAACAGAAAAACAGACTCTTAAATACAGAGAACAAACTGATTATTGCTGGGGATATGGGTAAGATCAGTGAAGAGGATTAAGAGGTACAAACTTCTCCGGGGTGCCTGGGTAGCTTAGTCGGTTAAGTGTCCGACTTCGGCTCAGGTCATTATCTCATGGTTCATGGGTTCGAGCCCCGCATCAGGCTCTGTGCTGACAGCTAGCTCAGAGGCTGAAGCCTGTTTCAGATTCTGTGTCTCCCTCTCTCCCTGACCCTCCCCTGTTCATGTTGTCTCTCTCTCTCTCTCTCAGAAAGAAATAAAACATTTTAAAAAACAAGTAAAAAAAAAAAGAGTTACAAACTTCTAGCTCTAAAATCTTGGAGGTGAAATGTATAGTATAGGAAATATAGTCGGTAATATTGTAATAACATTGTATGGTGACTGCACTTACATGGTGAGCACAGAGTAATGTGTAGAATTGTTGAATCCCTGTGCTGTATACCTGAAACTAATATAACATTGTGTGTCAGCCATACAATAAGAAAATAAATTATGGCTCTTCATCTTTAAAAAAATGTTTGAACAATGAAAATGAAAATAGAACATCAAAATTTGTGGGATGCAGCTAACATAGTGCTCTAAGGCAAATGTATACACTAAAGGCATACATTAGAAAAGATGAAAAATCTCAGATCAATCATCTAAGCGCCTACCTCAAGAACTTAGAAGAGCAAGGGGCACCTGAGTGCCTCAGTCAGTTAAGCGTCCGACTTCAGCTCAAGTCATGATCTCATGGTCCGTGGGTTTGAGCCCCGTGTCAGGCTTTGTGCTAACAGCTAGCTCAGAACCTGGAGCCTGTTTCAGATTCTGTGTCTTCCTCTCTCTCTGACCCTCCCCTGCTCACGTTGTCTCTGTCTCTGTCTCTCTCTCTCTCTCAGAAATAAATAATTAAAAAAAAAAAAAACCTTAGAAGAGCAAAATAAACCCAAAGGAAAGAGAAAGAGTAGAGATCAGTGGAATTAAAAACAGAAAAACAGTAGAGAAAATCAGTGAAAACAGAAACCCAGGTATTTGGGAAATTGACAGACTTTTAGCAAGATCGATAAAGGAAAACAAGGACACAAATGATCATATCATGAATAAAAGAGGGCAAGCATGTCCCTACAGATACCAAAAGGATCATAAAGGAGTACCACAAATAATTCTAAACATGTAAGTATGAAATTTAGGTGGAATGGACTAATTCCTCCAAAAATAACAACTATCACAACTCACGCAGTGTGAAATAGATTAGTTGAATAGACCTACATAACTGTTAAAATGAATTCATAATTTAAAAGGTTCCCAAAAAGTGATCTCCAGGACCAGGTGTTTTTACTAGAGAGTTCTACCAAGTGTTTTAAGAAGAATTAATACCAACTGTACACTATCTCTTTCAGAAAATTTAAGGGATCACTCCCCAGTGAGTTTTATGAGTCTAGAATTACCCAGATGACAAAATCTAACAAAGTCAGTACTATGAAGAAAACCATAGATCAGTATCCCTCATTTACAGCCAACTGATTTTTTACAAAGGTGCAAAAGCAATTTAATGGAGGAAAGATAATCTTTTTTAACAAGTGGTGCTTCTTAGATATCCATAGACCATAGCAATAAGATATCCATAGACCAAGATATGAACCTCAACTTAGGTCTCACACTTTATGCAAAAATTAATTCAAAATGGGTCATATATTTAAAGGTAAACATAAAAATATAAAACTTTTCTGAAAAAAAGTGAAAACCCTTGGGACCTACAGCTTGGTGAAAAGTTCTTAAACATGATACCACAAACATGATCCAAATGAGGAAAAAATTCAACAAATTGTACTTCATCAGAATTAAAATGTTTGTTTTGGGAAAGACCATGATAAGAAGATGAAATGACAAGAAATAAATGGGGAAAAAATAGTTGCAAACTATGTATATCACAAAGGACTCTATCTAGAATATTAAACAAAACTCTGAAGTTCAACAGTTGAATAAACAAATAATCCTATTTGAAAATTGGCAGAAGACATATAACTTTCATCAAAGTGGACGACAAACACATAAAGAGATGCTCAACATCATTAGCCATGAGGGAAATGCAAATTAAAACCTTCATGAGAAGTCACTTTATAATCATTAGACCAAGTAAAATAAAAAAATAGCATCAATACCAAAACTGGCAAGAATATAAACTGTATCACTCATGCATTGCAAATGGGAATTTAAAATTATACAGCCAATCTAGAAAGTACTTTAGCAGTTGCCTAAAATACTAAGCATACATCTACCAGGCGACCCAGCAATTGCACTATTAGGCATTTATCCTAGAAAAAATAAAAACTTATATCCCCCAAAAACCTGTATATTACTGTTCATAGTAGCCTTATTTGTAATGCCAAAATCTAGGAATGATCAAAATGTCCTACCATAGGTGAATGGTTGAACCAGCTTTGATATATCTATACCATGGAGTACTATTCAGCAACAAAAAGGCATGAACTATTGATACAACAACTTGGATGAATCTTCTGGGCATTATATCGAGTGTAAAAAGCCACTCCAAAAAGGTCCATATTGTATGATTCCATTAATACAGTATCCTCAAAGAATGACAAAATTATACAGATGGGAAACCTATTACTGGTTGCCAGGAATGCGGGTGGTGGGAGAAGGGCAGCTTCTAAGCTCTAAATGGTGGCTGGCTGGAAGATCTTGTGCCAATGGAACAGTTCTGTATCCTTTTTTTTTTTTAAGTGTTTTATTTATTTCTGAGAGAAAGAGACAGTGTGAGCAGGGAAGGGTCATAAAAAGAAGGAGATACAGAATGCAAAACAGGCTCCAGGCTCCGAGCTGGCTGTCAGCTCAGAGCCCAACACAGGGCTCAAACCCAGGAACTGTGAGATCATGACCTGAGCCGAAGTCTGACACTTAACCGATGGAGCGACTCAGGCGCTCTGGAACAGTTCTGTATCTTGATTGTGATGGTAGTTCCATGAATCTACACATGAGCTAAAATAACAGAACCATACATACTTTATACCATAAGTCAATTTCCTGATTTTGTTACTGTACTAATGTCACGTAAAATATATCAGGGGAAATTGAGTGGAAGAGTACAAGGAACCTCTCTCTGTGTATTATCTTTGCAACTTCCTTAAATCAAAATTTAAAAATAAAAAAAAATAGTTAGAATGATAAAATCTTAGAATTGGAAAGATCATGGATGATCTCTGCAAATTTTACTATACCTAACAGCATCATCCTTAAAACATGAGTTTTGCTTAATGATAGGAAAGCCCAGAAAAACTCTATAAAGGAGATTTTCCCAGTGCGGAGTCTTAAAAATAAAAAAAATTAAAATATGAAGCTTCAGAAGCAAGATATGGAAGTGGTAACTCAAAAAAGAAGATAAATTTTTAAGTTGTGAAAGTTTGGGAATTTTTTTAACCCTCCCCTCCCTTGTGGTTTTATTTTCTAAAATAAGTGTTTTCTTCATTACTTTTTAAATATGCATTGGTAGGTAGATACATAGAACATTGTAGAAAAGGTAAGTTGTTGGGACAAGAAGAGGATTAAAGGAGACACACAGGGACTAGGGAGCTTGCTGCACACACTAGCATTTGGTACCATATGAGTTTTGCACCATTTAATTATCAAATGTATAAGTATTATCTTTCATATTTATAGCTTTAATTTAGGATAGTAAATAAACCAAAATACTGGTAATATAATGCAGTGTGGTCATCATAAACTAATAAAATAGCTTTCTGATAAGATTCATAGAGTTTTTATATTCATGGATTTAAAAATCTGAAAATTTTCTGTATCTAATTCGAATAAGGGGATTCTCTCAGTCTTCTTATAAAAGCAAGCTAATTCTGTTCTTAGAAAGTTGTCGTTAGCAGGTACTTTCTGACTTTGTACAAAAGAAATCCATCTTAAGTCTTTTTTTTTTTTAAGTTTATTTATTTATTTTGAGAGAGAGAAGAGGGAGGGAAGGTGGTAGAGAGAGAATCCCAAGCTGACAGCTCGGAGCCTGACACAAGGCTCAGTCTCCCAAACTGGGAGATGATGAGTCAGATACTTAACCGACTGAGCCACCCAGGCACCCCATTGTGTGTTTTATTTTAAAAAAAAACAGTATTCCTATAAATAAATAAAGAGTTTCATTGCAGTGGTGACTTTTATCATTATGTTTTCAGGGTAATCAAAGAAGAAACCTAGAATCTACAGTGTCTCAGATTGAGAAAGAGAAAATGTTGCTACAGCATAGAATTAATGAATACCAAAGAAAAGTAGAACAGGAAAATGAGAAGAGGAGAAATGTAGAAAATGAAGGTAAATTGTTTCTATTTTTGAAAAACACTGGAATTTCTGGCTAACTATCCTTGAGGTCTTTGTCATGAGGTGTCTTAAGGTTAGGGCAGGCCTATGATATACTTTTGAAGACACAGCCCTAAGACATCTCATGAGCTAATTACCCATGTTCCAAGATAAATGTATAACATGTTAAAGTCAGTAGTCCTGTTTTAGCTAAAAGAGTGATTTTCATCCTTGTATGCATATTGGAATCTCTTGGGAAGCTTTAAAGAATACTAATTTCATGTGTAAACTCTGGAAGTTCTGACTGAATTGATCTAGACATGTGGCCTGGGCCTTCATATTTTTTATAAGCTCTCTAGGCACTTTTTTCTTACAAGTAGGATTTGAGAACTATTAACTAAAATTTCATGTTTTTTTCATATTAGTGTTAAAAATATACTTAAAATAGCTTTCAATACCCTTTGATTCAGTGATTTCATTTCTGGGAATTAATTTATGTATGCACTTGTGCACATGCACACTGATATAAACAAGGTATTCATTGTGGTATTATGTCTAAGATGTACCTTTAAGTGGAGAAAAAAAAAGAATTGTTTAAAACGAGAGTACTTGTCTATATATGCTTAAGTGTGTGTGTGTGTGTGTAGATGTGGAAAAAATATATTTTGTGTGTTTTTATGTATGAGGGTATGGATACATACACTGTGTTACAAAGCATATGCAAGAAATTAGTAGTAGTTGTTGCTTGGAATGAGAACCAGAAGGACTGGAAAACTATGGAGGGAAGAAAGCTTATTCTACACTAAGACCATTTGGTACCTTTTGAATTTTGAACTATTTTTTAGATATTTAGGTATTCAAATATTTATGCTACTCAAAATAAATAATACTAGAACTAGCTTTATTACACTTCTCTAATAGATTGACCCTATTGAAGTTAAATATTGAGGCACCTGCGTGGCTTAGTTGGTTGAATGTCCGACTTAGACTCAGGTCATGATCTCACGGTTCATGAGTTCGAGCCCTGTGTTGGGCTGAGTGTTGAGAGCTCAGAGCCTGAAGCCTGCTTCAGGTTCTGTGTCTCCTTCTCTTAGCCCCTCCCCTGTTCATTCTCTGTTTCTCTTTCTCTCAAAAGTAAATGTTAAAAAAAAAAAAAGAAAGAATTTAATTATTACAAGGCTGGAAACAAATCTGTTGCAGTCTATATTGTAAAACATTGATGTACTTTTTGTTGAATTTAAATATAAGTANTCTCTCTCTCTCTCTCTCTCTCTCTCTCTCCTAGAAATAAATAAAAATTTAAAAAAATAAATATAAGTACCTACATGATGAAATATGACTTTAGGAGTGGACCTAATGTAGCTGACTATGGCCTGAGACTAAATTTCTTTCTTTTTTTTTTTTTAAGGTATTTCTGTTTCCTCAATGATAACCTTCTAATTTCTGTATTTGTTCTTCCATTTTCTAGTTTCTACATTAAAGGATCAGTTGGAAGACTTAAAGAAAGTAAGTCAGAATTCACAGCTTGCTAATGAGAAGCTGACACAGTTACAAAAGCAGGTAAGTTTTTGGACTGAGCTTGTTTTAATTTTAATTAATTAAAGTAAGTTTGTATTTTGGTCAAAAACCTATTTTCTTGCTCTCTGTTTTTTTTTTGTTTGTTTTTTGTTTTTTATAGCTAGAAGAAGCCAATGATTTACTTAGGACAGAATCAGATACAGCTGTAAGATTAAGGAAGACTCACACAGAGATGAGTAAGTCAATTAGTCAGCTGGAGTCCTTAAACAGAGAATTGCAGGAGAGAAATAGAATTTTAGAGAATTCCAAGACACAAATGGACAAGGACTATTACCAGCTGCAAGCTGTGTTAGAAGCTGAACGAAGAGACAGAGGTCATGATTCTGAGATGATTGGAGATCTTCAAGGTAATATTTTTTCTTACTGTGCTAAAATTTACTGTTTTAGCCATTTTTAAGTGTACACCTCAGTAACATAAAGTCCATTTTTATGCAACCACAACTACTATTCATCTCCAGAACTTTTTTTATCATCCCAAACTAAAACTCTATACTCTATCAATAATTACCCATTCTCCAGTCCTTCCAGTCCCTAGAACCACCATTATACTCTATTAATTTATTTGACTACCTCATAAAAGAGGAGCCATACAATATTTATCCTTTTGTATCTGTCTGATTTCTCTAGAATAGCGTCTTCAAGATTCATCCATGTTGTAGCATGTATCAGAATTTTCTTCTTTTTTAGATGTGGAGAAGAACAATCCCTAGTGCACCTCCCACCTGCTGATGGGAATGCAAATCAGTGCACCCACTGTGGAAAACAGTATGGAGGTTCCCCCCAAAATTAAAAATAGAATTACCATATGACCCAGTAATTCTGCTACTGGGTATTTACCCAAAGAATACAAAAACACAAAATTGAAAAAGAGAATACACCCTTTTGTTTAATGTAGCATTATTTATAGTAGCCAAGATATGGAACTTAACTTAGGTGTCCTTCCATAGATGAATGGATAAAGAAGTAATATATATGTATATCCTATATACATATATAACATGTATATATACATATACTATATATTATATTAAAAAGTAATTTATATATGTATATACACATATATGTATATACATTGTGTATGTGTGTGGGGGCCATTTGGAACAACATGAGTAGACCTGGAGAGTATAATGCTAATTGAAATAAGCCCATCAAAGAAAGACAAATACCATATGATTTTACTCGTATGTGGAACTTAGGAAACAAAAGAACAAACAAAAAACACAAAAAACCAGACTCTTAAATAGAGAGAACAAACTGGTGGTTGCCATCAGTGGGTGGGTGAAATAGGTAAAGAACACACTCACCAGTGAACATTGAGTAATGTACAGAATTGTAGAATCATTGTATTATATACATGAAACTATTATAACACTGTTAATTATACTTCAATTTAAAAAATTAAAATTTTGGGGTGCCTGGGTGGCTTAGTCAGTTGAGCTTTGGCTCAACTTCAGCTCAGGTCATGATTTTGTGATTCATGAGTTCAAGCCCCACATTGGGCTCCTTGGAGCCCGCTTTGGATTCTGTGTCTCCCTCTCTCTGCATCTCCCCAGTAGGTACTCTGTCTGTCTCTCAAAAATAAATGAAACATTAAAAATAATAATAAAATAAAAATAATAAAAATTAAAGTTTTAAAAAGAAATAAGAATTTTCTTCCTTTTAAAGGAAGAATAATGTTCCATTGTATGTATACACCACATTTTGTTTATCAAAGGAGGAAGGTAGTTTTTAAAAAGTTTTTTAATTGTGGCTAAAAACATAATATTTACTATATTAATCATTTTTAAGTGTAAAGTAATATATTTTTTATCATATTGCTCTCATAAAGAAAATGACTGGTGAAATTGAAAGTGGTTAGCATTTTTTCTTTTTCATGATAACGCCTACTTTTCTGTCACATTATAATATCTTCACTCTCACAGGCACACCTGTGAGGTCAGTAATGTGTTATTTCTAATTTTATAGCCAAATTACTGAAAACTTAATTTTAAAACATCTCTAATTCACAAAAGCCTTACTCAAAGTGAGACTATTCAAGAGAAGATTATAACTATTAAAACTGGGGAATTCCTTGTGCATTGTTGGCACAAATAGAAACTCAATTACAGAAATAGAATCCCATTACTAATAAAGTATTAGGTTCTTAGGAAGGTTAGGATTATAGATATCGCTGTCTTTATGAATCTAAAAGGAGAAAACTGACTAATAGTAAACAAACAGCTTTGGTAATGGAAATATAATCAATTTGTTTTCAGAAAGATGCCTGCCTCTACCCACTTCTCACATATTTTTCTATTTTCTGTTTCTATTAGCAAAAGGATCCATACTATGTAATCAAAACAGATACGCATAGAAGTTGCCAGATGTCTCAGGGGAAAGTTGGAGGAGGGGTAGCCCTTTTAACCTTAGTCACAGGATGGGAACATAGTTTGAACTCTCATGGGGCTTGATGACTAGCTATAATTCTGTGGAGAGAGGTCAGGGTCCGGTTTTGTGACTATGGAAACAGAAATTAGGATCTCCCATTGGTTTTTAGCTGAGGGGTGTTGTGCAATCTTATTTCTCAGGGACTAGGCTTAAAATAGATCTGACTGTAACCAAGAAAGTAACTTCATTATATGCATTAAAAAAACCTCGTAGTTCACTTCCTTAAATTACTTCTCCAGGTCTTTTTATGTACAGCTTATTACCTGTGTGAAAGTCACTTCATCTGCCTTCATTACCTATAAACCAAGGAGATTAGAATAGGTGACCCTTATATATCAATTCCAATTTTAAAATTATTTAAGTCTGTGATCTGTTGGATATGACTGAACTTTGAAATGTTTTTGCTTTCAAGGAAGAGACCATCATATGTTTATCAACAATGGTTGTAACTGGATCGAATTTTTAGATATTGGTGAAGGCAAGGAAAATATATAGCATGCTTCATTGTTGATGTTTATCCTTTTTCAGTGCTTCATGAATCAAAAAGCTCATATACATTGAAAAATGCACACGACTTGGGGCTCCTGGGTGGCTTAGTCAGATAAGTTGCTGACTCAGGATTTCAGCTCAGGTTTGTGAGATCAAGGTTTGTTCATCTCGTGGTTTGTGAGATCAAGCCCTGGGTCAGGCTCTACACTGACAGCAATTCTCTCTCTGCCCTCCTTCTTCCATGCTCCTGCATGCACTCTGTCTCTCAACATGTAAATAAATAAACTTAAAAAACACACAACTTATATGAGGCTCAATATATGTATTAAAGATTCATCATGGTAAAAATCTCACAGATTTTACATTAATCTTCTGTGGTTCGTAAGAAATTTCAGATCCCTCAGGTATAAATTTCTCATAGTTTGTGATGCGGGGCTTCTGACAAGATCATGACTGTTTCCTACGTAAATGTCTTCCATGTATCCATAATGGGCAGAAGCTTCTTTGTGTTTTAGGGAAATGATTTCTCAAACATAACTGGTTAATAAATATTTTAGGCTTTGTGGGCCACATACTATCTCATACATACCTGTGTGTGTGTGTGTACTAGATTGAAGTGTAGAAAGAAATTTTTTAAGTTAACCATTTGAAAAAGTTTTTTTTAAACACCATTGTTTAATTGGTTTCTTCTTTAACTTTGAATTTTGGAAAATCTCAGATGTATACAGCAGTAGAATATTATAATGATCCCCTTCTGTGTACTCATCATCCAGCTTCAGTAATCTTCATCTAGCAGCCAGTCATGTTTTGTTCATACTCCCCTTCCCAAACCTATTACACTGAATTATTTTGAAGCAAATCTCAGGTATTACTTTAGTTTGTAAATATTTTAGTATCTCTTAAAGATAAGGACTTTTTTTAATGTTTTATTTATTTTGAGAGAGAGAGAACTTGCATGAGCAGGGGAGGGTCAGAGAGAAAGGGAGAGAAAGAAAACCTAAGCAGGCTCCACACTGCCAGCACAGAGCCCAACATGGATCTCTATCCCATGAACTATGAGATCATGGATTCGACGCTTAACCAACTGAGCCACCCAGGCACCCCAAAGATAAGAACTTGGAAAAAAAATAACCACAATATCAAACCTGGAAAAAAGATAACAATTAATATTGTAAAATATCTAGTCAGTGTTTACATTCCTCAAGTAGTCCCATAATCTGTTGTTTTTGTTGTATTTATTTAGCTTCAGTTAGGATCCTGTCAAGCTCCATACATTGCATTTCATTAATGTGTCCCTTAGGTTTCTTTTATCAATAGGTTTCCCCTCCCTTTTTTGTTCTTTGTAGTTTTAAATTATTTTGAAAGAATATTTTGGCTGCAAGTATTCTTATACTTGTAAGCATATTATTTAGGCACCAGGAGGCAAGTAAAGTCTGGCTATCTTATTTTGTGATGTTAGCAGCCATTGCATATCATTGCCTAGATCCTGTATCTATTTAGGAGTTTTCAACTGTGATAATCTATTTTTATCATTTCTCATTCGTTTGTTAGCTGGAATACTACTATAAAAGTAAACATTTCTATTCAGTCGTATAGTTATATTGAGGTACAGCTTATAAAAGAAAGTCTGACTAAATACTTTATTCTTTCCTTTTAGCATATTTGGGAACAATAAGTCACTTCCCTCCATCCTCTAAAGAAGACCAGTGACATTTTTAAATATATTATGCACTCTTGGATTTTAATGTTTGATATGCTTTAGTCCATTGCAGTATTTTTATTGATGCTCATTTGAGGCTACTGAGAATCTCTTCAAATTTACTGCATCTTTTCTTTTTATTATGCATAATACACTTTCTAGAATTATTTTCTCTCCCAGACCTGGAATTACCAGTTTCTAAGGAACAGTAGTCATTTTTTGTGGCATATGACATTCAGAGACTGAAACCTGGGTGCCATGGGTACTCAGTGCTATTAGGTTGGTAAATGTTTGGAAAACTTATTAATGGACAAAGGTAGGATATACTTATTTCCCATTGTAATTGTTAATTTCTTAATTTACGGTATCGTCATCAGAAGCTATTAATTACCAGATTTTTACTTTTTTTGAAATTTTTAATGATTTTCTTTTTACTTCATAATTTTGTTTTGTTTTTAACTTACATGGGAGCTTGAAAATTGTATCTTTTTTTTTTTTTTTTTACTCACTGGTTTTGGGGTTGCTTTTTGGAAGAAAAAAACATCCATTTTCTAATTAGTGAGTTTTCTTACCTCTTGGTGACTTTTCTAAGATTCCATTTATTTTTTGTCTCTTTAGTCTGCCATTTTTTTTTCTGAAGTATAATTAACATACAGTATTATACTAATTTCAGTATACAATATGATTCAACAGTTCTATGAATTTCTCATTGTTTATCAAGATAAGTGTATTCTTGAGGCACCTGAATGGCTCAGTCAGTTAAGGGTTCAACTTCTGCTCAAGTCATGATCTCATGGTTTGTGAGTTCTAGCTCCATGTCAAGATCTCTACTGTCCGCATAGAGCCTGCTTCAGATCCTCTGTACCCCTCTCTCTCTCCCAGTCCCTCACTCTCTCCCTTGAAACATTTTTTTAAAAATAAAAAAGATAAATGTACTCAATTTCCTTAATCTGTTGTGCTCATCCCCAACCCACCTTCCCTCTTGGAACCACTAGTTTTCTGTATCTAAAAGTATATTTTTGTTTGTTTCTTTTCTTCTTTGTTCGTTTGGTTTCTTAAATTATACATATGAATGAAATCGTTATGGCATTTGTCTTCTTCAGACTGACTTATTTCACTTGGCATAATACCCTCTAAGTCAATCCCTGTTGTTGTAAATGATAAAATTTCATTCACATTTATGGCTGAGTAACATTCTGTTGTGTATTTGTATACCACGTCTTCTTCACCCTTCTATTAATACACACTTGGGTTGTTTCCATATCCCAGCTAGTTTGTGTTTTCTTTCGGTAAACACCCACTAGTGGAATTATGGATTTTATGGTAATTCTATTTTTAATTTTGGGGGGAACCTCCATATTGGTTTCCACCATGACCGTACAAATTTGCTTTCCTGTTAACAGTACATAAAGGTTCCTTTTTCTCCACATCCTCATCAACACTTATTATTTCTTGTGTTTTTGATTTAGCCATTCTGACAGGTGTAAAGTGATACCTCATTGAGGTTTGATTTGCATTTCCCTGTTGATTAGAGATGTTGAACATCTTATCTCAACATTGGAAAAATGTCTATTCAGGCATTCTGCCCATTTATAAATAAGATTGTTTGTGGGGCTTTTTAGTATTGAGTTGTATAAATTCTTTGTATGTTTTGGATATTAACCTCTTATCAGATAAATCATTTGTACATATCTTCTCACATTCACTAGGTTGCCTTTTGTTTTATTGATGCTTTCCTTCCCTGTACAAAAAGCCTATCATTTTGGTATAGTCCCAATAGTTTCCTTTTGCTTTTATTTCCCTGGCCAGTGGAGATATATCTAGAAAAATGTTTCTATGCCTGATGTCAAAGAGATTACTACCTGTGTTTTCTTCTGTGTTTTCTTCTAGGAGTTGTATGGTTTCATGTGTCACATTTAGGTTTTCAATCTATTTTGAGTTTATTTTTGTGTATCATATAAGAAAGTAGTCCAGTTTCATTTTTCTGCATGTAGTTATCCAGTTTTTCCAGCCCTATTTGTTGAAGAGACTGTGTTTTCCTCATTGTATACTCTTTCCTCCTCTGTCATAGATTAATTGACCATATAAATTTGGGATTCTTTCTGGACTCTTCATTCTGTTCCATTGATTCATCTGTATTTTTGTGCCAATACCATACTGTTTTGATTACTGCTGCTTTGTAGATCTTTAAGTCTGGGATTATGATACCTACAGCTTTGTTCATTTTTTTCAAGATTGCTTTGGTTATTCAGGTCTTTTAAGGTTTCATACAAATTTTAGGATTATTCTAATTCTGTAAAAAATGCTGTTGATATTTAGATAGGGATTAGATTAAATCTATAGATTGTTTTGAGTAGTATGGGCATTTTAATAATATTGGTTCTTCCACTTCATAAGCATGGAATATTTTTCATGTGTGTCATCTTTAGTTTCTGTCATCAGTGTTTTATACTTTTTGGAGTACAGGTCTTTCACCTCCTTGGTTAAGTTATTTTCTAATTATTTTACTGTTTTTAGTATAATTGTACATGGGGTTTTCATAATTTCTGCTACTTCATTATTAGTATATAGAAATGCAACAGATTTATATATGTTAACTTTGTATTCTAAAACTTTACTGAATTCAGGTATTCATTATAATGGCTTTTTGGTGAAGTCTTTAGGGTTTTCTATATATAGTATCATGTTATCAGCAAATAGCAAGAGTTTAACTTTTCCCTTACCAATTTGGATACATTTTCTTTTTCTTGTCTGATGGCTATGGCTAGGACTTCTAGTACTATGTTGAATAAAAACGGTGAGAGTGGACATTCTTTTCTGTTCCTGATCTTAATGGAAAAGCTGTTTCCTCATGAGTATTATGTTCACTGTAGGTTTCTCATATATGCTCTTTATTATGTTGAGGTATGTTTCCTCTAAACCTACTTTGTTGAGAATTTTTATCATGAATGGTGATAAAATTTATGAATGAATTTTTTCTGCAAAAGCATGTAGTTTTTATTCTTTTGTTAATGTGATTTATGACTGATTAATTTGCAAATATTGAACCACCCTTGCCTCCTGCGAATAAATCCCACTTGATCATGGTGAATGATTTTCTAATGTATTGTTGGATTCAGGTTGCTAATATTATGTTGAGAATTTTTGCACCTATGTTCACCAGAGAAATTAGCCTATAGTTTTCCCATTTTTGTAGAGTCTTTGTCTTGTTTTGGTGTCTGGGTAATGCTGTCCTCATAGCATTTTTCCTTCTTCCTCCATTTTTTGGACTAATTTGAGAATAGATATTAACTCTTCTTTAAATGTTGGTCCCATTCACTTTTGATGCCATCTGGTCCTGAATTTATGTTTGTTGGGAATTTTGTAATTACGAATTCAGTTTCATTGCTAGTAATCAGTCTGTTCAAATTTTCTGTCTTTCTGATTCAGTTTTTGAGAATGTATTTCTTCTAGGTTGCCTAACTTCTTGGCATATAATATTTCATAATATCCTCTACCTCTGATGTCAGTTGTTATTTCTCCTCCTTCACTGCTGGCTGACTTATTTGGGTCCTCTCTTTTTTTCTTGATGAATCTGGCTATATGTTTATCAATCTTGATCTTTTCAAAGAACCAGCTCCTTATTTCCTTGATCTGTTCTATTATTTTTTTAGTCTCTATTTAATTTATTTCTGTTCTCATCATTATTATTTCCTTCTTTGTACTGCCTTTGGACTTTGTTCTTTTTCTAATTTCCTTAGATGTAAGGTGAGTTTGTTTATTTGAGATTTTTCTTGTTTCATTATGAGATAGTCCTGTATTGCTGTAATCTTCCCTTTTTTATTTTAATGTTTATTTATTTTTGAGAGAGAGAGAGCGTGCACAAGCGGGTAGGCAGAGAGAGGGAGACACAGAATCTGAAACCAGCTTTAAGCTCTGAGCTGCCAGCACAGAGCCTGATACAGGGCTCAAGCCCATGGACCATGAGATCATGACCTGAGCCCAAGTCTGATGCAGATGACTGCCTTTAGACCATATACCTCAGCTGAGGTCACAACAAATGCAGGCAGAGGCTTTCTCTGGTGGTTGAGACCTGCAATCGAACCAGATGCCTGACTCCATTCTTTCTGTTGGGGCATCAGTAGCACCAGTCTGCAGGGTGTTCTCCTGACTTGTTCCCAAGAAGCTTTTGTTGGTGGATATGGACAGCCGTCAGACCCATTGCCTACCCGTAGTCCATATGTTCAGGTTGGAGTTGCACTGGTGTGTGTGGTTATTTTCCCAGGTCAAGAGTTGCTTTGAAGTTGTGCGAGTCCCTGCCAGGGCTACTTGCAGTGTATTTCTGGCAGGAGCTGATTTGGAGTGGGGCAAGTTAGATGGGATGGATCTGCAGGAGAATGTGTCAGGCAGTCTAGGCTGGGCCATGGGGAGAAATTATACAGCCTTTAACCTTTTTTTCTTGGAGAAGTCTCCTAACGATCCTTGCCCCTCCAGTGTACATTCTGAGATTAATAAATCATCTTCCTATATACTCTAGGAATTTTTCAAAATGCTGCTTCTATGCTCTATTTCAGCAGTGCTGTTTGTTATGGCAGCTCTTCACAGGCAGTAACTCAGTTTCTTATTGCCTTCCAATCTCCCAGAGCTGAGCCCACTCATTTTTAAAGTACCCAGAGTTTATTCAGCCCTTCTGATTATAAAAACTCAGAAAGTTAAGTCCCACTGGTTTTCAAAGCCTAATGTTATGGGAGCTTGTCTTCCCAGTGCAGGTTCCACATACTTGATGTGCCTGGGGTAGGGTCTGCTCCTCTTCCCTCTTCATGTGTATGGTGTCCCTCCCCTTTCCGGGTAGTCTCCAGGGAGTTTGATTTCTGACTGCATCTCCACCTCTCATACCCTTGTCAGTGTGGCTTCCTCTCTGTGATTAACTGTTGAAAGTCTGTTCTGCCAGTTTTGGGGTCTTTTTCTGAATTAGTTGCACTGACATGGCTGTTATCAGGTGTGTCCGTGCTGGGCTTAGGTTCCTCCTGCTGCACTGTCTTCCCTGTAAATGTCTCCCAAATTTTGAAACATGTTTTGAAAGTCACCACTATCATTGTGGCTTTTTTTTCCATAGGTCCCTTGTATTTCTAACAGCTATGCTTTGTGTATTTTTTATTGAGGTAAAATTCATATTACAAAAAAATTTTTAAGTGTGCAGTTCAGTGGCATTTAATACATTCTTAATGTTGTGCAATCACTTCCTTTATCTAGTTCCAAAATTTTCCTTATCCCGAAAGAAAACCTTGTACCTATTAAATTATCCATCCTTATATCCCCCTCCACCTAGTGCCTGGCAGCCAACTTCTACTTTGTATCTCTGAATTTACCTATTCTGGATATTTCAAATAAATGACATTATACAGTGTGTGATGTCAGACTTTTAATGTCAGACTTTTAATGTCAGACTTCTTTTACGTATATATTTCAGATTCATCCATGTTGTAGCACGAATCAGTACTTCATTTATATCTGAGTAATATCTATTGTATGTATATACCATATTTTGTTTAACCATTCCTCTGTGAATGGACATTTGAACTTCTACCTTTTGACTATTCTGAATAACACTACTGTGAACATTCACGTATTAGAATACTTGTTTTCAGATCTTCTGGGTATATGTCTAGGAATGGAAATGCTGAGTTATATGGTAATTCTGTGTTTAACATTTGAAGAACTATAAACTGTTTTCCACAATAGCTGCACCATTTTACATTCCCACCAGTGATTTTAGGAGTGTTTCAGAATCTCCACATCCTTGCTAATGCTTGATATTTAAGTGATTTTGGTTATAGTCACCCCAGTGGCTGCAAAGTGGTATCTTATTATGGTATTGATTTTCATTTCCCTAATGACTAATGATGTTGAACATCTTTTAGGGGCTTACTTGCACATGAAGTATATGCACATTAGAGATATGATTTGCTAATATTTATTCCCATTCTATAGTTTGTCTTGAAAATGTCTTTTGATATACAGAAGTTAATTTTGATGAAATCCTGTTTATCTGTATATGTTGCTTATGTGTTTGGTGTCATATCTTGGAATACACTGCCAAATCCAGTTTTATCAAGAGTTACCCCTATATCTTCTTCTAAAAGTTTTATGGTTTTAGCACTTATATTTAGGTCTTTGACCAAGGTGGGNTCTATTGTTAGTTTCCTGAGGAACCTCCACACTGTTTTCCAGAGGGGCTGTACCAGTTTACATTCCCAGAAGGTGGGTTAATTTTAATGGCATGATGTAGGTGTCCAACTTCATTCATTTGTGTCAGGATATTCATTTGTCCCAGTACCATTTGTTGTAGAGACTGATCTTCCCCTCATTGAATGATCTTGGTATCCTTGTTGAAAATCAGTTGGCTGTGTTTATATGGGTTTGTTTCTGGATTCTTAGTTCTTTCCAATGTTCTGTAGATCTATCCTTATGCCAGTACCACACCGTCTTAATCACGTTAGTTTTATAGCACATTTTGAAATTGGGATGTTTGAGTCCTTCAACTTTATTATTCTCTTACAGTATTGTCTTACCTATTCAAGGCTCATTGTAATTCCATAAGAATCTGATTATATGCTTTTCCATTTCTGCATTAAATTTCTTTGAAATTTTGGTGGAGATTGTATTGAATTTGTAAATCATTTTTGATAGTATTGCCATCTTAACATGTTAATTCTTCTAGTCCATGAACACAGGCTATATTTCTGTTTATCTAGTTTTTTTTTTTAATTAATTTCAACAGTGTTTTTTAGTTTTCAGTTAAGTCTTATAACTCTTTGACTAAATTATTCCCAGGTATCTTCTAGATGCTTTTGCAAATGAAATTGTCTAATTTTTTTCATATTATATTTTGACTGGTGTGAGCTGCAGGTATTTCATAAATACCATGCTTTGTATATTTTTAATACAATGTTGTTTGGTGTGTTAAGGTTTTATGACATATCTTCTTACTGGATTAGAATTTATTATTATAAATGATAGTAAATGCATCTGACCTTGAGGGTTTTTTCCCTTAATTTGCAGTTTCTAATTACCATTTATTTTTAATATTTATATGTAGTTGATGGGCCTCAAGGGCAAGTGGTAGATTTCATATTTGGGGATTTTAAGAAATTGAGACTTTTTTTTAACTGTGTTTTTTGGTTGAAATTTAACATGTAGCACATATTATGAATAAAATATTCATCTGGGGATATTTTCAAAACATGAACACACCCTCATAACAAAAATTGAGATTGTGAAATTACACATTGCTAGCAACCCAGAAGTCCCCTTTTATTTCCTTTTAGTCACTAACCCCTTTCTTACTAAGTAATCATTATTCTGACTTTTAATAACATAAATTAGTTTTGCTTGTTTTTGAATTTTATGAATAGAATCATGCATTAAACACTTCTTTGTATCTGGTTTATTTCATTACCCTTATGTTTAAAAAGTTCATCTGTATTGTTTTATATGGCAGTAGTTTGTTCTTCTTGATGTAGGATTCCGTTTATTATGTATGGCCACAGCACTTTATTATTCATTCTGTGGTGAATGGATACTGTGATTATTTCCATTTGGGGACTATTATGAATAGTGTTTATAGGAATTCTTGTACATGTTTTTTTGGTAAACATTCCCGATGCATTTTGTTAGTATACACTTAGGAGTGGCAGAGCCATGGAGTATGTTTAGCTTTTGTAAATACATCCCAGATAGAGTCATACCACATTTTATTACACTTTATTGCACTTCGCTGATAGTGCATTTTTTTTACAAATTGAATGTTTGTGGCAGCCCTACATTGAGTGAGTCTCTAACCACCATTTTTCCAACTGCATTTGTTTATTTCATGTTTTCTGTGTCCCATTTTGGTAATTCTCGCAATATTTCAAACTTTTTCATTATTATTATAATTATGGTGATCTCTGATCAGTGATCTTTGATGTTACTATTGTAATTGTTTGGGGGTGCCATGAATCACATCTATATAAGACCACAAACTTAATAAGTGAGTGTGTTCTGACTCCTCTGCCTTCCAGCCATTCTCCTATATTTCTCCTTCTCCTTGGGCCTCTCTATTCTTTGACACATAGTAATATTGAAATTAGGCCATTTAATAATTACACTACAGTGGCCTCGTAAGTGTCCAGTGGGAAAGAAAAGTCGCATGTCTGTCACTTTAAATCAAGAGCCAGGAATGATTAAGATTAGTGAGGAAGGCATTTTGAAAGCTATGATAGGCTGAAAGCTAGGCCTCTGTGTCAGATAGTAAGCCATGGTGTGAATGCAAAGGAAAAGATCTTGAAGGAAATTAAAAGTGCTACTGCAGTGAATACATGAATGATAGGAAAGCAAGAGACAGCCTTCTTGCTCATACAGAGAAAGTTTTACTGGCCTGGATAGAAGATAAGTCAAATGCCTAACTGACTAAGCCACCCAGGTGCCCCACAATGAAGTATTTTTAAATTAAGATATGTACACTTTTTAGACACAATGCTATTGTGATAAACTATAGTATAGTATAAATATAACTTTATATGTACCAGGAAACCAAAAAGTTCATTTGACTCACTGCTATATTCACTTTATTACTGTGGTCTGGAACTCATCCTGCAGTATCTTTAAGGTATGACTGTATAACAAAGTAGCTGCCCCAGTTTACATTCACCCGCAGTGTCTAAGAGTTCCGGTTGCCCCACAACCTCATTAAGGACAGTACTCCTTCCTGTTGAGATTTGTCAGCACTCAAGTTTTAGCCATTCTAATGGTGTATGATGGTATTTCCTTTTGGATTAATTTGCATTTCCCTGGTGTCTACAATTGAGCAACTTTTCACATGGTTAGTGGCAGTTTGTGATGTGCTGTTTAAGTTTTTGCCTCTTTTTTTAATTGGATAGTTTGCCTTTTCCTTATTGGCTTGTATGAGCTCTAGGTATTAGTTCTCTGTCAAATACATAGGTTATAGTTGTTTTCTCCCTATCTGTTTTGCCTTTTTATATTTAAATGCTGTCTACCATTGAATAAGAGGTCTCACTTTTGTTATTTTTAATGTAGTCCAATTTATATTTTTTCCTTTATGGTTAGTACTGTGTTTACGGTGGCCTGTTCAGTTGTTTGATTAGATCACAAAGGCGTTCTTTCTTCTAGAAGCTTTATTGTTTTAATCAATTTGGGTTATGATACCTGATGTTTTGGTTCTTATTCCTTTCACTATTTTTATAATTTTTATATATGAGAGTGTTTTGTTTTTATGTATTACACAGACAAGTTATAATTTCTTAGCATGTTTTTAAAAAGAAAGAAGACGAACTATATATTTTATTTAGCATGTCTTTCATAGGGTTACTAGGAATTTGTATAGAACTCAACCTATATATTTTCCTGTTTCTTCTTAGGAGTTGGTTTATATAAACTTATTCTACATGAAAAATATAGTTTAGTCTGATTTTACTCTCTTTGTACAGATTTTTAAAGCCTGTATTTATTTTAAATACAGAAGGAAGAATTTTTTACTAGTACTGCAACATTTAATCATATCACCATATTTCCTTTATTTCCGTCCATATAAACACACACATCATAATTTGTATTTTTTGCTCAGGCATTTGAAAGAAACTGGCAGGTGTTTCTTTCTCCTATGTAAACATACCTCCTACATAAGCATAATGCCAGTATTGTCTGTAAATTTGTGTGTAAAGAAATTTGTTTCTTTGCTCTCTGGATCCTAGAACTAGCCCAACAGACAAGCATTATCAAGTGCAGTGCCAAAGATTTAATATTCATTTATTCATTAAAGAACTAATTCAGGGAGCCCCTGGGTGGCTTAGTTAGTTAAGCGTCCAACTCTTCATTTCAGCTCAGGTCACGAAATCAGCATTTGTGGGTTCGAGCCTTACCTCAGACTCTGCACTGACAGTACATGGCCTGCTTGGGATTCTCTCTCTTCTTTCTCTGCCCCTCTACCTCTGAGATAGAGCTTGCACGTGCTCTATCTCAAAATAAAAAATAGAATAAATTAAAAAAAAAAAAGACTAATTCAGAAACACTAAAATACAGAGACAATAGAGTCTATTGAAGTCTTTGGCAAGTCCAGTAAGTTAAATGTTGAACTTTGAAAAGTACAGGATTGTTCCTGGTCCTTCTGGCATGCTTTATCCATTTCTATGTCAAATTCTAGGTTACTTTGAAGCACAAAATAAGAAAATAGCTTCTTTCTTACAATATGATTACATTCATTAATGTTAGATTCTATGTTTATGTATTAAAGTTGTATGTTTGCCGAATACTTAACGTAAGCATTAAAAACCTATAAGCCTAACGTATTTTTAGAGTATAGCCTCACTAAGTTTAAGAGTAATTAAACACTTTTCAAAATGTCTGGCACATAAAGAAAATTTAAACACTTGCTTTAATTAACTAAAGATTCTTATTCTTAACACAGTGAAAAAGAACACTAAATAAGGACTCAGATCTGATTTCTGGATCAAGCTCAAGCTCCATCTCTTTGACCGTTTGTGAAGTTAGGAATATGTACTATATGGTCTCCAATTAGCAGTAACACATTTACTAGTATATATTGTAGTTATTATATATATTTAAATTCTTAAATAAATTGTAAGTAAAAATTTTAATATTTTGTAATTTAATGATTTTAAGGATTTATAATTTTAATACTTTATAATTTAATAAATTCTACCTAATCAGAAAATTTAAAATGTTTTTACCTTAATGGTCATGCTGAAAAATAGACATTTCTTTTGATGGGTTTGTGACTTGAACTTTTTTCTTACTTGATAGCTCGAATTACATCTTTACAAGAGGAGGTGAAGCATCTCAAACATAATCTTGAAAGAGTGGAAGGAGAAAGAAAAGAAGCTCAAGACATGCTTAATCACTCAGAAAAGGTAAATGATTTAACATGTACCAATTTTGAGATATATATACTTGGCTACCAAATATTGTAATGTGGTTTTATAAAATGGCATTCATTCCTAATGTTTATATACTTACTTTTTTTGAGAGACAGAGAGACTGTGCTTGTGCACATAAACAAGGGAGAGGGGCAGAGGGAGAAAGAGGAGGGGGAAAGTGGAAGAGAGAGAGAAAATGAATCTTAACCAGGCTTCAACCCATGAGGAGCCCAATGTGGGGCTTGATCTCATGACTGTGAGATCATAATCTGAGCCAAATCAAGAATCTGACCCTTTTACTGACCGAGCCACCCAGCCACACCTATATACTTACACTTCTCAATGTTTTTATGATTAGTGGTGGTTTTGTGGGAGTGTATATGTGTCTTATTTAGGGCTTTTTATTGTGTTATTTTTGTTTTTGACCTTGAAGGATCTTAGATGTTTGATATCATCTGATAATCACAAATTACTTTGGTTTGGAAATATCTTTTCATGTAGAATATTTTTCCCCATGTTTTTTGTACTTGGGTCAGATGATGCTAAATCTTACTAGCCTTATGAAGAAGGAAAACAAAGGATAAGTATATGGTAGACCATGTGTGCTTTTTCCATTTTGTTGGTAAGAGTTAGCAAAATAGAAAACAGCATAAAGTGATTGGCCCTTGCATGTAGTTTTTTTTACCAGTCAAAAAATGTCATTGGTTATCCTCTGTCCTTACTTTGCCAAGAAAAGTATTAAATAGATAATATGTAGATCTAACTTCTACTTTTTCAATTCCTCCATGAATGTGGGTTAACTAGATCCTCAGATAAATGATCAGAAAATGTACCACTTATCTTTTTCTTTGGACATGTTTTGTGATAATCAGAGTAGTATGTCTAAGCCTGGTGTAACTGTGGATGTAATATGAAAGAAGGAAGAGTAGAAGATGCACCCAAACAGAAATGGAATACACTTTGACTTGTCCTTTTGTCAAGGCAATGTAAATCTGGGTATACATTTAATTTAACTGTAAATTAATATAGTTTTAAATCTGAGTTTAATATTTTTTAAGTGGCAGCAAAAATATTTTAATGTACTAAAAAATTGTCCTCTTCATTTCTGATTCTAGCAGTGAACCCTACTGAATATAACTACCACCAAAACCCTTCTGGGGGGAGGAGGGGGTGATATTTTGCTTTTAATTATATGGCTTATTATGATTTTTAAAGTAAGACATATAGATAATGTGAAATATACAAGAAAGTATAAAAATAAAATTGTCTTAAATAAAAATATTTAAGTATGATATCACACTTCAGACCAATGTGATTCATATATTGTCTCTGGTGGAATATTAAATAATGTAAGATTTAATAATGTGTCTTTTGCATAGTATATTATATAACTCATTTTCATTTTGCAGGAAAAGAATAATTTAGAGATAGATTTAAACTATAAGCTTAAATCATTACAACAAAGGTTGGAACAAGAGGTAAATGAACATAAAGTAACCAAAGCTCGTTTAACTGACAAACATCAGTCTATTGAAGAGGCAAAGTCTGTTGCAATGTGTGGTAAGTGTCAGTTTTAATATTTTCTACATGAGTAGTTTTTAAATAATGCCTACCGGAAAAACCTGATTTTGTTGAAAATTACATTTTACAGTAGTATAAACACTTAAAAATTATAAATTGTGATGCAGTTAAAGAATATCTTCCCTTTTCGCTCTTTTGATACCTTCCATTTTTTAAAGTCACAATTTCACCTTCTATTTCCCTCACTCTGTTATCCTCCATTCTTTATCATTGTCAATGGAATCTCTCTTTCCTCCCAGTTTTTTTAGCCTTTTTATTTTCTTCCTGATTCATTCTGAAGATCATTGTCAGTTTATCTGCTTTCTTGCTTAGTACCCTCAATTTTCTAGTTCCTTTGTATTTTCACTTTACTATGACTCTAAACACAACCCTAGATCAAACTAAGTTCTCTTCTTCATGTCTGATAAGTTCTTCAAATGGGGTTAGCCCGTGCATTATCTCCAACCTCAGGTGAGCTGTTAGTTTTTTAGTGTATCACTCACTGTTTCCTTCTCTCAGAGTTTTACTTCTGTTCTCAAGCTTCCTATGTCATTTCTTATACTTTTAGGCGAGCTTTTCTCCTATTTCAAAAAAAAACCATGAAAGCATAGGTGTGAACTCCTCAAACTCTTGTTCTCTTACTTAATCAACCTATCCTACTTCTTTACCCATCTGCATTTTCTTTCCTCTCATCTTGGAAGATATTGACCCTCAGGTGTCTGAGTTGGTTGGCTCAATCAGTTCCAAGTGTCTGACTTTGGCTCAGGTCATGATCTCACAGTTCATGGGTTTGAGCCCTGTGTGAAGCTCTGTGCTGCCAGCTCAAAGCCTGGAGACTATTTGGGATTCTGTGTTTCCCTTCCTCTTTGCCTCTCCCCCACTCGTACTCTGTCTCTCTCAAAAATAAACATTAAAAACATTTTTAAAAAGATACTGATTCTCTTCTTGCTTGGCTTATGTGTGCTAGCTGTACTCAGATCTAGTTTCTTCTTATCTCATCTTAACTATCTTTTTTTTCTTCTTCATCCTTAACCTTTTCTCCTCCACTGAATCATTTCTTGTTGTGAACATGTGCAAGTCTCTTCCATTATACATACATACATACATACATACATAAAGTTTTGTGAGCATGCGGGGTGCCTGGGTAACTCAGTCGGTTAAGCGTCTGACTTACCCTCAGGTCATGATCTCGTGATTTAGGAGTTCAAGCCATGTGTCAAGCTCTGTGCTGACAGCTCAGAGCCTGGAGCCTGCTCTAATCTCTTATACTCATGACCCTAGTTAATGGCTATTTAGTTTTTAGGAGCCCATGCTTGGAATCAAACAAACCTGTTTTGCCTCTTACCTACTCTGTAACTATTAAAAAGATATTAGATGAAAAAATGCATATAAAATACCTGTACATAGAAGGCTTTCAATAAATGGGAAATACTGTTATGGTTAAGGGTGGTGATATTCAGCATCCAGGCATCCAGGCCAGAAATCTGGAAATCATTCGGCAATTCTAGTTCCAGATGATATATACCATATATTCCGCCTTTCCTTTTCTCTTTTAGTTCATGGTGACATCATCAGTTTGCTTGATCTGTTTAATTATTACTCTACCAGGTGTTCTGCTCATCTATCTATTGTTCTCATTTAGGCCAGAGTGATCCTTTTGAAATTTAAATTTTACTGTGCTAGTTCTTCTTAAAATCCATTTGTGGATTTTCATTGTTCGCAAGGTATCTGTCAAACTCCTCAGGACGTAAAGAACCTTTGAGTTGACACCCATCTTTATAGTCTATTATTTTGTACTTTCTTATGTGTACTTCATGCTTCAGCAGTATTAAACTACTTTTATTTCTTTCACATATATTAATTGTTGACTGTCTACTATAGGCCAGGCACACCTGGGAGTATATAGCACAGAATAAGACAGTCCTCCCCCTTAGAGATTATTTTCTGATGGTAGAGATAATCAAAAAAAGCAAATAAATGAAAATCAGCATGGATTGTAATCATTAATGTGAAGAAAATACATACAGTGTGATAGTTTCTAGGTATTGCTATGTTAGATGGAGTTCTGAGGAAAAGCCTCTCTGTACTAATAATATTTGAGTCAAAATGAACCATCCATTTAAAGAGCAGGAGGAAATATGTTCCAGGCAGAAGAGATGATAAGTTCAATACTCTTATTCTCAGAATAGTAGGAAGCCATTGTAGTGCTTTGAGCTGTGCTGGAATTGTAATATATGTTTTTATAAGACCATTCCTGCTATGTGGAAGGTGCTTTTGAGAGAGAGAACAGTTTAAAAAGGGAGATTAGCTAGAAGGCTATATAGTATGTAGGGGGATTAGTGGTAGTAGAACTTGAAAGAAATGGAGATGCAGAGTGCAAGAGTTGGTGGTAAAATTGGATGGAAAGAGGAAGAAAAGGAATCAAGAAAGGTTCCTTTTTTGTTGTTGTTTTTAATTTGTTTTTGCTTTTTAATTTTAACACATGGATGAATGTTAATAATGTTTCAGTATTTAGATGACTGGGATAGGAGCAGTTTGGAATGGGAGGGAAATAAAGGTGTCTATTTTAGATATGTTAACTTTGCAAAGAGTGTTTGATGACTAGGTGGAGATGTCAAATAGTGAATTGATATATGTCTGGGGCTCAGAGGAGAGCAGGATTTATACACATACAGCCATATATAGAACCTGCTAAGGGAAGATAAGGAAGAAAAGAAATGGAATCAGAGCGGAGCCCTTGGGTAGTCTAACATTTTCGAAATGTTACAAAGGAAACCAAGAATAGTCAAAGGAGGTTGCAGGTATACCAATAGAGTATGGTGTTAGAACTCAAAGAGTAAAGTATTGAAAAGAATGAGGAAGTTATTCAATATAATGAATTCTGTTAAGGTCAGTAAAGATGAAGACCCAGACATTGTGTGTCTTCTGAATTTTTTACAGAATGGACCTCATTGGTTATCATACAAATCAGTTTCAGTGGAATGGTAGTGATGGAGTTCAAAATGAAAAATGATAAATGCATAGTAGATGAGGCACTGGAGACAGTAAGCATAGGAAGTTCTTTCAGAAGTTTGTGAACAGAGATAGAATGGTAACTGAAGAGGAATGTAAGATTGGTAGAGGATATTTTAGGAAGGGAGATTATAATAAATGAGATTATTATGTTGATGAGAATGATTCATTTGGGAGCAGGAAATTGTTGAGGCAAGGAAGAGATGAAATAATTGAAGGAACAAAGTCCAGAACAGAAGTGGATGGATTTATGTTTGATTAGAGATGGGAATTAAGAGGTGATGATTACAGGTATGGTTAAGTTTGTAGATTTGGAGGGAAGGATGTGGAAGTTCCATTCTAATGGTTTCTATTTTGTCACCTAGAGGGCAATCTCTGAGAATCGAAAAGCAAACTTACTAAGTTTGAGTCATGTCATGCAACTTACTAGTTGCAGGACCTCGGAAAATTTAACTTCTCAGACCTTTAGTTACCATATCTCAAAAAAGGAGCCTCACTGTAGACTATTTTCTTCTGATAATAATTAAAGTGGCTACTATACTACCAAGGAATCTTGTTTATCTGAATTGCATAAATTAGAATTCCTATCAGCCTTAAGTCCCTTGAAGCTTTTCTGGAACATCAAGGTATAGATTAATAACCACAGGCTTATTTCTCTGCTTTTATCTGAGGTACCTCCATTTTTCTTTTTAGTCACTTCATTTTTTTTCTAGCTATATTTTCACTTTCTGCCCTGGAAATGGCACTGAATAATTTCTCATATCGTTGGGCATGGGCTGGATTTAGAAGGTTTTCTTCTATTACTTTATTTATTTATAACTCCCTTCCTTTAGAGGTCCTATTATTGCAAATAATTCTGATAACATTAGGACTTCTATAATGAATAGCTCCTTTAGAATCCCAGGATAAGAACAGTAGGGATTTTTAGCACCAGTTTCTCTGATAGAGCCCATGCAAGTTAAACTATGTATGTCTGTAATTTTTTTTCTCACAGAAATGGAAAAAAAGCTGAAGGAAGAGAGAGAAGCTCGAGAGAAGGCTGAAAATAGAGTTGTTCAGATTGAAAAACAGTGTTCAATGCTAGATGTTGATCTGAAACAGTCTCAGCAGAAGCTTGAGCATTTGACTGAAAATAAAGAAAGGATGGAGGATGAAGTAAGAAAATAGTACTGATTTTGTTGATCTTATAAAAAAGGAATAATATAAGTTATAACTGAAAAGTTATCATCTATAATTTAAACAACAAGGAGGAGGTTTGAATAAAATAACCTGTATGTGTATGTGTTCACCACTGTAGAGTCACCACTATATCCTTACTTATTAGGATTTTTATCTACAGATAATTACTGAACAGTTACACCATAGGGTCTATACTATTTTATACTGACAGTGCAACTCTGTAGAAGTGTCATAGCTCCTCTCCTGAAGAAATTGACCATCTGCTTTTTTAAAAACACAAAAACAAAAAAATCTTTATTATAAAGTTATCCTGTAATCCCAAAGAGGAGAAATTGCTCATAGATCTCAAGAAAAATGTTAACTACAGGGTCTTGACTGGCTGAGATTGATAGAAAACACACGGTACACATTTACAAAGCAAAAAATAAAAAGATAAAGTGCCATTATATCCTTGTGATTATTACATGTATTTTAGAAATCACTTAAACTTAAATTGGTAGGAATCAGTTTGCATATATAAGTTAGAGGGGGGAGAGAAAGAAGACCATAAAAATCCAGAAAGACTTCTTATAGGAGGAATGAGATTATTACCATTATTTAAAGATTGAGCAATACCTCAAAAGGCAATAGTTTGAGAGCAACCAGAGTTAATAGAGAGAGGGAACGTTATCAATAATCATGATGATAATATAATGGTTAATGAATGAAGATAGGTAAGTGAAAGACAAAAAAAGGACTTGGTCTGACCAGAGAAGAAAAGACATGAGTAGTCATGGGAAACTTGGAGACCAAAGTACTGATAGTCATTTAAACTTAAAGTGGGAGGGTATAGGTGAAAATACTCTTTCAGAAAATAAAGTTAGTCTGATAGTGTTCTATAGAATTAACTAGAAAGAACAGAGATTTATAGCATACCTGTTATAGCCAACATGAAGGAAGAAAGTTTGAAAATTTAGAAGATCATATTCAGTCATTTCAAAATGTAATTTTTGAGTATCTTTTATGTTCCTGGCTCTGCTAGAGTTGGATTACTGAATAAGATAAATATGTTCTTGACTTTTGTGGAAATTTCAGCTCAAAAGGAAAGACAGATATTAAGATCAAAATTACAAGTATGGCATATATTTAAAGAGGAAGTAACTGACTGCTATAGGAGTGTTATGACTAATCACATCCAGGGGTTAAGGAAGGCCTCACTAAACTTTAGAGGGTTATAGACCAGAGCACAAACAGTCATGAATGAGAAAAGGTAAATTTAAATACCCTTTATGTCCCTCCAAAAGTGGCTTTTATAGCCACTTTCTAATTCAGAATTTCTGTACATGTTGGGGCAGAAAGAAACCAGATATTTTTCCTCCAAGATCTCATATCTGAAATTTGGCAATTAATTTGACTTAATAGTAAGTTCTGTAGTAATAAATAATGTTTCAACAATGGAGACTCTTTAGAGAATACTAATATTCTCTGTATAAGGCAGCATAACACACTTGAGATTTGATTGGTATTCTTTCAAATAATGTTTACTAAATTATTAGTGAGATTTAAGACTGCAATTATTTTTCTTATTCAAAGGTTAAGAATCTATCTCTGCAACTGGAGCAGGAATCAAATAAGCGAGTATTGTTACAGAATGAATTGAAGACTCAAGCATTTGAAGCAGACAATTTAAAATGTCTAGAAAAACAGATGAAACAGGAAATAAATACTTTATTGGAAGCAAAGAGATTATTAGAATTTGAGTTAGCTCAGCTTACAAAGTAAGTCTCAAAAAAACTTTTTTGTTTCTTTTTTGTGTCCTACAAATGTTGTTTGATACTGTGTGTAGAAATAATATATTTGGAATTTGTGAAAGGAAGACTTAGGGAAAAAAGCATTTAGAAATAAAAGAATTTACTTGCAAAGGTTTGCAAGGGATCCTTACTAAATAAAAAGTAGAGATCTTTAAAGGGAGAAAAAGGTGGTTATCAAGGCTACTGACTTTATAGTAAGTCCATTTATGGTGGGAAAAATTACTTTTCTCATTATTTTCATGCCCCCAAAAGTCCTGTTTCTTCACAGTAGAATTATAAAACTCAGGGATAAATTTTTATTATTAAGGATTCAATATCTCATGGGAAATGTTCAGTGTTTTTTTATTTTAGAAACTTGAATTAGACGTAATGACCCTGTGTTTTGTTTTGTTCTTTTGGTTCATCTCAGAATGCAAAGTACCTTTTTTCTTCTACTCTGAAATGTGATATGTTCTCTTATTTGAAGTAGAGATAATGCAAGGCTATCATTAATTGCTTTCAGAATTTATATAAAGACATGCTTCAAAAATTTAGTATATTTTATGCCAGATCATGTGTTTTTATTTCCTCTAGATTTAATGTTATAATATCTTCATTTGTCAGCTTCATTTACAACATAGTAATCCTTGAAGAAAATTGTCAGTTTTTGTTTTGTTGGATTTATACTAGTGAAACTCTTTTCCCCCTTTTAGAGTCTTCATTTTCACATTATGTGATCTACAGTTTTCTTCTCTCAAAATAACTTTCACTAAGCATTCATTGGACATTTATTATGTCCTTTTATCAACCATATGCCTTTTTAGATGCTGAAAATAGAAATCTGTAACTATCTAAAATGAGAACCCAGCAGATCCATATGGAATTGTTTATCCTTGTAAAATCTGTAACTGAGGGTTGCATTGTGTTTCTGTCTTGTCTCTTTCTATGTGAATTGTGTTCATGCATGTATTATGTAAGTATGCCTATCTGTGTTCCTCCTCCTTTGTCAGTTACTGTTCTTGCCTTCTTTCTTGTTCTTTACCTGGTTTATTATTTCCAGCCCCACCTCCATGTTTTATTAGCTATAATGTATGGTAATTTATGTATATATTATGTATAGAATATATAATATTCTTATTATTAAATATTTTTATGTGCCCTGTTTTTAATTGCTTTTTATACTACATGTGACATTTAAAATTTATTCCTAAGAATGCTTTTCTCTATTAAAATTTATAAAATATCATTTTTGTTTCTGCAACTTTGATTAATTCACAATTCATATTCTCCTGAAAGTGACCTTCAGCAAAAAACAGTTCCCTCTACTTTGCATAGTAATTGTTTTGTTAGGAGCAAAATAGAACCAAATAGTGTGACCTGACCAAATATGAATATTAAAATATACTATATAATGAAGTTATGATGTTTAAAAACAAAGATCATTTTAGTAAACCTTTTTATTTTTAGCAACTTTAATAAATAAAGAATAATATGAAGCATAGTATAAATAGCATTCATTACTATTTTCTCTTTTACCTGAAGACAGTATAGAGGAAATGAAGGACAGATGCGGGAGCTACAAGATCAGCTTGAAGCTGAGCAGTATTTCTCGGTAAGAATCATTTTTAACACTTGGCTTAAAATAAGATATTTAGTATTTAATGTGAACTGTGACTTTTTTTTAAATGACCGTGAAGCGTTTTTCTCCCCCTTTTTGTGCCCCCATCTCTGCATTTCATTTCTGAATCTGAGTTCGTGCTCTCTGTAAGTTATAAAGAAATGACCATTTTTCTCAAACATTTCTAAAACTGCCATCGAACTAAAGCTATGTGTAAGACTTTGTTAAGGGTTTTGTTTGCCTGGTAGCAAACTTGGGTATTTTCATGTGTGATTCGTGTATGCATGTTCCATTTGCAGGTATACTGCATACAGTTACAGGTATAACTGTGTTCAAAAGATTTTTTGTTTGTTTTAGCTCTCTGTATGCACTTTATGCATCTATTTTGCTTTTTTCTCCATAGAAGTCATTCTAACTCTTATTTGTTGCAGGCCAAGTTAATTTTCACTACTGGCATTGATTAACATTAATAGCTAATGCTTTGAGGTTTTAGTGAAGGTAGTGAAGGCTCTGCAGTTTTGTTTCTTTTGGTTGCCAAGTTTATATGCTACCATTTCAACTTAATATTTACCTAGCTTCTCCATTACGGTTACTGGCAGCTGCTTTTCTGACAAGTCTTATTGCAGTTAAATTAGAGAGTTTGAGCTATGCTGGTGAACATGCCCTAGAAACCAAATGAACAATATTGGAAATAATGATTTATTAATTAATAAAGAATCTGAACACCAGTGCACCTGGGTGGCTCAGTTGGTTAAGCCTCTGACTCTTGGTTTTGGCTCAGATCATGATCTGTCATGAGATTGAGCCTGTGTCAGTCTTGGCAAAGAGTATAGAACTTGCTTGGGGTTCTCTCTTTCCCTTCTCTCTGCCCCTCCCCCATTCATGCTCACTAGCATTCTCTCTCTAAAATAAATAAACTGTAAATGAAAAACATTGGGGCGCCTGGGTGCCTCAGTCAGTTAAGCATCTGACTTTGACTCAGGTCATGATCTCTCGGTTCATGGGTTCGAGCCCCACGTTGGGCTCTGCTGACAGCCAGCTCAGAGCCTGGAGCCTGCTTCAGATTCTGTATCTCCCTCTCTCTCTAACCCTCCCCTGCTCATGCTCTCTCTTTCTCAGAAATAAATAAAAACAGTTTTTAAAAAATTAAAAACTTAAAAAAATAAATGAAAAACATTTTTTAATAAATCTGAACACCATTAGAGCTCTACAGAACTCTCCCATGTTTAGAGCTTTATGCTGTACTCTGCTCATCTCCTACTAAACATGGTAACTTTCTATTTTTTTACTTGTTAGACTATCACTGAAATATGTTTTTAAATTTAAAAAAAAGAATCAGTATTGAAAAGTCTTTCCCTGGGTAGAAATTAACCTTAATCAAAGTGTGTAGTACTGACTTCTGCAAAATAGGCTATGATATCATGCACATTTTTTTTGTCCATATACTTTCACAAAGTAATCATCTGGTGCCTCCACACTTTGGTATGGATGTCAGATGACTTGTGGTATTCATATGGATTCTTGAATTTGCATGTATAAAATGATATATAAATAATAATATACAAATAATAAATAATATATAAAACTTGAGGCTGTCTCTTCTTTCTGATTTGTATCGTTGCTTGTGAGGATTGGATTAAGTATCAGTAAATTTGATCAACTATTATGACCAGATATCTTTAATCTGGTCTTTCAAATCAGAGTATTTTTCTATTTATCCTTTCATTGATTATACATAAAAATTTCAGTATCTGAAGTCCAAGAGATAAAAATTTTGATTTGTAAAAGCAAAATGAAATCTTTCTTTTTAGAAATTGTGAACACTTAGAAACTAAAGCAAGCTGTCACTCCTCCTTTATTTACATTCCCATTGAAATATATATATCTTTAGGGTACCTGGGTGATTCAGTCAGTTAAGCATCTGACTCTTGGTTTCAGTTCATGTCATGATCTTGTAGTTCATGAGTTCAAGGCCCACATCTGGTTCTGCACTGACAGCAAGGAGCCTGTTTAGGATTCTCTGTCTCCCTCTATCTCTCTGCCCCTCCCCAGCTTGCTCTCTCTCTCTCTAGATAGATAGATAGATAGGTAGGTAGGTACCCACCCAGACAGACAGATGGATAGATAAGAAATATATTTTTCTCATAGAGAAGTGCTACTTCTTAGAAGGATAGTTAAGTTTACAGTGTAAAAGTAGTTCTCCACAGATGTTTGCTGGTGCTTACTATTTTTTTTTCTTTTATACTAAAAAGAATAGTTTAAAAAAAGATTGCAGAACTAGAAGTTTACTCTGTAACCATAGCACCCTAACACAATATAGATCTAACACTTGTATCTGTTAAATATTTGTTGATAGAGGGAAGGGTGCCTGAATGGCTCAGTCAGTTAAAATGTCTGCCTTTGGCTCAGGTTACAATCTCACAGTTCATGGGTCTCAAGCCCCATGTTGGGCTATCTGCTCTCTGAGCAGAGCCTGCTTCAGATCCTCTGCCCGCCTCTCTTTCTGCCCCTCCCCTGCTTGTGCACTCTCTCTCTCAAAAATAAAAAAAAAATTTTTAATATTTATTGATAAAATTGGCAAAAGTCAAATGAATTTTGTAAGTAGTCATGTTTTATAAGTATATATTATTTGTGTTTACAGAATTTTGATAAATCTTGTTTGTAGGTATTTTATGTACATCTCTCAATCATCCACTCGATCCCACCCACCAAAAGAGAAGTGGTTTCTCTAGCATTATTCACTTCAAGAATTGATCTTTTTAATGAGCAATGCTTGCTAAGTTTCTTTCTAATGTTTCCCCAAATCAATATAACTTTTGATGTTTTTGAGATATAATTTCTGTATACTTCAGTGTAACCATTATAAGTGTATGTGTTGGTAAGTCTGGACAAATGTGCATGCTGGGTGACTACCACCACAATCAACATATAAAAGTTTTCCTTCACCATAAATTCCCAGTGACCTTTTGCAGTCAATCTTCCCCACTTACCTCTATCTGCAGGTAACCACTGATTTGCTCTCTGTTACTATTGATTATTTTCACCTGTTCTGAGGTTGCATGTACATGGAACCATGCAATATATACTTTTTAGCACCTAGTTTCTTTCCGCAAAATATTTTTTAGGTTTATCATGTTGTTTGTATCAGTAGTCATTCCTTTTTATTGCTCAGTATGGATACTCCACAATTTTTAAAATTCATCTGTTGATGAACCTCTCTGGTGGCTTACAATTTGGAATAAAGCTGCAATGAAAATTCACTTGTAAGATTTTTTACAGATATATACTTAGATTTGTCTTGGGTAAATACTTGGGAGTGGAATTGTTGGGTCATATGTTGTTTAACTTTATAAGAAACTACCAAACTCCTCATAAACACTTATTTCTTCTAATCACTTGTTTTGCAGACACTTTATAAAACCCAGGTAAAGGAACTTAAGGAAGAAATTGAAGAAAAAAACAGAGAAAATTTAAAGAAATTACAGGAACTACAAAATGAAAAGTATGTCCATTTTTATTTAGAATAAGAGTCACTACTATATCATAGCATTCTTACGTTTAAAGATATAGAGTAGATGTGCTTTTATTCTGATGGAAATGGTATAGCAAATCCCATTGGGCAAATTCAGAACAAATCAAACTAAATTTAAGCTAAAATTTCCCTTTATGGTGAAAAAATAATTTAATATGTTAATACTATGGCAGTTGGGTAGAGATTCACTAAACTATGACAGTAAATTGTTTTCAAGGGTCTCTCAATCTTTAAACATCTATTTGTATATAAATAGTTCATGTTGTATTTGCACATCATTATTTTATGCTAGATACAGGTATTTAGGGTCTTCCTCTTAGTATTCTTAGGCATTTAAGTTCCACGTGTGCATGTGTGCTTAGGACCTTAGAAGGAGAAGACCTAACGCTATTTGAGTGTAACAACTTTTCAGAGCTAGGTGGAACAGACACTAGAACCAGTTTTCTGACATTTTTATATTTTCTTTCCATATAGAAATTGTAAAAGTCTGACCATTTTATTATTGAAAAATAAATACATCATTAAAACATGTACAATTTTATGAATTATGTGACAAATATCATTATAATTATCACCCACGAAAGAGACAGAACCTTGCTATCCACTTTAGAAGCCCACTGTATTCCCCCTCTTCATTATGCCTTCTTCCTGCCCACCACTAGGGTAATCACTATCCTGACACTTATTTGTTGAAGGAACTAAATCATTTTTCCTGTATATTTTCCTCAGTTGTGATTTTATTGCTTCTATTTCCACAGTTAGTTGAACATTTTTGTCCTCCTTCGTGCTTCTGGTTAAATCTAGAGCTGCACTGTCCAATATGGTAGCCTCTAGTCTTATATAGCCATTTAAATTTAAGCTTTAATTTATTTAAGTGAAGTTTAAATTTTAGTTTCTCAGGTCTACTAGCCACATTTCAGGTGCTCAACAGTTACATGTGACTCTACCATCTACAATATTGGATAGCATGGGTATATAGAACATTTTATTTTTTTATTTTTTTAATGTTTATTTATTTTTGGGAAAGAGAGTACGAGTGGGAGAGAGGCAGAAAGGGAGGGAGACAGAGAATCCAAAGTAGGCTTCAGGCTCTGAGCTGTCAGCCCAGAGCCTGATGCAGGGCTCAAATTCACAAACCATGAGATCTTGACCTGAGCCGAAGTCTGAGGCTTAACCAACTGAGCCACCCACGTGCCCCAAGAACATTTCTATCCTCATAGAAAGATTTACTGGACATTCCTAATCTGGAGTCTTAGTTATATTCAAATCTGATTGATAGAGGGGGTGAAGACTACCTTATATATAACCTTGTACTGTCTTGTATATAAACTTGTATACTGTCCCTTGCCTTCTTGTGTTGTTAGCAACCATGGACACTCAGTGCTTAGATCTTTAATATATTTAGTGGAATCTAAGGTAGGAGAAAAGGTACATTTTTTCCTGTTTAATCTCTGAGACAGTGGTAGACCCCTATTATATAATCTATTCCCTATCATTTGTATGATATCTACAGTGTACTGTGCAATCCCAGGTTGTGTGCATTCACTATGAAGGGTGTACCCAGTCTACTACATACTATATTGTTTCATAGGGTTGATATATGCTCTTGTTGGATCTATTTAAGAGAAACATTGATCACCAATACTGTGCTAAGTACTATTAGTAAGTTATGGTTCTTACCCTCAAGTATTTCAGAATCTAGTCAGGAGGGAGATATAATTAAGGTAGATATCTATGACAAATTGCTAGGAATTGACAAGGTGGTGTTTTAGAAAGGTGCACTTTTTTTTTTTATTAATGTTTTTTTATTTATTTCTAGGAGAGAGAGAGAGAGAGACAGTGTGAGCAGGGGAGGGTCAGAGAGAGAGGGAGTCACAGACTGAAACAGGCTCCAGGCTCTGAGCTGGCAGTCAGCACAGAGCCCGACGCGGGGCCCAAACCCATGAACCGCGAGATCATGACCCAAGCGAAAATCGGACATTTAACCGACTAAGCCACCCAGGCGCCCCAAGAAAGATGCACTCTTTAGAGTGGAGAATGGATTGGAGTGAGGCAAAACTAGTGGATACAGGAAGTTGAATTATGTAGCCATTGGAAAATCTAGATGTAAAACTTCTTAATGTTTGTTTATTTTGAGAGAGAGAGAGAGTGTGTGTGTGAGAGAGAGAGAAAGAGAGAGAGATCAGGGGAGGGGCAGAAAGAGAAGAAGAGAGAGAAGTGCGGAGTCCAGCGTGGGGCTCAATCTCACAAACCTGAGCGGAAGTCAGGAGTCGGACACTTGACTGACTGAACCACCTAGGTACTCCTAGATGTAAAATTTTAGTGGAAGTTGACAATAAAGGGAAGGCAAATACATGGGGAAAATAGAAGTAGAGGCAATAGGACTTGTAGATATGGGAATATGGGGATAATCATTGGGTAAATTTCAGATGGGTTCTCAAGTGTCTGACCAGGGCATTGGGTTGATGATAGCACTAATCCCTGAATTAAAGAATGCCAAGTTTGTGAAATGAGGGGAGATGAGATTATTTCCATTTCAGACTATTGAGTTTGAGATGCCTATGAGATAATCAAAGAATGGATACCAAGCACTGGGGTTTATTGCTTCAGAGCTCAGAGAAAATATAAGGACTTGAAGCTGATTTGACATTCATTGTATACTGAAGCGGAGAGAGATGAGATTTGTTAAGGTGATTTTATATATCAGAGTTTATAAACTCATGAACCTATGGTACCATACATGTAAGATTTGAAGCTAGTTGGGTACTAGCTCATTGTGTGAGTTGTGAATATTATAATAAACTGAGGAGTTCATATCAGTTCTAACTACTTGCAGTCACATGGTAGCACTGATCGAGTATTTCAAGATCTTGTTTTTCAAGAGAAGCCAGAAATCTGAATTTTTATGTAAAATTTTGGCCCAGATTTAATTGCGTATGGCTGGAGGGAGATAGAGGAACACTTATGTGGACTCATTTGACCCTCTAAGGTAATAAATTGTAACCCCTTATTTAATTTAATTTAAGAAACGTGGCTGCTAAGGTAAGGAGATAAAGATAGAGCACTAGCTGGAGGAGAAGGTGAAAGAGAGCCATTTCTTTTTAAAGATAGCAGAAATTTGAGCGTATTTAAATGCATAGGAAGAAAATCAGAATGGCAAAAGTTACACCCCTATTCATTGATTGAAACAAAATTTCTAACCACTTTCTATGGGCCAGAGACCTTTCTGGGCATTTGGAATACAGCAGTAAACAAGAACAAAGTTCCTGCTTATAATCTTATAAAAATATACTTTTAACTAAGTCAGCCCCTTGATCCCATCCCTTTCTGCCTACTTAAGAACATGACTCCAGTAATCTTTACCTTTCCTACAACAGTTTCTTCCTTTCTGTAGTCATTTTCATTGCATACAGGTAAACGTCTCTAAAAAATAACCATCTTTTAAGCACATATTCACTTCCACCTAACATCATACTTTTCTGCTTCCTTTTGTGTCAAACTTCTTTGAAAAGCGACAAACCAGGGGCGCTTGGGTAACTTTAGTCAGTTGAGCATCCTACTTCAGGTTCAGGTCATGATCTCACCATTTGTGAGTTCAAACTCTGCATGGGGCTCTCTGCTGTCAGCACGGAGCCTGCTTCAGATCTCTGTCCTCCATTTTTTTACCCCTCCACCGCTGTTTCTCTCTCTCAGAAATAAGTATTTTTCAGGTTAGATAGATAGATAGATACATACATACATATATTTTTTTAAAAAGTGACATGCCTGGGCACCTGGGTGACTCAGTCAATTAAGCATTGGATTCTTGATTTCACCTCAGTGAGTCATGATCTCACGAATCTCACAGCACAGAGCCTGCTTACGGTTCTCTCTCGCTCTCTGCTCCTCCCCTGCTCATGCTTTCTCTCTCAAAATAAATAAAACTTTAAAAAAGAGAAAGAAAAGCGACATACCATTTATCTTCAGGTTCTCTTCTCTCTTTCTCCAGCTCATTTTAATCAGACTTTTGCATTCATCACTCTATCAAAACAACGCTTCTCAAGGTCACTGGTGGCTTCCTAACAGTTAAAGACAATAGTCCATTCTCAGCCCTTATCTCATTTAACAGTAGCAGTTGACATAGTCCATTACTCTTTTGATGAACTTTCTTCATTTGGCTTCTGTGACCACCACATGGTATTTTTGTTATTGAACTGGCTACTCTTAACCTCCTTTGCTCCTTTGTCCCTTCCCCTCTCTGAGACCTTTAAAGTTTGGAGGGCCCAAGGGATCACTTCCTCCTCGTTCTCATCCAGTCTCATGGCTTTAAATAGCATCAGTGTGTAAGCACATTCTCCCCTGCATTCCAGCCATCTATTTGACATCTCCACTTGAGTGTTTAATAAGCATCTCATTGGTAACATGTCCAGAAAAAATTCTTAATTCCTTTACTTTGCCAACTTGCTCCTCCCTGTATTACTTATTTTTGTATTAGCAATTCTGTTATTTCCAGTTGTTTAAATAAAAAACCTGAAGTTATCCTAGATTTTTTTCTTATATTCTACATGCAACCCATTAATAATAAGTCTTCCTAGCTATAATTTAAAAGCATATCCAGATTCTAATCAGTTCTCATGACTTGTACCATTTACCAGCCTGATCCAGACCATCTCCAATCTTGATAATTTCAGTAGCCTCCTAATTAATATCCTTTCTGCCATTGTCCCCCTACACTCTGATCTTAATACAGCAGCCGGAATGATCTTTTAAAAACAGAATACTCGAGTAAAACCAAAGTTCCCTATACTATCTTAGAAAGCCTTACAAGATCTATTGTCTCTCCCAGCTTCTCTTAACACATTTCTCACAACTTTCCTTGATCTCTCACTTTGCTCACATTAGCTTCTTTCAGGCCAAACTTCGGGCATTTCTTATTAGATGTTTTTTCCACCTTATCACTTTTCATGTACGCATAGTTCACTCCCTTCCTTCTTATCGCTTCTTACATGTCTTAGCAGAGACGCCCCCTTGATCACCCTATATAAAATACCACATTCACAGCCTCTTCTACCTTTTTTGTTTTATTGTGTTCTCTATGGCATACTGTATATGACTTGCTCATTTTTTAAAATTGCCTGATTTACCACACTAATGTATGCTTCCTGAGGGCAGAGACTTTACTACTTTATGTTTTATTGGTTACTACTGTATGTCTTAATTAGTACAACCATGTCTAGCACATAGTAACTATTTAGTTAAATGTTTGTTAGACAAATGAATGAATACTTTTTTCCTGTAGTTAGTATATGTCTCCCTCTTGAGAGAGGCTTGAGACAGAAAATTTTATTTATATTATTCCTTTATGAAAAAATAGGTGGAAGTCATTCATTCAAACATTTATTGAGCACGTATTATGTATGGGGGAGAGGGTTACAGTTATGACCAAGATAGCTTATTGAGTAGTTCTTCAGGAGAAGCAAGCAAACAGGAGTGATTTGGTCCTGGTCTGAATGTCAATTCCAAAAAAGGTTTAAAGTGTTATTTCCAAGGAGCATTCCTAGAATAATTTACAGTGGTTTACATATCTATTTATAAGTCTTTATAATCTCATTAAATTTCAGAACTAGAAGGGACCTCAAAAATCATTTAGTTTAACTCTAATTTTACAGATCTGATTAAATTGAGTTTTAGGAAATATAAGAAATTTGCCCAGTTTCCTTACCCAATTAGTTAGTGATAGAATTAGGGATAAGGATCTAGGTCTGGCCTCCTGGTTTACAAGCCTATTATTTTTCCCCTGCACCAGGCTATCTTCCATTCTAATCCACAACAAGTCCCTTTTCAAAAGTAGATGATTTGCCATTGCTTTATTAACTTTTCTTAGTTAAGCACAACAGCAAGTACACAATTAAAGAGTTCTTTATTTTTATAGTTTTTCAAAGTCTGAGAGGTTAAATTTATTATTTATATAGACCTTTTTAAGTGGATTCAAATAATGGATTTTATTTAAGCAATAAATAATTATTGTTTAAGTATACTTGTCTTTTTAAGCATATCATTAATTTGGAAGAATAAATGAATTTCTTTATATCCATTTCTCTTATAAATCTGTTGCAGAGAAACTCTTGCTACTCAGTTGGATTTAGCAGAAACAAAAGCTGAGTCTGAGCAGTTGGCTCGAGGGCTTCTGGAAGAACAGTATTTTGAATTGACCCAAGAAAGCAAGAAAGCTGCCTCAAGAAATAGACAAGAGATTACAGATAAAGATCACACGGTTAGCCGGGTAAGTGTGGTTTTTCTGGCAAGGTTTATGACTAAAATTAAATAAAAATAGGTCATATCCTAAGCTGTTAGGGTGAGGTGAATATGTGTGCATGTGCATTTACTTTGACTTTACTTATACACAATGGTTAGTCTGTACTTGTGTATAAAACAGTTTATATAATCCAAAACCATCGTTAATGACTGAGATTCTTATTCAGTATAATGTATTGCTTTCTCTTTCTGGATGTTGATCTTAATATATTCTATGTATGAAAATGCTTAGCTTAAATTTATTTGTTGATATCTCAATATACAACTAATTTTATGGCCAGAATTCTGTAAAGTTCAGAGAAACTATTTCAGGATGAGAAATTCTTTGGATATTTACAAATTAATTATAGAAAACCAGTAATATAATTAACTATTCCCAAATTTACACTATTATCTATATAGATCATGGGAATGAAAGGGAAAGAGTTACATTTTTCTTCTTTTGAAGTTACCATCAAGTGCTCTGGTGTAAGTAGTCTGGGTTTGAGTCTTAGCTTTACCTTGAAGAAATTACATGATCTTGGCAATTTCCTTTAACTTTTCTAAGTCTCAGATTCTTCACCTATATGAGTCTTCATCAATAAAATAGAAATAATACTGGGGCACATGCCTGGCTCAATCAGTAGAGCATGCAACTCTTGATCTCAGGGTTGTGAGTTCAGGCCCCACGTTGGGCATAGAGTTTACTTTAAAAAAAAAAAAGTAGAAATAATACCTATTCCACAAGATTCTTAAGAATGTTAAGTGAAATAATATACATAGAATGGTGAATGAGTAGCACATTACTGAAAGTAAAATGTTTTTAATTGTCATTTTCATCAGCATTATTCAGATGAAGGAATTGAGGCCCAAAAACGTGTGAGTTGCTAAGAGTCACATAGCTAGAAAACTAAATTTAACTTTCCCAAGTTTGTAGTCTAGTTCTCCTTCCATTACATTTTTTTCTTCCTTACACACACACACACACGCGCGCGCGCACACACGCACGCACGCTGAAATAATTTTTAGAAGCTAACAGTTGTTTTAAAATATTTTGAATTTCATTATATCAGCATATGTTAAACCTTTGGAAACCAGACATTTTCATAATAAAGCAACATCTGACCTGTCTTCATCTATGGAGAATGTGAAGTATTTTTTTTAAGGTTACTGTTTTAAATAAGAGACTAGCAAAGTGAATGTAGCTTAAACTTTTGTGTGTTTTATTAAGCTTGAAGAAACAAACAGCATGCTAACCAAAGAAAATGAATTATTAAGAAAAGAAAATGAAGAACTAACTGATAACATGAGGAGGACAGAGGAAGGTATGTAAGGTTTTTTGTTTTGTTTTAATTTTAATATCTAATCAAGTTCACAGGTAAATCTTTAGCTCTTTATATTGTGTATTAGGTTTTTGAAATATTTGTTTTCATATGTTAAAGTGGCTTTTATAGCCTTAAGAATTATCTTAGTAGAAATTAAATGTTCTCATCTCAGAAAATGTTAAAAATATGAGGTAATGGATGTGTTAATTAACTTGATGGAAGAATCCTGTCACAATGTTTACATGTATCAAATCATCATATTGTATTACTTGTATATCTTACAAATTTATTTGTCAATTATACCTCAGTAAAACTGAACAAAAAAGAATTATCTTAATGAATTTACTAAAAGTTATAATGTGTATACTAACTTGCATAATTAAGAACATTATTAATTTTGAATGCAGAAATTTAATGTCCTATAATAACACTTTATAATTTGTTAACAGAATATAAGCTGAAGAAAGAGGAAGAGATCAATAATCTTAAGGCTGCCTATGAAAAGAATATCAGTACAGAAAGAACCCTTAAAACACAGGTATACATTCTCAGGCTTTTCTATATGTATGTATTTGAGTATCATATATTCAGAAGCTAATATTTGCTCTTTGTGAACTTTTTCTTTTTTTTTCTTTCATAGTTTATTCAAGTTGGTTTCCATATAACACCCAGTGCTCATCCCAACAAGTGCCCTCTTCCATGCCCATCACCCCCCCTTCCCCTCATCCCCACCCCCATCAGCCCTCAGTTCTCAGTATTCAGGAGTCTCTCATGGTTTGCCTCCCTCCCTCTCCCCAACTATTTTTTCCCCTTATTCTCCCCCATGGTCCTCTGTTAAGTTTCTCCTGTTCCACTTATAAGTGAAAACATATGGTATCTGTCCTTCTCTGCCTGACTTATTTTGCTCAGCATAACACCCTCAAGTTCCTTCCATATTGCTACAAATAGCCAAATTTTACCTTCTTTCTGTTTGCCATGTAGTATCCCATTTTATAGACAACCACATCTTCTTGATCCATTCATCATGGACACTTAGGCTCTTTCCATGATATGACTATTGTTGAAAGTGCTGCTATGAACATTGGGGTACATGTGCCCCTATGCATCAACACTCCTGTATCCCTTGGGTAAATTCCTAGCGGTGCTTTTGCTAGGTCATAGGGAAATTCTTTAGTTAAATTTTTTGAGGATCCTCCACTCTTGTTTTCCAGACGGGCTGCACCAGTTTACATTCCCACCAACAGTGTAGGAGGGTGCCCGTTTCTCCACATCCTCACCAGCATCAGAGTCCTCTGATTTGTTCATTTTAGCCACTATGACCGGTGAGAGGTGGTATCTCAGTATGGTTTTGATTTGTATTTCCCTGATGATGAGGGACGCTGAGCATCATTTCATGTGTCCGTTGGCCATCTGCATGTCCTCTTTGGAGAAGTTTCTATTCATGTTTTCTCCCCATTTTTTCACTGGATTATTTGTTTTTTGGGTATGGAGTTTGGTGAGTTCCTTATAGATTTTGGGTACGAGCCCTTTATCTGATGTCATTTTAGGCTATCTTTTCCCATTCATTCAGTTGCCCATTAGTTTATTGATTGTTTCCTTTGCTGTGCAGAAGCTTTTGATCTTGATGAGGTCCCAGTAGTTCATTTTTGCTCCTGAATCACTTGCCATTGACAATGTGTCAAGTAAGAAATTGCTGCGTTTGAGGTCAAGGAAGTTGTTTCCTGCTTTCTCCTCTAGGGTTTTGATAGTTTCTTGTCTCACAATCAGGTCCTTCATCCATTTTGAGTTTATTTTTGTGTATGGTGTAAGAAGGTGATCTAGTTTCATTGTTTTCCACATTGCTGTCCAGTCCTCCCAGCATCGTTAGAGTGGCTGTCTTTTTTTCCATTGTATACTCTTTCCTGCTTTGTCAAAGATTAATTGGCCATCCATTTGTGGGTCCCATTCTGAGTTCTCTATTCTATTCCATTGGTCTATGTGTCTGTTTTTGTGCCAATACCATACTCTCTGGATGATTACAGCTTTGTATTAGAGGCTAAAGTCTGGGATGGTGATACCTCCCATTTTGGTTTTCTTCTTCAGTATTACTTTGGCTATTTGGGGTCTTTTGTGGTTCCATACAAATTTTAGGATAGTTTGTTCTAGCTTTGAGAAGAATACTGGTGCAATTTTGATTGGGATTGCATTGAATGTGTAGATTGATTTGGGTAGTTTGACATCTTAACAATATTTATTCCAATCCATGAGCATGGAATGTTTTTCCAATTCTTTGTGTCTTCTTCAATTTCCTTCATAAGTTTTCTATAGTTCTCATCATACAGATCTCTTATATCTTTGGTTAGGTTTATTCCTAGGTACTTTATGTTTTTTTGTGCAATTGTGAATGGGATCAGTTTATTTCTTTCTGTTGCTTCACTATTGGTGTATAAAAATGCAACCAATTTCTGTATGTTGATTTTGTACCCTGCAACTTGGCTGAATTCTTGGATCAGTTCTAGTAGGCTTCTGGTCGAGTCTGTTGGGTTTTCTATGTAGAGTATCATGTCATCTGCAAAAAGTGAACGTTTGACTTCTTTGCCAGTTCTGATGCATTTGATTTCCTTTTGCTGTCTGATTGCTGATGCTAGGACTTCCAGCACTATGTTAAACAACAGTGGTGAGAGTGGACATCCTGTCGTGTTCCTGATCTCAGGGGGAAAGCTCTCAGTTTTTCCCCACTGAGGATGGTATTAGCTGTGGGCTTCTCATAAATGGCTTTTATGATGTTTAAGTAAGTTCCTTCTATCCCGACTTTCTCGAGGGTCTTTATTAAGAAGGCATGCTGTATTTTGTCAAATGATTTTTCTGCATCTATCGACAGGATCATATGGTTTTTATCTTTTCTTTTGTTAATGTGATGTATCACATTGATTGATTTGCGAATATTGAACCAGCCCTGTAACCCAGGAATGAATCCCACTTGATCATGGTGGGTAATTCTTTTCATGGGCGTTGAATTCGATTTGCAAGTGTCTTATTGAGGATTTCTGCATCTGTATTCATCAAGGATATAGGCCTGTAGTTCTCTTTTTTTGCTGGGTCTCTGTCTGGTTTGGGGATCAAAGTGATGCTGGCTTTGTAGAAAGAGTCTGGAAGTTGTCCTTCGATTTCTATTTTTTGCAATAGCTTGAGAAGAATGAGTATAAACTCTGCTTTAAATGTCTGGTAGCATTCCCCAGGGAACCNATGTTTAAGTAAGTTCCTTCTATCCCGACTTTCTCGAGGGTCTTTATTAAGAAGGCATGCTGTATTTTGTCAAATGATTTTTCTGCATCTATCGACAGGATCATATGGTTTTTATCTTTTCTTTTGTTAATGTGATGTATCACATTGATTGATTTGCGAATATTGAACCAGCCCTGTAACCCAGGAATGAATCCCACTTGATCATGGTGGGTAATTCTTTTCATGGGCGTTGAATTCGATTTGCAAGTGTCTTATTGAGGATTTCTGCATCTGTATTCATCAAGGATATAGGCCTGTAGTTCTCTTTTTTTGCTGGGTCTCTGTCTGGTTTGGGGATCAAAGTGATGCTGGCTTTGTAGAAAGAGTCTGGAAGTTGTCCTTCGATTTCTATTTTTTGCAATAGCTTGAGAAGAATGAGTATAAACTCTGCTTTAAATGTCTGGTAGCATTCCCCAGGGAACCTATTTGGCCCAGGGCTCTTATTTGTTGAGAGATTTTTGATAACTGATTCCATTTCTTCATTAGTTATGGGTCTGTTCAGATTTTCTGTCTCTTCCTGTTTGAATTTTGGTAGTGCGTGTGTGTTTAGGAATTTGTCCATTTCTTCTAGTATTTTTCTAGATTTTTCTAATTTTTTCTAATTTTTCATAGTATTCCTTCTAATTTTTCATAGTATTCCTTCATAATTGCTTGTATTTCTGGGGGATTGGTTGTAATAAATCCATTTCATTCATGATTTTTTTCTATTTGGATGTGCTCTCTTTTCTTTTTGAGAAGCCTGGCTAGGGGTTTATCAATTTTGTTTATTTTTTCAAAAACCAACTCTTGGTTTCATTGATCTGTTCAACTGTTGTTTTGGATTCTGTATTGTTTATTTCTGCCCTGATCTTTATTATATCTTTTCTTCTGCTAGGTTTGGGGTGCTCTTGCTGCTATGGTTTTAGTTCCTTTAGGTGTGCTGTTAAATTTTGTATTTGCACTTTCTCTAGTTTCTTGAAGTAGGCCTGGAGTGCAATGTACTTTCCTCTTAGGACTGCCTTTGTTGCATCCCAAAGAGTTTGGATTGTTGTGTTTTCATTTTCGTTTCTTTCTATTTATTTTTTAATTTTTTTTCTAATTGCCTGTTTTGCCCATTCATCCTTTAGTAGGGTGTTCTTTAACCTCTATGTTTTTGGAGGTTTTCCAGACTTTTTCCTATGATTGATTTCAAGTTTCATACCATTGTGATCTGAAAGTGTGGATGGTGTGATCTCAATTCTTTTATATATATTGAGAGCTGCTTTATATCCCAGTACGTGATCTATCTTGGAGAATGTGCTATGTGCACTTGAGAAGAAAGTGAATTCCATGGCCTCAGGATGTAGCGTTCTAAATATATCTGTAAAATCCATCTGGTCCAGTGTGTCGTTCAGGTCCATTGTTTCCTTAGTATTTTCCTGTCTAGTTCTATCCATTGCTGTAAGTGGAGTATTAGAGTCCCCTGCTATTAGCACATTCTTATCCATAAGATTGTTTCTATTTGTGATTAATTGTTTTATGTATTTGGGTCCTCCTGGATTTTGGTGTGTAGACTTTTATAATTGTTAGCTCTTCCGGATGGATAGACCCTGTAATTATTATATAATCCCTTCTTCATATGTTGTTACTGCCTTTACTTTAAAGTCCAGTTTGTCCAATATAAATATGGCTACTCCAGCTTTCTTTTGACTTCCAATAGCATGATAGATATTTCTCCATCCCTTTACTTTCAATCTGAAGGTGTCCTCAGGTCTAAAATGAGTCTCTTGTAGACAGCTAATAGATGGATTTTGTTTTTTTTTATCCATTCTGCTACCCTGTGTCTTTTGATTGGAGCATTTAGTCCATTTACATTCAGTGTTATTATTGAAAAATTGGGGTTTAGAGTCATTGTGTTCTTTGTAGGATTCATGTTTGTGGTGGTGTCTCTGGTACCTTGTGTTCAACATTTCCCTCATAGAGTCCCTCTCAGGATTTCTTATAGGGCTGGTTTAGTGATGATGAATTCTTTCAATTTTTGTTTATTTGGGAAGACTTTTATCTTTCCTTCTATTCTGAATGACAGGCTTGCTGGATAGAGGATTCTTGGCTGCATATTTTTTCTGTTCATCACATTGAAGATTTTCTGCCATTCCTTCCTGGCCTGCCAAGTTTCAGTAGATAGGCCTGCAACTACTCTGATAGGTCTCCCTTTGTATGGTAGGGCCCCTTTCAGAATTCTCTCTTTGTCCTTATATTTTGCCAGTTTCACTATGATATGTTGTGTAGAAGATTGATTCGAGTTATGTCTGAGGGGAGTTCTTTGTGCCTCTTGGATTTCAATGTCTGTTTCCTTCCCCAGGTTGGGGGAAGTTCTCAGATATAATTTGTTCAACTATCCCTTCAGCTCCTTTTTCTCTCTTCTTCTTCTTCTGGAATTCCTATGATATGGATATTGTTCCATTTGATTCCATCACTCAGTTCTCGAATTTTCCTTTCACGCTCCTGGATCTCTCTTTTTCTTGGCTTCCTCTCTTTCTATAATTGTGTCTTCTAATTCACCTATTCTCCTCTCTGCCTCTTCAATTCATGCAGTGGCCACCGTAATAAAATGTTATTCACTTCATTTATAGCATTTTTTAATTTATCACAACATTTTTAAGGTCCATAATCTTTGTAGCAGTAGCTTCTCTGATGTCTTCCATGCCTTTTTCAAACCCAACAATTAATATTATGACTATTGTTGTAACTTCTTGGTCATTTATGTTGCTTGTATCTGTTTTGAGCAGTTCTTTAGCTCTCCTTTCTTCCTGGAATTTCTTTAGAGGAGAGTTCTTCCGTTTCGTCATTTTGGCTATCTTTCTGTTTCTTGTAACTTTTAGAAGTTTGTTATGTGCTCTGGCCCTGCGAGTTCTGCTTTATTAAAGGAAGCTCATTGACTGTCCATGGCCTGTTCTTCAGGAAGTGTTCTTTTAATGATGTCCCTTGGCCTCTTTTGTTGTGCCTTTGGTTATTTTATTTCCCTACCCGTAGTGACATTTGGGACTCTCCGCCATGTATACTTTGGCTTATTTCTTGAGGTAGTCCTGAAAAAGAAAACAGACAAACACAGGGAACAAAAGCACGCAGACACACAGACCACTCAAACAAATGAGCAAACCAAAAGGGTGGGGGGGAAGAAACAAACCAAAACAACAGAAGACAAAGGACAGTCTAAAAGCCTAAAACCAGAAATCCCAGCTACAAATAAAGAGCAGGGTGGTAGCAGTGCTGATGGAAGAGCCTATACAAAGAGAGAAATGACAGGGGTGGGGAGAAAGAAAAATTGAACACTGACCAGTCAGAGAGACTAAAAGGCTTAATTCAGAGAGAGAAAGAGAATATGGTAGGAGGCAAAGAGAAAGAAACGAAGACCCAAAGAAACTATATAGTCTGATTATTCCACAGAGAGAGAGAGAGAGAGGGAGGTAACGATGGAGGTGTAGTATAGGCATTAAGAGAATGGATTACATGTGACTGTTTAAGTAAACTAATGACCAGAGTGCCGAGTCCAGCAGAGGGGAGAGATAAGAATGATATAAGGGAAAATATATCTGAATAGCATAATTGATCTAGCGTTAATCATGGCAATACATCAATGTTGGTCTTGACCCAGGCTCTGGTTAAAAAAAAGAAAAAAAAAGCTCTCCAGTGCAAATGAGCGTGGTTTGGTGTAGGCAGGTCTTGCCTCCACTGCAGGTCCACTGGGCTGCTCCCTGAGGCCCCACCTTGGTGGTTGTGGGGACACAAAATGGCGGCACCCCAGTCCCTTCTCTGAACCAGGCATTCCAAATTACTGTTTTGGGTCCAGTCTCCCTGTGCCTCAGGCTAGCCAAGGTGGGCCGTATTCTGTGTCCCAAGCCCTGCCCTGGTTCCAGATCTTAGTCCGTGCACTTTATTGATACCGCCAGAAATGTAATCCCATAGACCGGGCCTCTTCTTAACCGGGGAGGGTATCAAATAGTGGGATCAGGGAAGCATTTTCTCCTGACGCCACCTGGGATCGGGGCACGCAGCCCAAAGAAAGTGCCACAGCTAAAGTTAGGATCTCTCTCACAATGCCCTGTGGTTAGAGATGGGATGATAGGATCCCTCTTCATCCCGGGATGAGGTTTTTCTCTATTCCAGGTAGGTTTATGAGCAATTTTAGCCAATCTTTCTCTTCCCTCATCTCTCCATGGCTCTCGGTGTAGGGGGCTCCCTTGCCTTCATACCTCTGGGTCCCAGCCCATTTTTATCTTACCTAGTTCGCAATCATGCACCTATGAGGCTGTCTTCTTAGTGGACTCTGCCTTTTTTCCTACCAGACTCTTACAGTTCAGTGTCCTGTGGCTTCAGGCCTTCCTTGTTTGAGAGATGCAGGCGAGCGAAATGTACTCCCTACTTCTCCACCATCTTGCCTCACCCTGAACTTTTTCTTAAAACTTAGGTTATAATGTTCAATCTTTTCATTGGAACAAATAATGTAATATTCTTTCTTCATTAAATATAGAAGACTTTTTCAGGAATTTGGATTTTAATTGAGTTCAGAAAGTAGCTTGTCTATTTATTTGACTAGTAAGAACATGTTTAGAGTCTACAAAAGACCTATAATTGACAGTAGGAAAATTCATTGAAGAGAAAACACTTGACTAAAGCCAATAGAGAAGAACTGGGAGTAAGTAAGAAACTATAGGGGTGGCTGTATCATTTTGCTATATATTTAATGATGCAGCTAGATCACGTTTTTACTAAAACTTGACATCTTGTCATTTTACTAATACAGTATTTTAAATTCTTCATAAGGTACTTTGTACCCCAGTTGCTTTATATTGTAAAATAAATATATTTTTTTTACTTTTTATTAAACAATTATAATAGCTTCTTTACCACTTATCTACTGTCCCTCTCAGTTTTTCATGTTGCAACTAGATTAATCCTTCAAAAATGTACTTAATATCTGTTGAAAATCCTTCAGTAGAAGGATTGTACTTACTTTTATATCAAAACCTATACCATGAAGAAAAGAATTGACATTTAGTACATAAAAATTCAAGTCTATGGAGCCCAAAACAACATAAGTTGAAAGAAAACAAAGAAGAATATTTAAAACAAGTGTAGATAAATATAAATAAAAGAGCTTCCAGAAATAAGAAAAAGACCATCTAGTATGAAAAAATAAGGTACATTTGAGAAATAAAAGAATTTTAAAAAGCTCACCCATAACCATTAGAAATAGAAATTAAAGCAATAATGAGGTATCTTTTTGACAAATGGACACATTTAAATGAGAGAGATATAATACTCCTCTTTAGCAAGAATATAGAGAAATTTGTGTAGTTTCTGAGGGAGTAAACCATGAGAACAATTAACAGAATAATATCTTTTAATGTGCATATTCTTTGGCCCAGTAACTGCACATTTACAAATTTATCCTGTGTAAATAACTCCATAAATGCTCAGAAGGACACATGCAAATGTAATTACAGCAACAACATTAAAAAAATTGTTTTTTAATGTTCATTCATTTTTGAGACACAGAGAGCATGAGTAGAGGAGGGGCAGAGAGAGAGGGAGACACAGAATCCAAAGCAGGCTCCAGGCTCTTGGCTGAAACCCATGAACCATGAGACCATGACTCACTGAGCCACCCAGGGCACCCCTACAGCAACAACATTTTAAAAAAATGTTTTCTAATGTTTATTTTTGAGAGAGAGAGAGAGTAAGCTTTTGCGGGAGGTGCAGAGAGAGAAAGAGAGACACAGAATCGGAAGCAGGCTCCAGGCTCTGAGCTGTTAACACAGAGCCTGACACAGTCTTGAACTCATGGACCACGAGATCATGACCTAAGCTGAAGTCGGACCCTTAACCAACTGAGCTACCCAGGCACTCCACAACATTGTTTTTAATGGTGAAAAATAAAAATAACCCAACCACGCATCAGCATAGTATTGATAAACCATAATATATCCATAGGATACAATGCAAAAGAGCCATTAAAAATAAATGAAATAGGCCTATATGTAATGACATGGGGTAATTAGATTTCCCATGATATATGATATAGTAGTCAATTTAAAAAGCAAGTTACAACACAATGTATAGCATGATTCCATTTTTTTATTTAAATATACATGTAATCAGCTTATATATGTAAGGAAAAGTTTTAAAGGATATACACCCAGCAGACTGAATGAAGAGACTTTAGCAGAAGTGCTCTTTGATGGGTGATACTACGAGGGTTTTTCACTTTCTTCATAATATAGTTCTGTATTTTATTTTTCTTGTAATAAATATGTTAGATTTACTATTAAGAAAAAACCAATATGCATTATGAGTTCAATGAAATAAGCATTTACTCTCTAGGGTCCTCATCCTAGATAGGACTAAATGTATATGGAAATGATCATAGCTAGGGCTTTTTTTCTGTTTTAATGGAAAAATCTGTGGGTGTTTTTTTTTTAAACATAATTGCAGAAAATACCATGACTTATTGTTTTAGTTTATGTAGCTTAATTTCACATGCTTTTAACACTTCTTCTAACTTCTAATATGTTCTTTCCTTCTGGCAAAAGGGATTAGCCTCAACTAACATTTACATTTACGTTCCGTCTTACATTCAAAATGGGCTCAGTGTGGCCTAGTCACACTGCTTACTTACCTACTTGTCCAAAGGAAAAAAATTATCTTGGGCATTTTTGCCTGTGAGTGGTTTCATCTGATTGTAATGCCATCCTTGATGCATCTCTTTAATACTACTTCTTCTTTTCTTATCCAACTCCTATTTGTCTTTTTGAGAAACATACCTGATGGGGCACCTGGGTGGCTCAGTCAGTTAAGCGTCCGACATCGGCTCAGGTCGTGATCTCACTGTTCATGGGTTCAAGCCCCACAACAGGCTCTGTGCTGACAGCTAGCTCAGAGCCTGGAGACTGCTTCGAATTCTGTGACTCCCTCTTTCTCTGACCCTCCCCTTCTCACACTGTCTCTCTCACTCTCTCATAAATTAAAAAAAAGAAAAAGAAAATGTTAAAAAAAGAAAGAAAGAAACATACGTGGACACATGCAGGTACACCAGGAAGCCATCCATGACTTCCCCAGGTCTCAGTTTGGTACTGCTCCCATAGCACCTTTGTTAGCCTCTTTTAACTTACCACTCTGTACTGTAATGCTTGCTTGTCTGGGTTGTCAGGTATGAGGCATAGCGGTATTTTCTGTTTTTATATCTAGTGCCTATCAAAGTGCCTATATACAGTATAATTGCTGAATAATTATTGAACAACAAATGGATTTTTACAAGTCTGTCTGCTTCTTAAATTTGAACAATGAGATAAAACAATAATAGTTACTTGTGCTACCAGTTATGCTCCAACCTTAGTAGGTTCTTCTGATTTTTTATCACAGAATAGTCCTTCCTGATATGGAGTAAGAAAATACACTTTTAGTGGAGATTTAAATCAGATGGTTCCAACATAGATCCTTATTTAATGATATTTTAATATTTGAATAGGCTGTTAACAAGTTGGCAGAAATAATGAATCGGAAGGATTTTAAAATTGATAGAAAGAAAGCTAATACACAAGATTTGAGAAAGAAAGAAAAGGAAAATCGAAAGCTTCAACTGGAACTCAATCAAGAAAGAGAGAAATTCAACCAGATGGTGGTGAAACATCAGAAGGAACTGAACGACATGCAAGCGGTAGGGTGTGTGTGTGTGTGTGTGTGTGTGTGTGTGTGTGTGTGTAGGATTATTTTCTGAATTTGTTATTTCTGTTTATACTTATTATCTATTGATCTTCTCTACATATTTTTAGTATAAAAATGCATATTCAGTTGTATACTTTTCCGCAGTTTGATCATTATTATTCCAATATGAACCATGATCTTGAAGAACTAGAATGGTACTCCATTGCCTATTAACCGTGATAATTTTACCTATTACCTTTTGCTTAATTAGAGATTCTCCTTTGAGAAAATTAAAACAAAAAGGTTTGCCTCTTTGTTTTTTGATTAAAATTGAGATATGACTGGTATAGTGTTAACTACAGTTAAGTTAGAGGATTTGAAGTATTGTAGATTTTTTGTTTTCTCTAATCAGGACTCATTTTTCTGAAATCAAAATATCAAACTCAAAATTTTTTTTATATTTCCTGGCCTGTTAATAGCACAAAATTGAGAACATGGTGTTTGGTCCTAGATTGACTTGGATATAAGTACTGACTCTGTCATTTATGGTTTTACCATCCTGAGAAGCTTTCCATATTTTTTAAACTGTTTCATTTGGAGTCATAAAAGCATTTCCTATTGTTCTAACAAGTGTTTGGTTTTTGTGTTTTGATTCTTTACATTTAAAAAATAAAAACAGGGGTGCCTGGTTGATTTAGTTGGTTAAGTGTCCGACTTGGGCTCAGGTCATGATCTCACCACTTGTGGGTTCGAGCCCTGAGTCGGGCTCTCTGCTGACAGCTAGCTCAGAGCCTGTAGCCTGCTTTGGATTCTCTATCTCCCTCTCTTTCTGACCCTCCCCTGCTCACGCTGTCTCTCTCTCTCTTAGAAATAAAACATTTAAAATTTTTTAAATGAAAACAAAAAATGTTTTGAAAGCAAGGAGAAAAGGAGTTTACCAAGCAGTGTATTAACTGAGGAAGAGAAGTTGCAGTTTTACAATTTTATCAAAATCTGTGGTAGTAAACGTTCATGAAGTTTACACTAATTTTTTAGTATTAGCAGTTTGGGGTTCTTTATAGTTCCATTAATTCTTAATTTTTAATGTTGGAAATTTGATTTTGATTTTTTTTAATGTTATTTTGGTATTTTTCAAAAATAGCAATTGGTAGAAGAATGTACACATAAGAATGAGCTTCAGATGCAGTTGGCTAGCAAAGAGAGTGATATTGAGCAATTGCGTGCTAAACTTTTGGACCTTTCGGATTCTACAAGTGTTACCAGTTTTCCTAGTGCTGATGAAACTGATGGAAACCTTCCAGGTAAGAATATTTCTGTTATTTCATTCAGGTTTGCTTAAATGTCACAGAAATTAATGTATGTTTCTTTCATTTAGGTTTCTCCTTGTCATTTTCTTTTCCCCATGGATACTTAAGAAGAAATTTATGCTTCTGTTAGTCAAAGTCTGATTATGTTTGCATTTTATAGAATAAAAACAGTCAAAAGGAATTTTAGGCTCTTAAAATAATCCTGAGAGGCTCTACCTGAATAGAAATCTGAAGAACTTTGTGAACCAAAAACAGCCTAACTGCATGGTGAAAGTTGGAGCTGCTGCTTATACTCTCACTATTTAAAGAAAATTATATGTGTTTTCATGAGTAGCAGCTCATTAATGTTATGTGGGGTTTTTTGTTTTTGTGTATTTCTGTGCAGAAACTAAGAACTGTACTTAATAATCAGAACCATAGCAGCCTAAATAGAGACCTTTCTAAAGTATTAGTGGATAAACTTTGGTCAGACTTTAAGCTTCAAATTTAGAGAAATAGATATAAGGGATTGAGACATGCACTGAAGGGGCAGAGAGTCACATAAAAGCAAAAGTGAGTATCTAGGATTTCAGACTTTTTCTATGTCCTTTTTTTTTTTTAAATCCAGTTGAGAAGTAATTAAAAATCTTGGGTTTATTGTCAAATAAGTTATAGTACTTTTATGTGTTTAACAGAGATAAGCAATACACAAAACACAGATTTGATTTAGAAGTGAATAGGTTATAAATATTAAAATAAGCATTACAAATGTTAAAGATATAAATTTAAAAGATACACACACAAACTTGACATACTGTTGCATATTCTTTTTTAAATTTTTTTAATGTTTATTTTTGAGAGAGAGAGGGACAGAGTGAGAGCAAAGGAGGAGCAGAGAGAGAGAGGGAGACCCACAATCTGAAGCAGGTTCCAGATTCTAAGCTGTCAGTACAGAACCTGATACAGGGCTCAAAACCATGGACTGTGAAATCATGACCTGAGTGAGCCCAAGTCAGACTCTTAATCAACTGAGCCACCCGGGCGCCCCCTGTAATACTACTACCTATTCTTAGTTAAAGGTTTTGGAAATTTTGTTTGCATGGTCATAAACTTGGAAATTGATTTTAATTTGTGTATTTCCTTAATAATGTGTTAATAGTAAGATATTTATGAAGCAGCATGTTTTATAGGGATTCTATTTTAACTAATACTATTTTTTGAGAATTTGATATAAAAACTTAATAGACTACTTAGAAAATGTTATTATTGTTCTTGGTCAAGAAAGTAAGACTCAAAGTGAGAAGTGAATTCAACTCTTACTTATATACCATGTAATCCCTGCCCTCCTCCTTTTATGTCTTTTCTAGCCCAAAATCAGATCTCTCCAAAGGGCATAGAGTAAAATTTATTACTACAATGGTCAAGGAATTCCTTCTCTTTTCCCATTTTTGGTTCTCTGAAACCTCCTGCCTCTTCAGAATCTTGTAGGTGCATGTCCTTTATCAGAGGATCACTTTGGATTTAACAAGAACCTCTTGCTTCAGCTGTTGTTTGAAAAGCTTTCAAAAGTTAGATTTAATCATCAGAGTATGACTTTTAGGAGTGTTTGGCTACATTCTTTCAGTTGTTGAACTGAAATTGTGGCTTGAGTTCAGGGATTCTTTCTATTTAGTGAAAGTTAAATATCCTATCCAGGTTTTTTTTTTATCTATATTCTACCCCTTCCCCTTTAACTTTGGTTATAATGATGTCTTATTATGTGTATCTTGGTTTCCTTTTTATTAGGTTAAACATTTCAGAGACTGATCCATTATTGGTAAATACTATTTAGAAAAAAATTTTAATTGAATGATAAATTTCAGGGACATCTAAAGAGTGAGGAAGGTGATGAGTTTTATCTTCCATTCAGGAAAACCAATTCAGAGGATTATCAGATGGTTTGATTGGCTGACTTAAGTTAGAGATCCGTTTAGATTTCAGAATCCTGAATCTTAAGTACACTTAAGAATCAGTCAGCAGAGGGGTGCCTGGGTGGCTTGGTCAGGTAAGCATCCGACTTTGGCTCAGGTCATGATCTGACAATTCGTGGGTTCGAGCCCTGTGTCAGGCTCTGTGCTGACTGCCAGCTCAGAGCCTGGAGGCTGTTTCAGATTCTGTATCTCCCTCTCTCTCTGACCCTCCCCTGCTCACGCTGTCTCTCTCTCTTTCTCTCAGAAATAAATAAAACATTAAAAAAAATTAAAAAAGAAGAATCAATCAGCAGAGGGACGCCTGGGTGACTTAGTTGGTTAAGCGTCCATTGGTTCAGGTCATCATCTCACAGCTCCTGAGTTCAGGGCCCCACATCAGGCTCTGTGCTGACAACTCAGCCTTAAGCCTGCTTCTGATTCTGTCTCCATCTCTCTCTGCCCCTCCCCCGCTCACACTCTGTCCTTTTCTAAAAAATAAACATAAAAAATTTTTTTTTAATTTTAGAAAATTTAACTACAGACTGAAAAAGGGAGAACTTTGACTAGAATACATTTACTCAAAAGTTAAAATAAAGACCTTTTGAAATATGGATTATATTCAGTGAGATGAGTGTTTTTAGGTAGTTGGGTAGATGAAACGATAATATGACTTAGTTTTAGATTTCATCATTCATTATAAAAATTCTCATTTAATTATCTTGTATATCTAGAGCTCAGCCTCTACTTGTCCTAAAGTAGATGCAATCTCTCCTGTTTCCCAATTCTAAAAAGCTTAGAAAAGAAATTATCTGTCGTACAACCTTTTGAAGTTCTTAAATCACTGTTATTATAATTCTTTTATGCCTTCATCCTCCTTTCGGTTCTATGGCAGGTTGTGGTGTAGCACACTGTGTAAATACAAAGTTTACAGCTTAAGTTAAGATTTGCCTATTGCCTAAATGACAAAAAGGCAATGTGATAACTCTCTTGTTCTTTCTCTTTCCTTGTTTTGGAACTATTGACCTAATAATCTGAAAAGAATGTAAAAGTAGATGAAGCACTAGGAAAAAACACTTGGTATCAAATACTCTAATATTCATTATCTCTTATGGGTTATCTGCCTCATTCCCTTTCCATCTAGCTTTATCTGTCTTTGTAATTTAAACCTGTAAATGTGGGTTTCTTGGTGTGTTTCCAAGTATTTGAGTATATGAGAACTTCCAACTTGCCCAAATCTAATCAGTGATTTCGAGATTATACATTTGAATTCTTGAGCATTAATTTCATTTTTATATCACTTCTGAATATAATATATTTGGGGATGGTTCCTTAGCTCTGTTTCTTAAGCAGTATGTGTTTATCCAAGTAAACTTTGGTGTCTTCAGCAGTTAACTTTGATATTTAAGCTGACTGTATTGGCTATTGATTTATATATAGTTAGCCTCAGAGGTCTCTTATTTGGGTAAAGGAGTCAATTGCTGATATGCAATAATACATGTCTAAATTTTTTTGTAAGTTAAAATTGCTTTACATAAAACCTGGAGCCAAGTTGTTTTTGTACTTTATACTTTTATAGCATATTATTGATGATAATCTAGTTAGAGGTCCTAAACAGTTTTTAATCTGTAGAAGCTGATTTCTGTGTTTGTGATGGAAAAGATGGGATTTAAACCATTTTATTTTCAGATTACTACATATATATATGTGACTAATATGTTAACTTGTATCTAAGATGGGAGTAAGTAAACAAAGGAAAAGCTAGGATGTATTTTTTAATTTGTCCCTGAACTTAGTTCATCTGCTTCTGTGAAGGGAATGCACCAGAAGCAAAAACTAAACTTCTCTTCTATAACACTATTGTTTTAAATTGGTGAAAACCAGGGATGCCTGGATGGCTCAGTTGGTTAAGTGTCCAACTTTGGCTCAGGTCATGATCTGATGGCTTGTCGGTTTGAACCCTGCATTGGGCTCTGTGCTAATAGCTCAGAGCCTGGAACCTGCTTCAGATTCCATGTCTCCCTCTTTGTCTGCCTCTTCCCCACTTCCACTCTGTCTCTCTTAAAAATAAACATTTTAAAAAAACCTAAAAATATGTATATTATATATTTTTTTGAGTTCCAAATTTCTTCATTTAATTTAAATGAGAACAAATATAAAATTGAGCTTATTTGATTCATAAAATGCCTTTGATATACAAAATTTCTTTAGAAACACAGAAATGACAGATAAAGTCATAACCTACAACAATCCATTGAAAATATATTAAAGAAACACTAGCAGATTAATCCAAACCTAGAGTTATAAAGCATAAATATTTTTGGCATTTATTCTCATAAGAGAAATAACTGGGGTGTGGGTATTTTGGCATACACAATTTTGTATAAAGGCCAAAATTTTGATGTCTTACACATCTTTTCTGTGAGGAATTAAATAGTAAGAGCTGCAGTTTGGAGCACACTGAAGGAAAATTTTCCTAACAAAACTTGTTGCTTTTGTAAGAATATTTGTGAGTGATTAGCAACCTTCTGCATGTTATTTAATGTAAAACTGTCCTTTGGATTTTTTTTTAATGTGTATTTTTGAAGGAGTACAAGCAGGGGAGGGGCAGAAAGAGGGGGACAGAGGATCCAAAGCGGGCTCTGCCCTGACAGGCTGATAGCGGTGAGCTTGACAGGCTCGAACTCACGATCTATGACATCATGACCTGAGCCAAAGTTGGACACTTATCCAAGTGAGCCACCCAGGTGCCCCTAAAACTGCCCTTTGGTTTTTAAACCATTATTTACAAAGGGTAGCTTTAACTGACAAAGTTGGGGGGGAAAGCAGAACTGTAAAATAATCAACAAATATATATCAAGTGCCTACCTACCCTGTGTGTCAGATGCCTTGGAGTATATTAAAATAGTGTTAGGATATGGTCCCTGATCTTACAGAACTTACAAGGAACTACTTAAGGAGACAAAATAATTATTGATGAACTAAGTAATAGCAACTAAGAAGTTGCTGGGAGTAGTTGGGAAAAGAGAAGGATTGTTTTGAGCTGAGTTTTCTCATTTTCTCCACCTTAACAACTACAACTTAGATGAAGAGGAGTAACAAAAGCAAAGAACATTAGGTACACGGAAGAAGTTGGAACAAGAATAATATTACTCCCAATTCAATTAACTGTAAAACTTTTTAGTTAAAGGACTGAATAGCATCGTGTTCTAGGAACAGAAACTCAGAAATTAGCCTGCCAGGGTAAACTATAGCTTTGATAGTTCCTGATAAACATAGTTACTGATGACCTTGGGCAAGTCAGTTTACCGTCTAAGCTTTGGTGTTTTTCATTTGAAAATGGAAAATGATTGTAGAATCTATACTAGCCTTTATTCATAGGAGTATAATATACATTCATGGGATAATATACATAGATTAAATGTGAGATATTACTTGGAAAGCACATGTCCAACAAATGTTCAGTAAATGTTACCTATTGTTACAATTACTCTAAGACTTATATGTTTTACAGCTTTTAAGTTATGTGGGGAAAGGCATTACATATTCCTGTTAGGGTCATGATTTAAGCATTGTACTTGAAAATTGGTTACTTTCTAAATTTTTTTGTGTTTCAAATATAAGACCGCTGTAGAAAACAATTAAATTCTCTTATCTCTAACCTGATAAAAAGAATGATTTTTAAAAATCATCTTTTTCCTCCAGCTATTTCTCATAAACATTAATTGTATTTAAACAGTAATAATATTTATTTTTAAATGCCCTGATTGTATTAGTCAAGGAATTTCTGGTATGCACAAACTGGTTAAAGTAATAGCAGCTGACCATCTCAATTCTGTGTTTTTGGGCTATTTATTAAGTTCTGGTATCACAAACTTAAAGTCTTTCTTTATACCTCTTTAGTTAGGAAAGAATTGCAGTTGGACTTAACACTAGAATTATGTGCCCCCTCAACCAAATTTCAGCAATTTTATGAAATTATTATAGATGTTTTACCAAAACGTTTATTAGAATATTGTGCTAAGAAAACAAATAAAATGCTTGTCTCTTATTCTTTATATCTAGTTGATTCTGCCTGCATTCCTTATTTATTTATCTTCTATTCTTATCTTCTGTGAGTAATAGGACACCTCTCTGTACTTTTGCCTGCTCTTTCTTGTGTAAATCATTGCTCTGATTTGTTCCACTTGCTGCATTTTTTATTTTGCTAAATAGTTTTATAAGTGTTAAATTATATTTAAAGTCTTCTGTATCGTATCCCATTTAAGCTGCAATCCATTCCAGTCTTGCCTGGCTCTAAAGGGTATTGTTTTAGTTCATACTTTTATAATTGAGTACTAAATGTTAATTTTATGGGAAAAGTGGCTTGGAATTTCTTTCTGCAATATTTGTATGGCCATTACAGTTGATTTGTGTGATTGAAGCATGGAAGAGCAAATTGTAGCACTTATTCATTTAGCTGTGTTCAAATGCCTGTTGCTGCATGCCATCAAACAACTTGTAATAGCTTTTCCTCTTATTACTACTTAAGGCTGAATACTACATATTCTTTCCCTCCTAGAGTCAAGAATTGAAGGTTGGCTTTCAATACCAAATAGAGGAAATATCAAACGATATGGCTGGAAGAAACAGGTATATATGCCTCATTTTTTCTAATTGATATTCTGTTATATATTTTACTTTCAAAGCATAGAACTTGTATTATATTGCTTTATTATTAGTATTAATCTAAGATTAATACAATATACTTTAGACGTAAATGACAAGTGTTGTGTTTATCATTTTAAACCAAGTTGCTATTGCTCTTATATATCTTCCCCTGTTTTTCTCATTTCAGTATGTTGTAGTAAGCAGCAAAAAAATTTTGTTCTATAATGATGAGCAAGATAAGGAACAATCTAATCCATCCATGGTATTGGACATAGAGTAAGTTGTCTTTGGTTGAATTTTAAATCAGTTGGGTGTTATTTTATGATAATTATTTATAGACTTACAATTTAGTTCATATTTTGTTATTTAAATGATATTACCTGCTTTTCTTAACAAATTTTAAAACTTCATATTAGGGAGCCTGGGTGGCTCAGTTGGTTGAGCATCCAACTCTTGATTTCAGCTCAGGTCATGATCAGTTCATGGGTTCAAGGCTCACATCAGGCTCTGTGCTGACAGTGTAGAGCCTTCTTGGGATTCTCTCTCCCTGCCCCCCTCTGTTCCTCCCTCACTCTCTCAAAATAAATAAACTTTTAAAAAAATTTTAATAAAAATAAAAGAATAAAATTTCATATTAAATCTTTATCAAAATGGAAGAGGGGGAATTTTACATAGCTGATTCATGTATTCTAAAGACAAATTTTTTATTTCAAATGTTTATTGATTTTTAAGTTCAGAGAGCATTTCCAAAAGTACTGTATATGATTATGCAGTCATTGTTAAGGATATATAAATATATCTTTTGCTTTTAATATTAGGTCACAGAGGCCTTTACTAAGCTTAGGATGTTTCCCCTGCATTCATTCTTTTTTTTTTATGTTTTTATATATTACTGAGACAGAAACAGGGCATGAGTGGGGGAGGGGCAGAGACAGAGACAGAATCGGAAACAGGCTCCAGGCTCTGAGTTAGCTATCAGCACAGAGCCCTATGCTAGGCTCAAACCCACAAACCATGAGATCATGACCTGAACTGAAGTCAGACGCTTAACCAACTGAGCCACCCAGGCGCCCCATCTGAAACCATTTCTTAAGCACTGATGTCTGTATCATCATGAGGGCTATAGATTGTACAAGGATGAGTAAGACAGTTCCATATTTAAGGAGCTTACATACAAGTGGTAGAAAAGGGTCAAACATGCAACAAAATATAAATTCAAAGTGAAATGTGATGGGTGCTATTTATGAAAAATATAAACTTAAAGTGTTGACATTCCTTTGTAATTAAACATGTGTGAAATCAATTATACCTAGAATATAAAAAGAATTGAGCAGCTACCAGAGGGTTCTCAAATTCTATTTCCCATTTTTTTCTTTTTTTCAAGTATAATTAACATACAGTGTTATGTTAGTTTCAGGTGTGCAATATAGTGAGTCAGCAATTCCATGTATATTCAGCGCTCCTCATAATATGTATAATTTTAATCCCCTTCACCTATTTCACTCATCGCCCCACCCACCTCCCTTCTGGTAGCCATCAGTTTGTTCTCTAAGAGTCTGGTTTTTTGTCTTTTTTGTTATTGTTCATTTGTTTCTTAAATTTCACTTAGGAGTGAAACAGGGTATTTGTCTTTCTCTGACTGACCTAGCTCACGTAGCATTATACCTTCTAGATCCAAGGTCCATCTATGCTGTTGCAAATAACAGGATTTCATTCTTTTTTATGGCTGAGTAATACTCTTTTCACCTACGAATGGGTGTTTGTGTTGTTTCCATATCTTGGCAATTATAAATAATGGTAGAATAAACATAGGGGTTGTATATATTCCTTCAAATTAGTGTTTTTGTATTCTTTAGATAAATACCCAGTAGTAGAATTACTGGATCATATGATAATTCTATTTTTAATTTTTTGAAAAACCTTTGTGTTGTTTTCCATAGTGGCTGCACCAGCATGCATTCCCACCAACACAAGGGTTCCTTTTTCTTCACATTCTTGCCAACATTTGTTATTTCTTATATTTTTAATTCTAGCTATTCTGACAGGTATAAGATGTTCTCTCATTATTGTTTCAAATTGCATTTCCCTGATGGTTACTGATGTTGAGCATCTTTTCATGTGTCTGTTGGCCATCTGTATGTCTTCTTTGGAAAAATGTCTGCTCATGTCCTCTCCCCATTCTTAAATTGGATTCTTTGGGAGTTTTTTGGTGTTGAATTGTATAAGTTCTTTATATAAATAACTTATTACATAATCATTTGCAAATATCTACTCCCATTCAGTAGGTTGATGGCTTGTTTTGTTGGTTTCTTTTGCTGTGCATTTCATTTTGGTGTAGTCCTAATAATTTAATTTTGGTTTAGTTTCCCTTGCCAAAGGAGACATATGTAGAAAAAATCTTTGACTTTATCAAAGAGATTACCGCTTATATTTTCTTCTAGAAGTTTTGTGATTTCAGGTCTCACTTTTAAGTCTTTAATCCATTTGAAGTTTATTTTTGTGTATGGTGTAAGAAAGTAGTCCGGTTTTTTTATTTTTGTTTTTGTTTTTGTTTTTGTTTTTGTTTTTGTTTTGCGTGTAGCTGTCTAGTTTTCCCAGCACCATTTGTTGAAGAGACATTTACCTGTTTTGTGTTCTTGCTTCCTTTGTTGTAGGTTAATCAATCATCAAAGCATGGGTTTATTTCTGGGCTCTCTATGCTGTTCTGCTGATCTATGTGTCTGTTTTTGTACCAGTACCATACTGTTTTGATTTCCTTATTTTTTGAAGAAGTATTGGTTTTAAACATTTAAATGACCAACTTAAGTGGAACAATACATAAATACTAATATTAGAGACATCTTTCAGCTAAGTTAAATGCTTTCAGATTTATGAAAGTCTGTTGTTTTACCTTTTTATTGAAGTATAATTTTTATAAAATGCATACATCATAAGTGTTCTGTTCTTTTGACAGTTAAAACACCCATGTAATCATTACCCATTACAAAATAAAGAATATTTCCATCATCCTAGAAAGCCCACTTATACCATTTCCTCAGGGGGAAAAAAAAAGTTTATCTGAATTCTTTTACTGAGTTTTGCCTCTCCTGGAGCTTCATATAAATGGAATCATTGTGCCTGGCATCTTTTACCCAGCATAGTGTTTTGCTATGTGTATCAGTGTCTGTTCCTTTTATTGCTGAGTGGTATTTCATTGAATTAATATATCTCAATTTGTTTATCCATTCTTCTGTTGATGAACATTTGGCTTGCTTTCAGTTAGGAGTTATTATAAATAAGACTGTTATGAACATTCTTTTGGTGGATTTATGTTTTCATTTTTTCATGTGTAATTACTTAGTGGAATCCTGAGTATTGAATAAATCTGCGTTTAATCTTTTAAAAATCTACCAAATAGTCCTCAGAAATAGTTACACTGTGTTATGCTCACCAGCAGTATATGAATTTCAGTTCCATGTTTTCACCATCTTATGGTGCTATCAGTCTTTGATTTATGCTGTTCTTTTTTATTTTTATTTTTTCATTTTAATTCCAGTGTAGTTAACATTTTAACTATTCTAATGAATGTGAAATGCTAGCTCATTATTGTCTTAACTTGTATTTTCCCCCATTACTAATGATAACAAAAATCTTTTCAGGTGTTCATTGGCCATTTGTGTATCTTAAATATTTCCATGTCTTTTGCCCATTTTTAGTTGGATTGCTTGTCTTTTATAAGATAGATTTGTAAAAGTTTTTTTAATTTTTTTTTTTTTTTTGAGAGGGAGACAGCGTATAAGCAGGGGAGGGACAGAGAGAGAGACACACACACACAAATCTGAAGCAGGCTTCAGGCTCTGAGTTGTCAGCCCAGAGCCTGACACAAGGCTCATACTGATGAACTGCAAGATCGTGACTTGAGCTGAAGTCAGAAGCTTAACCAACTGAGCCACCCCCCAGGTGGCCCTGTAAAAGTTCTGTACATATATTCTGGATATGAGTTCTATATCAGAAATAGTGCAAATATTTCCTAATCTGTGGCTTGCCTATTCATTTTCTTTATGGTGTCTTTTAATGGAAACAAATGTATTAATTTTTAAAAGATAGCCTTTTGTAGTCCAAGAAATTTTGCCTCCAAGGTGAATATATTCTCTGTCTTTTTTTAGGAGCTTTCTTTTTCTAAGCTTTATATTTAAGTTATGATTTAAAAAAAAATTTTTTTAGGGTGTATTTATTTTACAAACACAGAATGTGAGTGGGGCTGGGGTCAAGGATAGGGTACAGAGAGAGGGGGAGACACAGAATCTGAAGCAGGTTCCAGGCTCCAAGCTGTCAGCACAGAGCCCATTGCAGGACTTGAACTCATGAACCACAATATCATGAGCCAAAGTCAAACGCTTAACTGACTGCGCCGCCACCCATTAAGTTATGATTAATCTCAAAATTTATTTTTGTGTATGGTAAGAGGTTGCAGTTGAAGTTAGTTTTGTATGTGCATGTGTATTTTCCATGTGGATATCTGGTTATTCCAGTACTATTTATTTTTATATATTGATCTTGAATCCACTAATCTTGTTTATTAACCAGTTTTATTGGGTTTTTGGTGGATTCCATAGGGCTTTTCTACAAATGTAATCGCATAATCTCCAAATAATGATAGTTTTACTTCTTTCCATTCTATATGTCTTTATCACATCTATGGATTCATATGATCACCACCAAATACAGAGCAGTTCCATCACAGGGAACCATAATGCTATCCTTTGTAGCCAAAACAAGTGCCTTTTCTGCCCCCATCTGTAATCTTGTTTTCCACCTCTATAATTTTGTGTTTTCAAGCATGGTCATATAAATGGAACCAAATAGTTTGTAACCTTTGAAATCGTCTCTTTTCACACAGAATAATTTTCTTGAGATTCATCCAAGTTATCGTTTGTTCCTCTTTCTTGTTGAGTAGTATTCCATGATATGAATGTACCACAGCGTTTAACCATTCATTTGGGCTGTTCTCAGGTTTGGGCTCTTATAAATCAAGCTTATCTGAACGTTCATGTACAAGTTTTTATGTAAATATAAATTTTCATTTCTATGGAATAAAGGCCCAGGAATTCAGTTGCTGGGTCATATGTTAAGTTTATGTTTGTTTAGTTTTGTAAGAAACAGCCATGCTGGTTTTCAAAGTGACTCTGCAGTTTTTACATTTCTACTACAGTTGTGTGAGTGATCTAGTTTCTCTGCATCTTCATCAGCATTTGATATTATTACTATTTTTAGTTTTTAAAGTCTGATAGGTGTGTAGTGATGCCTATGGTGATTTTAATTTGCATTTCTCTAATGACTAACGATGTTGAACATCATTTAATGTGCTTATTTGCCACCTGCATGTCCTCTTCAATGAAATGTTTGTCTTTTACTGTAAATGAGTTTAATAGTTTATGTCATACTTATTTTCATCTTAGTAAATTGTTTCACGTCCGACCTGTAACCCAAGGAGATGTTTACAGAGCTGAAACTGAAGAAATTCCTAAAATATTCCAGGTAAAAAACCTTTAAATTCTAATTTTAGAAGATCTTTTAATTAAGGACTAAATGCATTTTGTGAAGTATACAAAAACACCAATGTTTTTTTATAGTTTGAAACTTATATGTACAAATTAAGACTTTTTAAAATCTTCCTTTTACCATTCCTGAATGTAGATTCTATATGCAAATGAAGGTGAATGTAGAAAAGATGTAGAGATGGAACCAGTACAACAAGCTGAAAAGACTAATTTTCAAAACCATAAAGGCCATGAGTTCATTCCTACACTCTACCACTTTCCCGCCAACTGTGAGGCCTGTGCCAAACCTCTCTGGCATGTTTTTAAGCCACCTCCTGCCCTAGAATGTCGAAGATGCCATGTTAAGTGCCACAGAGATCACTTAGATAAGAAAGAGGACTTAATTTCTCCATGTAAAGGTAAGGCATAAAAATTACTTTTACAGTTTATAACAAATTAGAAAATTAAGTCCCACTGAAATAATTTCTTCTGGGGTGCCTGGGTGGCTTAGTCGGTTGAGCGTCCGGCTTTCGCTTAGGTCATGATCTCGCGGTTCGTGGGTTCGAGCCCCGCGTCGGGCTCTGTGCTGACTGCCAGCTCAGAGCCTGGAGCCTGTTTCAGTCTGTGACTCCCTCTCTCTCTGACCCTCCCCTGCTCACGCTGTCTCTCTCTCTCCTAGAAATAAATAAAACATTAAAAAAAAAAAAGAAAAAGAAATAATTTCTTCAAATGTAACATTTTCTATACCAAGTTAAAAAGAGATTATAAGAAGTAGTATTTTGACACTAGTGGAGCAACATGTAGCTGTCATTTCACAGCTACAAATCCAGCTTNCTTTAAGAAATTACTCTAAATTGGAGAGAAAAGCTATAGGTGAGTTCCACTATATTATTCCTCCTTAAATTTTTGCCTTCTGCTTGTTTTCTGTTTGTCTGGTTTTCACTGCCTGGACCAACATACAGGATCATAAAGAAGCACCTTCTAGTTTAGCAAGAGTAGCTTGAGGGAAAGAATATAGGCAATAGCTATTTTAAGATAAGAAACTTAAGTTCTAAAAATACATTAATTTGTTTCACTTCCACTTTTTGTTATTGTTATTTCTTTTATTACTTTATTTTTCTTAATAGTTTGTGATTAATGTCTTCTTTTTAAATTTTCAGGCTTAATTAAGGAGAGATATTGTCCAAGCTTAATTAAGCATAGTAAAGCTTTTAAAATTTTAGGCACTTACAAAATTATGCATTCAGTAGGGCCATTTTATATGCTTACTGTATGACTTTGTTTTTTCTATTTTTTTAAAATTTTTTAAATGTTTTATTTATTTCTGAGAGAGAGAGAGAAAGACAGTGTGAGCAGGGGAGGGTCAGAGAGAGAGGGAGACACAGAATCCGAAACAGGCTCCAGGCTCTGAGCTAGCTGTCAGCACAGAGCCTGATGTGGGGCTCGAACCATGAACCGTGAGATTACGACTTGAGCCGAAGTCGGACGCTTAACCAACTGAGCCACCCAGGCACCCCTATTTTTTCTGTTTTTTTAAATGTTTATTTCTTCTGCGATAGCACATGTGCACGCGAGCCAGGGAGGGGCGGAGAGAGAAGGAGAGGGAAAGAATCTGAAGCAGACTCTGCATTGTCAGCATGGAACCCAGTGCACGGCTAAATCACACAAACCATGAGATCAAGACCAGAGTTGAAATCAAGGGTCTGATGCTCAACTGACTGAGCCACCCAGATGCCCCTGTATGACTTTAATTGTATCTTTTTTGGTTTTAACAGTCAGTTATGATGTAACATCAGCAAGAGATATGCTGCTGTTAGCATGTTCTCAGGATGAACAAAAAAAATGGGTAACACATTTGGTGAAGAAGATCCCTAAGAATCCACCATCTGGTTTTGTTCGTGCATCCCCGCGAACACTTTCTACAAGATCCACTGCAAATCAGTCTTTCCGAAAAGTGGTCAAAAATACATCTGGAAAAACTAGGTAAGGATTGCACTGTTAACCTTTCTGACAATGTGAAAGTGATTGGTTAATATCTATTAAAATCTAAAATCTAATTGTTCTTTTCCCCATCGAGGGCATCATTTTATATATGACATGAAATGACTTCACAAATTAGTTTGATTCCTGTTTGAAGTTAATAATGATTTTAAACTTCATATTTAGTTCCAGGGCCATATGTCAGATTTCACTATCTTGGTTGGTATACATGGCACATACTTAGCCTTAACGTTTTAAACTACTTGTGGTTGTTTTTTCAATCAAAATTACTTGGTATTATCAGTGAAAATGGTGTTGCAAATAAACTTCCCAGTTAAATATCCCCCTTCTATGTATTTTTACCTGATTTTGATAGAATTTTTTCAAAATATTTATATGATATAATAATTGCAAGACATATTTAAACCCTCCCTGGAAAAGGGGTGATGATATCTCATTAAGTTCTCATACATTTTTGTACATAAACGAGGCTCAGAGGAATCAAGCCACTTGAGCAAGATCACACAGCTAGTGGCACAGTCAGGGTTGAAACCTATTTTTATTTTTATCTAGTTCTAAAGCCTATGTTTTTTATCCTATACCAAATACTAACTTTCCTGGAGTGTAACCCCTGTGTTAAGAAGAACATTTTAATCTAGAACTGAGACCTAACACTGATTTGTATCTTTGCTGATGTCACTCAAGTCATCCAAGCAGACTTAAAAACATTTTAAAAAAACCTTTTTTTAATCTTTATTTATTTTTGAGAGAGAGACAGAGAGAGCATAAGCAGGAGAGGAACAGAGAGAGATGGGGGACAAAGAATCTGAAGCAGGTTCCAGGCTGTGAGCTGTCAGCACAGAGCCCGACGTGGGGCTCAAACTCAAGAATCATGAGATCATGACCTGAGCTGAAGCCAGAAGTTTAACTGACTGAGCCACCCAGATGCCCCAAAACCATGTTTCATTCATCCCATTTCTTCACTCCCTATTAATCAATAACCAAATCTAACTCTTTGGAAATGCCTACTTAGACATTATACCTTCCATATTCTTCACCCTCCATACTACTTGAGTGTATTATCACCCCACTCCTGACTTATTTCTGTAAAATCTTATATCACCTCTCTCCAGGATAAAGCTGGATCTAAAATTATATAAAATTGAATTATAGCTTTGTAAAAAGCAAAACAAAAAAAATACCATGTGTTTGAAATAGAGTAGAAGCAGAAAGAAGATAATGCTAAGTGTATTTTTCCTTTTTCTGTTTTCCAAATTTAGGTATTAATTACACATAAAGGTAATATATATTTACCTTTCCCTCCATATTTGTTTCTTGCATTTTTAAACTGAGTATATTTCTTTTTTGTTTTTTAATGTATACTTATGTCTGAGAGAGAAAGAGAGACAGAGCATGAGCAGGGGAGGGGCAGAGAAAGAGGGAGACACAGAATCTGAAACAGGCTCCAGGTTCTGAGCTGTCAGCACAGAGCCTGATGTGGGGTTCGAACTCGTGGACTGCAAGATCATGACCTGAGCAGAATTCAGATGCCCAACTTGGATAACTGAGCCATCCAAGTGCCCCTGAGTATATTTCTTAAATTACAACTTTTTCTTTTTCTTCCCCCCCGCAGCAGTTAACCATGTGACCTAACGCCTTGTGGAATCATGTGGAATGCTACCTGAAAAACCAGGCTTCTTTAACCATGCAGACAGGCTGTTCCTTTGACACAAATATCACAGGCTTCAGGGTTAAGATTGCTGTTATTCTGTCCTTGCTTTGGCACAAAAGCACACTGAGGGTTTTTTTGTTTTTTGTTTTTTGTTTCAATTGCGGGTTTGCCTACAGGTAGATTAGATTAATTATTACTATGTAATGCAAGTACAGTTGGGGGAAAGCTTAGGTAGATATATTTTTTTAAAAAGGTGCTGCCTTTTTGAATTTCTGAGAAAATGCCTGTCAATCATGATAGAACACAGTTTTCCTCATATGAGTGAGAGGAAGGGACTTTCACTTTCAAGTGGAATGGCCAATCACTATGAAGATCAGCTCATGGAAGGAGTAAAGAAAATATCTCAAAATGAGACAACTGAAATTCTTTTAAATGACTTCAGTCTTTGTGCTCTTGTAAGACTATACAAAACTATTTTAAGAAAACAGTGACATCACTTGACTTCAGTGCCCTCACTGTAGAATTTAAAAGCCTCACCTTTGATTGCCCATGGTGGACTTATGGAGAATAAATATTTTACATTATGCTTTACAAAATACTGTATGTGTTTCAGCATGTTTATAGATTGGGGAATGGGAGAAGGCAAAAAACCATTTATTTTTTTTTTACATTNGTAAAAAAAAAAAAAAAAAAACCCAAGTTTTAAAAGCATTTTGTGGGGTACATCATTTCTGTAATTGTATAATGTATTTCTTTGTGGTTTTAAGTGATAAAGACATTAAGTTAACAAACATATAAGAAATGTATGCACTGTTTGAAATGTAAATTATTCTTAGAACACTTTCAATGGGAGTTGCATTGCCCTTTTAGTGCCTTAATTTGAAAATTATTTTACTGCCATGACTAAATATAGAAATTTCAAAAGAACATATTTTCAAAAACGTGTCAGTGGGTTTTTTTCATTGATAATTGGTTTAATTTAAAATATTTAGAGGTTTGTTGGACTTTCATAAATTGAGTACAATCTTTGCATTAAACTACCTGCTACAATAATGAATGACTTTATAAAATTCTGCAAAATATGTAGGTTATATCAATATAAAATTATGACAATACATCTGTGATGTTTTCCAGTTAACATAGGAATTACCAGATAAATACTGTTAAACTCTTGTCCTATACAAGAGTTGATTCATATGGGCAGTATGATTTATTGTTTATTTTTTTAACCAAATACCTCCTCAGTAATTTATAATGGCTTTGCAGTAATGTGTATCAAATAAGAAGCACTGGAAAACTGATTTGTCTCTAGGATGATATGCATGTTTCAAGTGGTATTGAAAGCCGCACTGATGGATATGTAATAATAAACATATCTGTTATTAATATGCTAATGACTCTGTGCTCATTTAATGAGAAATAAAAGTAATTTATGGATGGATACCTTTAATAATGACTGGTGTTTTCTCATGGCTGAAATGAATAGAAACCTTGTTATAAAGTAGTCCCTGACTGTATACCAATGTTTGTTAAATTCCGTAACTAGATTAAAGTGAATTTTTAAAAGAAAATTTGGTTTGGGCTCTAAAACAAGTTGTTACAGTTGAAATGAAAAATTGTCTAATGTCTGTTGGGAAACAGTTCTCTGTAAGTCCCTTGCATTTCTCCACATCTTGTGAGCAGTGGCTCTGACAGCCTTAATTCTGGATTATCTTTACCAAAGTTATTTGTATAGTGAACAGCCTTGGACAATATCATGTCTCTGTCAAGAGAAAGGCAGGTTGTTTACAACCCAATATAATAAAAGGTAATGTCTCCCTCTAGAACAAAAGTTGGCAGATTTTTCTTGTGCTCCTTATAAGAGAATCAAATATACTAAACTTCAGATCCTTAGATGTAATCCAAACCCACTGCGTGCTCAGCACCCCCTTAGCCACTCTTTATTTTGGAGAGGAGCATAGGAGAACTGTCAGGAATGTGAAGCTCATGCTGCTTGCTGTATTGTTAGTATACAGTTGTTTGGCTCTGTAAGGTCCAGTAAAGTGCAGACAACAATTCTAATTAGTTTAAGAAAGAGACCTGAGCATGGAACTACACATGCAAGCCTGAGCTGAGACCAGAGACTCTGGGCTAAAAAGAAAACAGCCACTGTCCTTATTTACAAGCTGAGAACTATGGGTCCCTTGTCGTCATTTGAAGTTTCAGCTTAAAATAACCTGTCTACAATTCATTTAAAATTAAAAAAAAAAAAAATCTAAACACAATAATCAAACCCCACTTGGTAAAATATGTTCTCAGGAGTGCCTGGGTGGCTCAGTCAGTTAAGTGTATGACTTCGGCTCACGTCATCTCACAGTTCATTAGTTTGAGCCCCGCGTCAGGCTCTGTGCTGACAGCTCAGAGCCTGGAGCCGGCTTCACATACTGTATCTCCCTCTCTCTCTGCCCCTCCCCTGCTCCCACTCTGTCTCTCTTTCTCTCTCTCAAAAATAAACATTAGAAAATTTTAAAAATATGTTCTCATTTTTTTTTCATATCACTGAAAATTCTGTAATATCCAAATTTAGTAATCATATAAGTCAATGAATTGGTTCTTACTGGGTTGCTAATTTGAGCTTCCAGTTTCTAATTTTCAATTTGTAATACTTCTACAATTCCTGTTACCAAAGAAAGCACAACTACTAGCAGCCATTTGAATAAATAAAGACCATGTTTTTTTTTTAATTAGTTGATTGTGAATGGCATTATATACTGTCTATTACACTTGCTTTATAACTCTGTGGTATCATTTAATGAACATGTAATTCTGCCGTCCAACTGGAAATGAATTGTGTGTGTGTGAAGTAAAGATCAAAGGTTTTTGTTTTTTGTTTTTTCCTCCATGTGGATATCCAGTTGGTCCTACAGTATTTATTGATGACTATCCTTCCCTGTATCATAAACCATGTGACAGTCTATTTCTCTAACCTTGTAAATATCACAGTTTTAATTACTGTAGTTATGTAAAAAAGATGGTATCTAGAGTGTAAGTCTTCTAACTGTAGTTCTTCAGATTGATGTGGGTATTCTTGGCCCCCTTACATTCCCATATAAGTTTTGTTTTTTAATTTTTTTAATATTATTTTTGAGAGAGAGAGCAAGCAGGGAAGGGACAGAGAGAGAGGGAGACACAGAATCTGAGGCAGGCTCCAGGCTCCAAGCTGTCAGCACAGAGCCCGATGCAGGGCTTGAACCCACTAGCAGTGAGATCATGACCTGAGCCAAAGTCGGATGCTTAACCAACTGAGCCACCCAGGTGCACCTCAAATATCTTATGCTTTTAGTGTTAATTTTTTTTTTATCAAGATGTCTGCTCATTGCAATAAATTAAAGAAATGCAAAAGTATATATGCTAGACAGTTGATGTCTACCTGTCTTAAACCTCACCCCTACCCCACCAATTCCTTAGTGGGTTATCTTCAGAATATATGTAACTTGGACTTTTGTGAAGTATGGAAAGACTAACATTCTACTTAACATATAGAAAGCCCTGAAGTACACAAAAATTAAATATCTCCTCTTTTTCATCAAATGTTAATGAATTGTTGGAATAAACCAAGGAGAGGAAAGATCTATACTCAAGCTATAAAGAACTGATCAAAGAAATTGAAGACACAAACAAATGAAAGGATATACCAAGCTCATGGATTGGAAGGATTAATATTGTTAAAATGTCCATACTGCCCAAAGCCATCTACAGATTTAAAGCAATTCCTATCAAAATACCAATAGAATTTTTCACAGGAAAAGAGCAAATAATACTAAAGTTTGTATAGAACCAAGATGCCCCCCTCCCCCCAGCCAAAACAATCTTGGGAAAGAACAAAACTGGAGGTATCACAGTTCCAGATTTCAATATATACTACAAAGTTGTTGTAATCAAAACAATATGGTGTTGGCACAAAAATCAACACATAGATCAATAGAACAGAATAGACAGCCCTGAAATGAAACCATGCTCAATTAGTCTATGGCAACAGAGGCAAGAATATAATGGAGAAAAGACAGTCTGTTCAACAAATGGGAAAACTGGACCACTTTCTTAGACTATACACACACAAAATAAAAAATTCAAAATGGATTAAAGACTTAAATGTGAGGTGTGAAACCATAAAAATCATAGAAGAAAATGTAGGCAGTAATTTTTTTTTTTACATCAACCTTACCAGTATATTTATGGATAAGCTTCCTCAGGCAAAGAAACAAAAACAAAAATTAACTCTTGAGACTATACCAAAATTAAAAGCTTTTGCATAGCAAAGGAAACTGTTAATGAAAGGTAACCCACTGATTGGGAAAAGACATTTGCAAATGATATATCTAATAAGGATTAATATCCCAAAAATGTAAATAATTTCCACAACACAACCCAAAAACAATCTGATTAAAAAATGGGCAGAGGACATGAATAGACATTTTTCCAAGGAGAACATACATACAGATGGCCAACAGACACATGAAAAGATGCTCAACATCACTAATCATCAAGGAAATGCAAATCAAAAGTACAATGAGACATCATCTTATACCTGTCAGATTGGCTAGAATCAAAAAGACAAAGAACAAGTGTTGGTAAGAATGTAGAGAAAAAGGAACTTTTGTACACTGTTGGTGGGAATGTAAATTGGTACAGCTTCCGTGAAAGACAGTATGGAAGTTTCTCAAAAAAATTAAAAATAGAATTACCATATGATCGAATAATTTCACTACTGGGTATTTACCCAGTAGTTAAAAAAAAAAAAAAAAAAAAGGAAGGAGAAGAAAAGTAGGAGGGAAAAAAAAGGAAAAGGAGAAATCCAAAAAGATCAAATTCACTCTGTTTATTGCAGCATTATTTACTATAGCCAAGATATGGAAGAACCCCAATTATCTATCCATAGATGAATGGATAAAGAAGATGTGCAGTATGTGTGTGTAATGGAATATTGCTTGGCCATAAAAAAGAATGAAATCTTGCCATTTGCACCAACACAGATGGACCTAGAGAGTATTATGCTAAGTGAAATAAGTTAAAGATAAATACCATATTGGTTTACTTATATGTAGAATCTAAAAACAGAACAACAACAACAAAAAAACTCTTAAATAGAGAACAAACTGGTGGTTGCCATAGGGTAAGTGGGTGAGGGAATGGGTGAAATAGATAAAGGGAATTAAGAGGCACAAACTTTAAAATAAAACCTTAAAAAGACAAGTCATTAGAGTAAAAAAAAAATAAAATTAGAAATGAAAGGATATATTACAACTAATGCCCCAGATTAACAAAAAAATCAAGGACAATAATTTGCAACAAGTTGGATGGTCTAGAAGAAATAGATAAATTCCTAGAGACAATGTACTAAGACTGAATTAAGAAATAGTAACCTGGAAGAGACCAATAACAAATAAGATTGAATCAATAATAAAAACCTCCCCCCAAAAAACTCCCAGTACCAGATGGCTTCACAGTTGAATTCTATGAGGTATTTAAAGAATTAATGTGAATCCATTTTAATATTGGTTCCAAAACATTAAAGAGGAGGAAAGCTTCCAAATGTACAAAGCATTACCCTGATACCAAAGTCAGTCAAAGACACCACAAGAAAAGAAAATTAAAAACCAATATCCCTGATGAATATAGATTCAAAAGTCCTTAACAAAATATTAGCAAATTGAATTCAATAGCACATTAAAAAGATATATATAAAATTTATATATATATAAAATTTATCCTTGCGATGGAAGGAGAGTTCAACATATGCGTATCAATCAATGTGATACACAACATTAAGAGAATAAAGGATAAAAATCACATGATCATCTTAATATATGAAGACAAAGTATTTGACCAAACTCAACACCCTTTTATGATAAATGCTCTCACTGAATAAGTTATAGAATAAATTTAATTCCAACACAAAAAGGCCATATATGAAAAGTCCACTGCTAAAATCATAATCATAATAGCAAAAAAACCTGAAAGCATTTCCTCTAAGATCAAGATAAGACAAGGATGTCCTCCCATTGTGGAGCCTGATGTGGGGCTCAGTGCAGGGCTCGATCCATGACCCTGGGTTCATCACTTGAGCTGAAATCAAGAGTCAAATGCTCAACTGACTAAGCTCTTGACACATCTGTTCAACATAGTACTAGAAATTTAGATAAATTAGTCAAGAAAAAGAATCAAAACAGTCCCATTTACAAAAGTATCAAAAAGAATAAAATATTTAGAAATAAACTTAACGAAGAAGGTGAAAGACCTGTACACTGAAAACTATAATAAATTTTAAAAGACATAAATGAAAACACATTCTATGTTCGTGGATTGGAAGAATTTGTATTGTTAAAATGTATATACAATCCAAGGCAATATACATATTCAATGACTATGAAAATATTAAAATATTTCCTATAGAATTAGAAAAAACAATCCTAAACTTCATACGGAGTCACATAACACCTCCAGTAGCCACAGCAATTTGAGTAAGAAGACAAAGCTAAAGGAATCACACTTCCTGATTTCAAAATATATTACAAAGCCAGGGTGCCTGGGTGGCTCAGTTGGTTAAGCAGCTGACTTCGGCTCAAATCATGATCTCACAGTTTGTGGATTCGAGCCCCGCATCGGTCTCTGTTCTCTCTCTGCCCCTTCCCCACTCCTGCCTTCTATCTCTCTCTCTCAAGATTAAATAAATATTTAAAATATATATATTATAAAGCCAAAAAATTATAACTCTTATCCATCACCTATCTATCTATCTATCTCTCCAGTAACCAAAACTGGTACAAGCATATTGGTACAAGTATGGTACAAACATAAAAACAGACATATAAACCAATGGAACAGAATAGATCCAAGAAATAAATCCATGCATATATAGTTGCCTGACCTACAATAAGGATGCCAAAACGTACAATGAGGAAAGATGGTGTCTTCAATAAGTAGTGTTGGGAAAACTGTATATCCATATGCAAAGGAATGAATTGAACTCCTAATTTACACCACACACAAAAATCAACTCAAATTGTAGTAAAGACTTACACAAAAACTAAAACTATATAACTCCTAGAGGAAGACATAGGGAAGAAGCTTCTTAACATTGGCCTTGGCATTAATATTTTGGATATGACAACAAAAGCATAGGTGACAAAAGCAAAAAGAGACAAATGGGATTACATCAAACTAAAGCTTCCACACAGGAAAGGAGACAACCTGCAAAGTGAAAGGACAACCTATGGAATGGAAGAAAATATTTGCAAACTACATATCTGATGAAGGGTTAATATTAAAAAAATATAAAGAACTCATACAATAGTGAAAAAAACAACTTGATTTTATTTTTTAACGTTTATTTATTTATTCTGAGACAGAGAGAGAGAGCAGGGTAGGGACAGAGGGAGAGGGAAACAGAATCCCAAGCAGGCTCCTCGCTGTCAGCACAGAGCATGACATGGGGCTCAATCCAATGAACTATGAGGTCATGACCTGAGCTGAAATCAAGAGTTGGGTACTCAACAAACTGAGCCACCCAAGTGCCTCACAAGGAACTTGATTTTAAAAATGGGCAAGGGTCCTCAATAAATGTTTCTCTAAAGAAGATATATAAATGGCCAACAGGTATTTGAAAAGGTACTCAATATCACTAATTAGCAGAGAAATACAAATTAAAACCACAATGAAATACCACCTCACGCCTGTTAGGATGGCCATTATCCAAACAAACAAACCGATAACAAGTGTCAGTGAGGATGTGGAGAAAAGGGAAACTTTGTACCTGTTAGTGGGAGTGTAAATTAGTGATGGCACTATAAAAAGCAGTATGGAGTTTCCTAAAAAAATTAAAGATAGGGGGCGCCTGGGTGGCTTAGTCGGTTGAGCGTCCAACTTTCGCTTAGGTCATGATCTCGCGGTTCCTGGGTTCGAACCCCGCGTCGGGCTCTGTGCTGACTGCCAGCTCGGAGCCTGGAGCGTATTTCAGAGTCTGTGACTCCCTCTCTCTCTGACCCTCCCCTGCTCACGCTGTCTCTCTCTCTCTCCTAGAAATAAATAAAAATATTTAAAATAAAATTAAAGATAGAACTACCATATGACCCAGGAATCCTGCTTCTGGGTATATATCCAAAGGAATTTATATCATTATCTTGAGGAGACATATTATTCATAATAGTGAATGGAAGCAACCAAAATGTCAGTCAACACATGAATATATAAAGAAAATGTCGTATGTACATATAATGGAATATTTTTCAGTCATGAAAAAGAAGGAAATCCTGCCATTTGTGACAATATAGATGAGCCGAACATTATGGTAGGTGAAATAAGCCAGACACCAGAGAACAAATATTACATATTCCCATTTATATGAGGAATCTAAAATAAACTCATAGAAGCAGAGACTAGGATGATGGCTACCAGAGTCTAAGGAGAGGAGGAAATGGGGAAGTGTTGGCCAAAGGGTATAAAGTTGCAGTTATGCAAGATGAATATACCCTAGAGATCTACTGTTCAGCATAATGCTTAAAAATTTGCCAAGATGGTAAATCTTATGATGTGCTTAAGATGTATACAATAAGTAAATAAAGAGGGTGGGAGGATTCTTCTGGAGGTGAGCAATGTGTTTATGGCATTGTGGCTTTAATTGTGGTAATGGTTTCATGTATGCATACTCTCCAAATTCATCGAGTTGTATACATTAAATATATACAGCTTTTTACAGGTCAGTCACACCTCAGTATAGTGGCTTAAAATATATATGTAACTTTTGGTAGGGAATTTCACTTCTATAAATTGATCTCACATATGAGATCAGTAGGCACATATGCACCAAGATATATATGCATAAGGAAATGCAATGTCAAAGTACAGTACCAAGATATTAGTGTCCCTCATCATCCTATTCGTGTTTTAGTACACCCTAGAACATTACTCCAGTCCAGGCTTTATCTTGACTGGTCTATGCCCCTAAAAGAAAATTCGGTGTTGGATGGTATAAAGAATAAGCATAGAGAGTTGGTCCTCTAAATTAAGGGAGGTTGAGGATGGTCTAAACCAATATTGGGAAGGCAGGTGGGGAGGGTGAGAAGGAGCCTCTAGAGGGTCCAAGACCCCATGGGGATCTTGTACGGAGATTGTACAAGTATGGCTGTGTGAGTACCAAGGAGGACTGGGCTCCTTGAGAGCTCAGGCTCTGGGGATAGTTTCAATAGTAGCATCTAATCTAGGTAACAGAAGAATTAGCAGTATTAGGGGCAATCACTGTGGATTAAATTTCAGATTCCCTCTCATTTTTCTGGATCAAAATAAACTCCTGGATTCCAGTGCCACCTAGTGGAGATAGGCAAAGACCCCCAAATAATGACTGATCCTAGAGTGACCCTATATATTTTTAAAATGTTTATTATTTTTTTTTTTTGAGGGAGAGAGAGAGAGAGAACATGCACGTGAGTGGGGAGGGCAGAGAGAGGGAGGGGGAGAGAGAATTCTAAGCAGGCTCCACACTCAGCGAGAAGCCCTGTATGCAGCTCGATCTCACAACTGTGAGATCATGACCTGAGCCAAAATCAAGAGTTGGATGCTTAACCTACCAAGACACGAGGTGCCCCAGGAGTGACGCTATAATTTTATTGTACAAGCTGGGATACCTTTGAAAGAGAAAGGGAGTGGGGCGCCTGGGTGACTCAGTCAATTGGGCATCCGACTTTGGCTCGTCATGATTTCGCGTCAGGAGACAATTGACAGCTCAGAGCTTGGAGCCTGCTTAGAATTCTGTGTCTTCCTCTCTCTCTCTCTTTCTGTCCCTCCCCTGCTGATGCTCTGCCTCTCTCTGTCTCAAAAATAAATAAACATTAAAAATTAAAAAAAAAAAAGAAAAAAGAAAAAGAGGGGCGCCTGGGTGGCTCAGTTGGTTGAGTGTACGGCTTCGGCTCAGGTCATAATCTCGTGGTTCGTGGGTTCGAGCCTGGCGTCGGGCTCTGTGCTAGCAGCTAGCTCAGAGCCTGGAGCCTGTTTCGGATTCTGTGTCTCCCTCTCTCTCTGACCCTCTCCTGCTCACGCTGTCTCTCTCTCTCAGAAATGAAAGCATTAAAAAAAATTTTTTTTTTGAAGAAAGAGAGAAAGGAAGTTAGTTATACCAAGACAATCAGTGTAAATTGGGACAAATGTCCCATCATCATAGTAATAATTTCTCATCTACTTTGGAAAATAGGAAAAATAAGAGAATTTATACAGGCATACTTCTTTGTATTGCACTTCACAGACACTGCATTTTCTACAAATTGAAGATTTGTGGCAATGCTGCATCAAGCAATTCTATCCATGTCATTGTTCTAACAGCATTTTATCACTTCATGTCTCTGTGTCACATTTTGGTAATTGTCACAATATTATATATTTTTTCATTAGTATTAGATTTGTCATGGTGATTTGTGATAAGTGATTTTTTTAAAGTTTATTTATTTTGAGAGAGAGAGCATGAGTGGGTGGGGGAAAAGGGTTGTGCAGAGAGGGAAAGAGAGAATTCCAAGTAGGTTCTGTGCTGACCACACAGAGTGACACAGGGCTTGATCTCACAAGGCGTCATATCGTGACTTGAGCCAATATCAAGAGTAGGATGCTCAACTGACTTAGCCACACAGGTGCCCCATGATTTTCTTTCAGTGATTTTTTTTTTAGTTACTATTGTAATTGTTTGGGGGCACCATGAATTGCCAATATAATATGGCCAACTTAATCAATAAATGTGTGTGTTTGGGGTGCCTGGGCTTAGTCAGTAGAGCATGTGACTCTTGCTCTTGAGGTCTTGAGTTGGAGCCCCACATTGCAGGTAGAGATTACTGAAAAATAATAAATAAATAAAATAAATGTGTATGTTCTGACTGCTTCACTAACTGGCCTTCTCATTTCTCTCCCTGTTCTCAGATCTTCCTATTCTCTAAGTCACAACAATATTGAAATTAGGCTAATTCATAACCTACAATGGTCTCTAAGTGATCAAGTGATTAGAACAGTTGCACATCTCTCACTTTAAACCAAAAGCTTAAAATGATTAAGTTCAGTGAGGAAGGCATGTCAAAAGCAGACATAGGCTGAAAGCTAGGCCTCTTGCACCAAACAGTTAGCCAAATTGTGAATGCAAAGGAAAAGTTCTTGAAGGAAATTAAAAGTGCTAATCCAGTGAACACATGAATAGTAAGAAAGCAAAACAGCCTTATTGCTGATACGGAGAAAGTTGAGTAGTCTTGACAGAAGATCAAACCAACAACAGCATTCCTTTACAAAGCCTAATCTAGAGCAAGGCCCTAATTCTCTTCCATTCTGGGAAGGCTGAATGAAGTGAGGAAGCTGCAGAAGAAAAGCTGGAAGCTAGCAGAAGTTGTTGGTTCATGAGGTTTAAGGAAAGAGCTACCTCCATAACATCAAAGTACAAGGTGAGGCAGCTGATCATCATTACAGCTGATGTAGAAGCTGCAGCAAGTTATCTGGAAGATCTAGCTAAGATCGTTACTGAAGGTGGTTACACTAAACAACAGGTTTTCAATGTAGACGAAACAGCTTTCTATTGGAAGCAGATGCCCTAGTCTTTTCATAGCTAGAAAGGAGAAAGCCTGGCTTTAAAGCTTCAAAGCATAGACTGTTGTTAAGGGCTAATGCAGCTAACTTAAATGACTTTAAGTTGAAGTCAATGCTCATTTGCCACTCTGAAAATCCTAGAGCCCTTAAGAATTATACTAAATCTACTCTGCCTGTTCTCTACAAATGCAACAACAAAGGCTGGATGACAGCACATCTGTTTACAATATGACTGACCGAATATTTTAAGCCCAGTGCTGAAACTTACTGGTGAGAAAAAAGATTGTTTTCAAAATAATACTACATTGACAATGCATATGGTCACCCAAGAGCTCTGATAGAGATGTACAATGAGATGAATGTTGTTTTCATGCCTGCCAACACAACATTCATTCTACAGCCCATACATGAAAGAGTAATTTTGTCTTTCAAGTCTTATGATTTAAGATATATTTCACAAGGCCATAGCTGCCATAGATTGAATTCTTCTGACAGATTTTGGGCAAAGTCAACTGAAAAATCTTCTGGAAGGGATTCACTGTTCTAGATGCCATTAAGAACATCCATGATTCATGAAAAGAGAAAAATATCAACATTACCAGAAATTTAGAAGAAGTTAATTCCAATCCTCACAAATGATTTTGAGAGGTTCAAGACTTCGGTGGGGGAAGTCACTGCAGATGTGGTGGAAAGAGCAAGAGAACTAGAATTAGAAGTGGAGCCTGAAGATGTGAGAGAATTGCTGCAATCTCATGATAACACTTGAACAGATGAGTTGCTTCTTATGGATGAGCAAAACAGTATTTTCTTGAGATGGAATCTATGCCTGGTGAAGATGGTATGAAGACTGTTGAAATGACAATAAAGGATTTAGAATATATCATAAACTTGGTTGAGAAAGCAGTGGCAGGGGTTGACAGAAGTTTAGAAAGAATTTCTGTGGGTAAAATGCTATCAAATAGCATTCATGATACAGTATGATGTAAACATAAGTTTTATAAGCATGAAAAACCAAAACATTCATTTGACTTACTTTATTGCAATATTGGCTTTATTACAGCATTCTGGAACTGCACCTACAAGATCTCCGAGGTATACCTGTATGTAGGTGTTCTTGTATATGGAAAACCAAATGTTATATTTCTTATAGTTTGCATGTCATGGGACAATTTATATCATTGCCTTTGTCATAGCAACACAAAATATCTCAATTTATTAACATCTAAATTATAAAATTCTGTGTATGCATGATAAAAAATAGAAATATATTTTTATGTACAGACATGGAAAGATAAGTAAAATGTAAGAATTTTAAAAGGTTCCCTGTGGTTTAGTGTTGTGTCAACTTGGTTTTATACTGGAACTATGGTTTCCATAATTCCATGCCCTTATGATACTAGATTAGAGTTGGCCAAAAGAGAAATGTGTTTCAGAGTTAGTTAGGATGTGGAAGTAATGCATCAGACATTACTTTCTGAAGGTCCTCATGGTTAGATAGAGTGTCTTATCTTATTATTACTAATTTTAAGATTCCAATTTAGAAATCTGAGCCAACCATTAATTATATTTTAATATTCATGTTATATTTTTTCAAGGAAAATATTTTCAAAGTCACCAGACACCAATGCTGTAAAAAAAACAAAAACAAAAACAAAAAACCCTCCTTCATTATGGGATAACCTCCATTATTGTCTTTAAAGCATTTTTCTTAGCAACCTCCCTGAGAGTCTTGTTTTCAGTATAGTCTACTCCCTAACCCAGAGCATGGCACATAAAATTGACCACAATCAGTAACTCATCCCTTAATAGCCCCTCAAAAAAGTTGGCCTCAAGTATATTAATTGCATGTGTTCAATGTATTCTTTTAGAATCTAAAAGAAAGTACAAATAAATTTTATACACAATTAGAACACAATTTACTATAATTGCTTCAGGAGTTACTGTACTTCTGCCTAGAGGGCATTTTTAACGTCTTTTGCAATTTCTGAGGGAATTTATAGAGTCACTTATGGTTTAAGTCTCTGGATTTCACAGTTTTCACCTATCAGTCTCCCTTTTAAAATCATTATTTCTTGGGGCACCTGGTGGCTCAGTCAGTTAAGCATCTGACTTCAGCTCAGGTCATGATCTCACAGTTTGCGGGTTGGAGCCCTGCATTGGGCTCTGTGCTGACAACTCAGAGCCTGGAACCTGCTTCAGATTCTGTGTCTTCCTCTCTCTGCCCCTCCCCCACTCATGATCTCTCTTGCTCTCTCTCTTTCTCTCTCATTCTCAAAAATAAACAAATATTAAAAAATAAAATCATTATTTCTTATATCAACTGTAATTTCCTTTCTCTTCAAGCTACAAGCATCTTCCTGTTACTGAATATATATGTGGCTCTTTTATGATTCTGGCACTATTGCAGGCTATACAATTTTACTATTAAGTAATACAACTGNGAAACTAATTTGACAATAAACTATTTGTAAAAAAAAAAAAGTAATACAATTGACATCTAATCAACTAATTTTAGAAAAATTTGGATAAAAAATAATTATATGAGTTTTCCATATAATACAGTGCTAGCCTCAATCTTAGTATGATTACATTATGATTACCTTGACTCTATTTTATATAGATAGAACAAATGAAGCCTTTATGAATATGGTTTACAATCCTTCGAGTCTGCATAACCACCTTAATACAGCTTTGCTTAGTCACTATTACATCATTAGTCAAGAGAGGCTAGATTATACTGTGGTATCAAACAATTCCCCAAATCTCAGTGGCTTACAAAAACAAAGGTGTATTTTTCTCTCACATCACAGGTCCTTTATGGGCCTGGAGCAGCTTTGTTCCACATCCTATTCACTCTGGAACACTGGGTGATGGAGCATCCTCCGTTTGAAACATCACTGATCATCATGGCAAAGGAAAAGAGAATAGGTGACCCACGTGCTAACTCTTCTGTCCAGACACAATACATGTCACCTCCCTTCACATCTCATGGCCAAAGCAAGTCATAAGGCCAAGCTTTCTGTTAGTGGGTGAGGATACGTAATATTTCAATAGGGAAAGGCAGGGAATATTGGGAAACAATAATGTATCCTACCACAGTTTCTTTTTTTAACCAACAAGTTGAAGTTTTTATACATGAGCACCTCAACTTAATATGCAGTTTTACTGAAAGAAAAGTGTTTTTTCTTACTGATTTCCTCCTATTTAGTATTATCTTTTCCATTTTTCCCCTCCTGATACATATTTCATATAGTGATAAAATTTTTATGTTGGAAGTGAACTTACAGACAGTCCAACTCAAGTTATTTGTTGTGTCAATGTCCAGGGAGGAAATTGCAACATATTCAACTCCTAAATTAGACACAAACTAGGATAGAACTAAAGTCTCCCAGCTCATAAATGAATGCTTCTCCTACCCTATATGTAGTTTTGTTATATATAGCTTTGTTTCCAGAACTGAGTTATTAAAATGGTGTGATTTTTAATAAATTAGAGTACATGGTATCATTCATTACATAAAACATAATTACAGAAAATATTTAAACATGTGTGTGAAAAAATGTAAAGATACAACTGATGTTAAGATATCATTTTTACAGCATGTGCTTTTGTATAAAGAATCCTCTGACTGCAAATAGAAAATCCAACTAAAACAAGGCTAAAGAAGAGGAAATTTATTGACTCATGTCATTAAAAAGTTTAGAGGAAAAGTTGGCTTCAAACATGAATCCAGGGATTCAAATGATGTTATCAGCATCCTTGTATCTATAGCTGTTTTCTTCTCTGGGTTGACCTTCTTCTCATACAGTCATTTAAAAAAAATTTTTTTTTACATTTATTTATTTTTGAGAGACAGAAAGAGAGCACAAACGAGGGTGGGGCAGAGACAGAGGGAGGCACAGAACCCAAAGCAGGCTCCAGGTTCTGAGCTGCCAGTACAGAGCCCCATGGAGGGCCAAACCCACTAATCGCAAGATCATGACCTGAGCGGAAGTTGGCTGTTCAACCGACTGAGCCACCCAGGTGCCCCTCACACAGTCATTGAAGTACCAGGCTTACATAGACTTCAGCGAGAAGTCTAATCATTCTAGGGATCTAGGGAAATCCTCTTACTGCTTGAGTCATATGTTCATCCTTCAGCCCATCACTATCGGCATAGGGGAGCAATGTTCTGATTGGTTATATCAGGGTCATGTGAGGTCAGACCCACACAAACCACCTGCACTGAGAGAAGAGGAAGGGTTGGCTTGTAAAGGAAAATCAGAATGCTCTGTCCAACAAAGGCAAGAGGCAAAAGCAACATATGTTCCTCATAGTTACTGGTTGCTCTGAGGTGAAGATTAGGAAATTCTGGCAAAATTTATATTTTAAAAAACTGAGTAAAAGCCATAAAATAGATTTGATAAATAGGTGTATATTGGAAAATAACATATGAGAATGACTACTATAAGAAATTAGAGCAGAGAGGCGCCTGGGTGGCTTAGTCGGTTAAGCGTCCGACTTTCGCTTAGGTCATGATCTCGCGGTTCGTGGGTTCGAGCCCCGCATCGGGCTCTGTGCTGACAGCCAGCTCAGAGCCTGGAGCCTGTTTCAGAGTCTGTATCTCCCTCTCTCTCTGACCCTCCCCTGCTCACGCTGTCTCTCTCTCTCTCTCTCCTAGAAATAAATAAAAATATTAAAAAAAAAAAAGAAATTAGAGCAGAAACATGATGATCTTTCCTGTGGAATCAAAGAAATCTGAATGTGAGAATCAAAAATAAACTGGGAATTAAAATATATGATTAAAAGAGCCTGTTTGTCTTTGGGAAGTGTCTACATATTTTTCTCCTGTTTTCCTTCCAAACACACCACCCACTACCAATCTTTGTTAAAATATGTGTAGGTTTTGCAGAGGAGAAAAATTTTTAGTTTCGTTGCTATGGTTCCCCGGTGAGTTTCTAGTAGGAAAACAACACTGCTGTGATTTTTCAACAGCATATTCTGTCATACCAAGAAAATACTTGAGAGCATACAAGCAATTAAACATTTTTTTTCAATGTTTTATATATTTTTGACACACAGAGAGAGCAGGAGCAGGGAAGTGGCAGAGAGAGGGGGAGACACAGAACCCAAAGCAGACTCCAGGCTCTAAGCTGTCAGCACAGAGCCTGACGTGGGGCTCAAACCCACAAACCGTGAGGTCATGACCTGAACCAAAGTTGGACGCTTAGCCAACTGAGCCACCTAGGTGCCCCAGCACACAAGCAATTTTAAACCACTGCTTCTGTCATTACCACCCAGTTTTCCATTTTAAATTTCTGCTTCAGTGTTCCAAAAACCTTCCTCCAAATTACACAATGTGCAAATCATCATTTATCTTAATGTCAATTTGTTAAAGAGAATACAGTAAAAATTTATACTTTCAGGTGCCCTACTCAATCAATAAAATGAACTTCAGGATGTATGTTGATATTTAAAACAGAAAAAAAGTGACCAAAATAAAAATACCTTACATCTTGTTTCTTTTTTTAAATTGTTTAAAATTTTTTAAAATTTATTTCTGAGAGAGACAGTGTAGGCAGGGGAGGGTCAGAGAGAGAGAGACACACACAGAATCTGAAGCAGGCTCCAGGATCTGAGCTAGCTGTCAGCACAGAGCCCGACGCGGGGCTCGAACCCACAAATTGTGAGACCATGACCTGAGCTGAAGTTGGACGCTTTACTGACTGAGCCACCCAGGCGCCCCATTACATCTTGTTTCTTGAGGATATTGCCAACTTGGAAGTTTACGAGAATCTCGGCCCTTTGTTTCAACCTAGTCTAGAGAAAGTATAGACATTTCTATACTGGGATAATGAAATGTTTCTTCCTTAGTCACCTGATTTATTTTCCTGAACAAAATAGGTGGACCTCACCTCAGTGTAAGAGCTCTGAAAGCAAATATCACTTCATAAATTTAGTGGATATCTTTTTACATTTAAAAATCAAGTTAGGGACACCTGGGTGGCTCAGTCAGTTAAGTGTCCAACTTTGGCTCAGGTCATGATCTCGTGGTCTTTGAGTCTGAGCCCTGCATCGGGCTCTGTGCTGACAGCTCAGAGCCTGGAGCCTGCTTCAGATTCTGTGTATCCCTCTCTCTCTGCCCCTCCCCAACTCATGCTCTGTCTCTCTGTGTCTCTCAAAAATAAATAAACATTTAAAAAAATTAAAATAAATAAATAAATAAAAATCAAGTTATACTAGATAGCCTAAGACTTTAATATGTTAAATAAGTAAATATGTAAGAACAGCAGTTTTAAGTTTAAAGGGATACCCAAGTAATTATTCCTTTTTTCTTTTTAAAAAAATGTTTATTTATTTGTTTTGAGACAGTGTATGGGGGGGGAGAGAGAGAGAGAGAGAGAGAATTCCAAGCAGGCTCCATGCTGTCAATGCAAAGCCTGACTCAGGGCTCGATATCATGAACCATGAAATCATGACCTGAGACAAAATCAAGAGTTGAATGCTTAACTGACTGAGCCACCCAAGTGCCCCTGAATAATTATTCTTGAGTAAAACCTTATCAAAAATAGTTTGCTTATGAGTATAATACCAGGAATATCATACTTAAAAATTGTTTATATAATTAAAGATGAGTAATAAAGGAGAATGAGCTGGAATTGTAGTAAGAAGTGATTGAAGGATGTTTTGCTCATTCTATAGTAATGGTAGGTACTGTTAGACTTGTCTAATATCAATATCCTTGAAGGCAACATGTTTTTGACCAATTTTACATGCTTTTGTAGAAAAAAAGTGTTGGTGAAGATTTGGAGTTATTTTAGTCTCTTTTGATCAAGGCCAAAAATTCACTCTAAGGATCATGTGTCATTTTGCCTCCAACAACTATTTTCTTTTCTTCTTGTTTCAGCATCCCAATTTTTTGAGGGGTGGGAGGAACTTCCTTTCTGCTATTGTGTTCTGTTTTGACTATCAATAAAGGCAACTCTTCTAATTAAGTGGTGTCATGAATTTTTGGTATACCAGTTGTAATGGCTTATTATACACACACATACACACACGCACGCACATGCGCACACACACACACACACACACACACACACGAGCATCCTATAGGTCCTATTTCTCTGGAAAGCCCTAACACAAACATGTGCAAGGACACCTTTGTTGAATCACTGATTAACTTTCTGTATCTTTTCTCCCTTTCACAGAAAAAAGGTTTGGCTTGCTGTGATCTTTTGTGATACACTTTACCCTTCACACATCATTTTATTTATACCTTTGCATTAGTCAGCTTTTGCTGTAGTAACAAAAAAAAACCCCCCAATATCTTAGGGGCTTATATTTATTTTATTTCTTGTTCCCATTAACAGAGGGCTGCAAGTCAGCTGTAGCTATGGTAGATTTTCTTGGACTCTGAGGGTCTCAACAAGTTTTCTCATTTGACAACCCAGGCTGAAAGAGTAGCTACTTTTTCAAGATGCTGTTTTCATGAAAGACAGCAGGAACAAGAGAAACAAACTGCATAGACAAATGTAAAGCCTCTGCTCTGATATGGTATACATCATGTACCTATTTTCATTGGCCAAGACTAGTTACATGGCCAAGCCGAAAGTTGATTAGATGGGAAAGAACACGACCTACTGGAAGACTGTAAAGATGGAAATGGAACAAATGATTGGGCCAAGTATAATTTATCACAAATTTTTCTGTTGAAGCCTTTCCTCAGTATAAATTCAAATTCCTGAGAACCTTAGATTGGCTGCTCTTATCTGATTGAGTCTAGCCAACCCATAGGTCACTAGCTAGCCCAAAGAATAGTTGCCCTTTGATTAAGTGCTCACTCTTGTCCAATCACCTATACTTGGGGGCAAATTCATGTAGTTTCAATAGGGCATCCCTCAGCAGGATTACCAAGACAGGATATTTTTCTTAGAATCTTAAACTGTGATTCAAATCTCTAGTATACGGCTTGGGCATCAGCATCATGGTTCAATAAGGCTTCTCTTGTTTGTGTCCTTCCCCTCAACAACAATAATTTGGCATCCATTTATACACAAAAGTGGTTTTGTGGGATTTGTGGGAACCAGCACCATACAGCAAGGGACCTTGGGCGGGGGTCTTGCCCACCTGTGCATTAAATAATAAGTGTACAGACTTCAGTTCCAGCTATGGACCTCACAGTGGCCTGAGAACTGGCTCCAACCCATCTTGACTGTGCCAAGAGCCCCTGAAAAATACTTTCTTTGGCAATCATGGAATGGACAAGAGACACTTTGTGGAAGTCCATGTTTGCAGTAGAGAAGTTCCAGCATATCATTGGAGAAAAAAAAAAAGTTTGGATGCACTGGAGAATGAAGTGGAAGCTTTACTTATATCACCCCCTTACCACCCCAAGGCAGCACAGCTTAGAGCCATGAAAGACCTCCCTCAGCCCACTAATTCTTCTATGGGGGAAAGTGAGTGAGCACTCAAGTTTCCCCAGTTAGGCATCAAAAGGAATAAAATGCTTATAAATTTAGCCAAGGAGGTGAAAGATCTGTATAACAAAAACAATAAGATGTTGATGAAAAATATTGAAGAAGACATGGATAAATTCAAATATAACCATATTCATAGATTGGAAGACCCAATTGCTGTTAAATGTTCATACTACTCACAACCAGCTGTAGATTCAGTGTAATCCTTCTCAAAATTCCAGTGGTATTTTTCACAGAAATAGAAAAAAGAAACCCTATAATGTGTATGAAACCAGAAAAGACCTTGAATAACCAAAGCAATGTTGAGCAGGAAGACCAAATCTGGAGGCACCCCACTTTTATTCTCAAACTATACTACAAAGTTATAATAATCAGAACAGTATTGTACTGGCATAAAAATAAGCACACAGACCAGTGGAATAGAACTGGGACTCAGAAATAAACCCTTACATATATGGTCAACTAATGTTTGACAAGGGAACCAAGAATAGTCTATGGGAAAAGGATAGGCTCTTCAATAACTGGTGCTGGAGAAACTGGATAATCACATACAGAAGAATTTAACCACTTACAAAAATAAACTCAAAATGAACTAAGGACTAATAAGACCTGAAACCACAAAGACTCCAAGAAGAAAAACAAGGAAAAAGTTCCTTATGGTGCCTGCGTGGCTCATTTGGTTATGCATCCGACTTTGGCTCGGGTCATGGTCTCAGTTTGTGAGTTCTGGTCCCACATCAGGCTCTCTGCTGGCTCAATGCCTGATTTGGATCCTCTGTCTCCTTCTTTCTCTGTTCCTCCCTGCCCACATCTCTGTTTGTCTAAAATAAATAAATATATATTTTTAAAAAGACAGGAGGCAAGTTTTGGCAAGGACACGGAGGAAAGGGAACATTTGTGCATTATTGGAGGGAACAAAAATTGCTATAGATGCTATGGAAAACAGTATGGCGGTCCTTCAAAAAATTGAAAACAGAGCTACCCTATGATCCAGCGTTACCATTTCTGGGTATACATCTAAGGAAATAAAACCACGATTTCAGAAAGACATTTGCATTCATATGTTTACTACAGCAGTAATCACAATAGTTAAGATATAGAAACAATCTAAATGTCCATCTACAGATTAATGGATAAAGAAAATATGGTATATATACAAAGTGGAATATTATTCATCTATGGGAAAGAAGGAAATCCTACCATTTGTGATAACATGGATGGACTCTGAAGGCATTACGCTAAGTGAAATATGTCAGACAAAGAAATATACCATATGTTAATTACTTGTATGTGGAATCTAAATAGGCTGAACTCATAGAAAAAGAGATTGGAATTGTAGTTGCCAGGGCTCAGGAATGAGGGAAATGGGGAGATGTTGGTCAAAGGATATAAACTTCCAGTTATAAGATGAATAAGTCTGAGGATCAATATGGTGTGGTGATTATAGTTAACAATACTGTATTCTATATTTGCAGGTTGTTAACAAAGTAGATCTTAACTGTCCCCACCACAGAAAGTAATGGTTTATATGTGAAGTATTAATTAATGGCACTTCAATAATCACTTTATAATTTATAATTGAATCAAATAAACATGCAATATGCCCTAAACCTACATAATATTATATGTTATTATATCTCAATAAGTTGGTAAAAATAAAAGCCACTCAGTAAATGATTATTGAATGAATTTAATGAACAGAGATTACCAGGAAACTCTATAATTCCTCAGATAGAAAAGTACATGTAGAAAAACATTCACAAAAGAACGCATATAATGTAGTTTTCACATACTTATTACATTTACATACTTAATGTTGTATTACATTTACATTGATTTTCACTTATTTTTTAATTGGCTTTGGCATTTTTATTGAATAAAATGGATTCCCCTCCCCCAAAATGAGAACCCCCCCACAAACCTCTAGAAAATTGACCTTAAAAATATGAGAAATGGGCCAGGATTAAGCTTGAGTTTTGGAAATGTATAAGCAATTCTCAATAGAAATCAATTTCAGAGTAAATTTCTTGAAGAATAAACAAAGAAAGAATTATAAAAGTGATGGTATATATGTGTATGGACCATTTCACTTGATTAAGCCTCTAGAGCTAATCTCTCTTTACAAAAACTATGAGCTATATAGGAAAACAAATTAAATGATACTACGAAGAAGCAAACCAACAACTCTAGAATATGGGACATTTTATAATAGGGAACAATTTACTTGGCTTTTTAAAAAGTCAATAAACAATTAAAAGTAAAGGGAGAGAGGGGAAAATGGGAGGTGCTTTATTTGAAAAGAAACTTAGGAGAAAAAAACTCAATGTAATATAAATCTCATTGGCAATACTATATAATAGCAGACAATGAAAAAATATCTTCGAAGTGCTGAGGGAAAATTAATGTCAATTTGCTAACCCCAAGTCAGCAAATATATTATCAAGAATAAGATTAAAATAAAGATATTTGGAGCCAATATAGAACAAGAGAGTACACTATTCTCAGAAATTTATTGAAAAAAATATTAAAGTTGCAAAAACTTAAGTAAGAGAGTTCATCACCTACATAGTGGAGATGATATAGTTTGGTGGAGACTAAAAGGATTATTAAGTTCATATTAATAATATGATGAAAGAATTCACTCATTTAAGAGGAATCATCTTGAGCAAATTTATTGCCATCACATCTTTCTTGTTCCCTCGCCCCCAGGAGCTAACCAGGTTTTATCCATTTCTTGTTTATGCCATAATTGTCATTTCTGCTGTTGATAATCTTTTAGTATGTAAGAGTGTGGTATAGCTTGAAGATGTTGGAATGTGAAAAAGAGGTACAAAGGGAGAGGGGAAGCCAGAAGTTCTACTTTCCTTATAGAGTTGCAGTCAAGAAATGGTCTACGGTCTCATGGAACAAGAAATGGAGGTTTAAGTAGATAACAGATTTTATTTATTTTCTTTAAATATTTATTTCTGAGAGTGTAAACAGGGAAGAGGCGGCGGTCACAGGATCTGAAGGGGGCTCTGTGCTGACAGCAGCTAGCGAGATGGGGGGCTTGAACTCACAAGCCATGAACAAGGTCATGATCTGAGCCGAAGTCTGACTCCATCAGCCAACTGAGCCACCCAGGTGCCCCAGTAGGTTACAGATCTTAAAGTAACCAACAAAATAACTAAAACTTTTAACTAAAAAATTGGGAGAAGAAGGGAGAAGGGGAGGAGGAGGTAGATATCTCATAAAAAGCTACATCCTCATATTTTATAAGGGAGATTCAATAGACATTGCTTAAACTTGATAAATAAACAAATAGGATTATAAGCATATTATTTAGAATTACAGAGGTAACCACCAGAAGTTATAGATCACAAAAGGTTAAAGTCAGTTGCCTGTGAGAATTGGGTCTGGGAATGGGATGGGGAGAGTTAGAGTTTTATTCTTCTTTAAATATTTTCCTGCTACTGTTGAAATTTTAAACCTTGTATATGTATTACTTTACTAATTGTAAGAGTAAAAACACTGACATGGCTTTTCTGCCTTGATGCACAGGGATCCCTATGTAAGAACCTGACAGGTTAGCTCTTTGCTTTGGAAGAAGAGATAATTTGGGGAAGTCTGTCATATGTAAGTTTCAATATTACTTTTCTAGTTTGCAGTGACCAGTGACTTTCAGAAGATAGAAAATCCCACTTAACTGAAACTAAATTTTTTATCCTGGCATTGGGCTCTCTATAATTACATATTACCCATCTCACATTGTCTATTATAACAGCTCTGTCCATATGTCCTCTGCTCTATTCAAGCTGGTCTGCTTCCTAGCCTCACAGCTACCAATTTTAATATTTTTCTACATTTTCTGATAGACTATGAGCCTCTGCAGTGCAGGGTCCGTGAGTAGACATTCAACAAATAATTGTTAAATTAATGAATTTGATTGCTTTGAGGTTTTCCTTTTTCTTTTTCTCAAGAATCCTTCTGTTCCCAACTGCTTCCCACTTGCTGCAATTTCTTTCTTCTCAGAATTCCTATCACCAACACATGTAATCCACTATTGAGCAAATACATAGGACGCCTACTCCATGCTGGGTCTGTGCCAGATCTAGAGCACACAGAGATGAACAAGATGGCTATAGTTCTTTTTTTTTTTTCTTTATGTTGAATATATATTTGACAAAGTAAAGTTCCGGCTTTCCTTTATAAGATATTAAAAGATTTCAAAAGATAACAAGCCAAAGTAGTGGATTACATAGCGTTTTGCCACCTACCCATTAAGTAGCTCAGAAGATCTCAAGATGGCTATAGTTCTTATCCAGATACCAAGTAGGTAATACACAGATAGTGATCTAATTATCTCAGAGTACAATATAATCCTGAATTCTCTGACTGAATTAACTGCCACATATTTCTTTTTTGTTATTTTTTATTTTTTAATTTTTAAACATGTGTATTTATTTCTGAGAGAGGGAGAGAGAGACAGAGTACAAGTGGGGAGGAGGTAGAGAGAGCGGGAGACACAGAATCTGAAGCAGGCTCCAGGCTCCAAGGTGTCAGCTCAGAGCCTGATGTGGGGCTCAAACTCACAAATGGTGTGAGATCATGACCTGAGCCAAAGTTGGCTGCTTAACTGACTGAGCCACCCAGGGCCCCAGCTTGTCACATATTTCTAAAGGAAATACAAAGAAGTAGTCACAGTTTAGATGGAAGAATAAAATATATGTTATGTATATATGTAAAATGTACAGTAAATATTAAATGAATAATGCAAAAAGCAATTGCTCAAAGAGACTTTGCAGTTTGTGAAGTTTAGAATGTATCATGGAGGTGAGATATATATGAGTAAGTGGAAAGGAAGTGGGGGAACTTGATTCCAAGATAGGGGATGGGAACAAAAAAACCCGGAAGGCAAGTAAGTACAGTATATTCAAGCATAATCAAATTTAATTGCAGCAGAATGGACAGGTAGGGAAATATTGGGCCAGAACTGTTTGTGTCTGCTTATGGAATTTTTGTTTTTGAAAGAAAGCTTTTGAGGGTGAAGACTGCAAATCATTTGCTTCTTCTGTTTTCAGTTCATTAATTGAAACTTCTGGAATTGAACTTAGTTAGCCTAAGAGGTAAACGTATAAAAATATCAGTGCACCTAGTATTTGCTCTGTTCTAGATCAGCTCTATTTGGTCATTATTCCCAACAAATATGCACTCAACTAGTGATTTAAATCTTATAACAATGAGGGCATCCAGAGACAGATAATTTTCATTTTACAGGTGAGAAAACTAAACTGATATGGGGAACAAAGGCAAAAGAAAAAATTAAATTTCTTTACAGCTTACAGTCCATTAACAAGCCCTTGAAATAGGCAGAGTGACCTTCCTCTAGGAAATCAGCTGCCTCGATGTCAATACTTTGCTAAGGACAAAAGGCAATTCTTCAGCTTAACATTATCCTGACCTACAGGATCCTATAAGTCTACTTTATCTTGTAGAAATTCCTTTGGAAACTTCCTTTATCTGTACCACCCAAGATAATTGTTAGCAATCATCTTCCAAGCATGTGGCCCACTGATGTACATCTGAAGGGGCTCATGACTGAAGTTTTATTAGACAGTAATAAGTAACTTTTTCTGAACAATAGCTAGCCTCCTCAAGATCCTGGGAACATTGCTTCCAAAATTCCTTAGAAACTTAGCCTATCCCTACCCCCTTCCAATTTGAAAGTATATAATCGTTTCTCACAACCACAATGCAGCTCTTTGGCCACGAGTCCTGTCTTTGATAAAACCACCTTTTTGCACCAAAGACACTTCAAGAATTGTTTCTTGGCCATCAGCTCTGAACCCCAACATTTTCACATCATAAATAACCAGGAATTTTGTCATGTGTTTTAAGTAAACTTCACAAGCTTGAAGATTACTTGCAAAAGAATCCAACATTTGCATGCCAGTGATTGCTGGTTTTTCACCAAAGTCCTTTGTCTCCTTGCATAATGGTAGAGTGTAAGCTTGAGGGATACCTCTGCCCTGTTAGAGACTACATTTCCCAGACTTCCATGCGGCTAGGTTTTATAACTGTTTTCAGCAATGAAATTGAATTGAAAGTGATTTATGCACATCCCTTCTATTCCTCTGGCTTAAAAGGAATTGTTGCCCTGCGTTTTTCCCCATTTGATTTCTTCTTCCTGGGAGCTAAAACTGATGTGCCTGCAATCCAACTTAACAGAGGAGTTAAAGACAAGTCCCTTAATGCCTGGCTGCTCAAAAGGAAGATTTCCTAAAAGCCTGTTAGTATCTTAAGTTTCACTCAGAATCTACTGAACCAGAATCTGCATTTTTAACAAGATCTCAGGTGATTTATATTTGCATTACACTTTGAGAAACACTGTTTTTGGGGACAGCAGACCAATTTTATGTTGGTCTTTGGACAACCTCATAAAGTAGAGCCATTTGTCTCCNTTTCAGGCCTAGGTTTTTTCCCTCGAGTTTACAATTTAATAAAGGAAAAAAGACATAGGAATATAAAAATTATGGATGCTATAAGAAAATGTATTAGATATTTGCTGGTTTTAATGTGTTTTTTTTGGAAGTCTGTGGTAGAGAGAATAATGCCCCCCCAAAGATATCCATGTTCTAATCTCCTGAACCCATGAGTATGTTACTTTATATGCTAAAAGGAACTTTGCAGATGTGATTAAGTTAATGATTTTAAGATGAGAAGATTGCCCTAGATTATACAGGTGGGACCAATATAATCACAGGGCCCTTATAAAGAGGGAGGCAGAGGCTCAGAGTCAGAGGCAGATCTATGAGGATGGAAGCAGGGGTTGGAGGGATGCTGTTGCTGGAAGGAGTAAGACAAGGAATGCGGACATTCTCTAGAATCTGGAAAGGGTAGGAGCTGGATTCTCCACTAGAGCTTCCAGAAAGAGTACAGTCTTAAAAAAACAAATTTCTTTTTACGTTTGTTTAGTTTTGAGAGAGAGAGAGTGTGTGCTCTTCTGGGAGAGGCAGAGAGAGGGAGACACAGAATCTGAAGCAGGTTTCAGGCTCTGAGCTCTCAGCACAGAGACCAACACAAGGCTTGAACCTACGGACCATGAGATCATGACTCAAGCTGAAGTTGAACACTCAACTGACTGAGCCACCCAGGCCCTAGTACAGTCTTGCCAACATCTTATGATTGAGACCATCCTTGGATTCTGTCTGCCAGACTGTAAAATGATACCTTTGTTTTGTGTTAAACCACTAAATTTGTGATAATTTGTTATAGTAGCAATAGAAAACAAATAAACAACTCTCATTTGGGGCAGCCCACGTCCCATACCTCAATGTATGTAGAGGCAGAGCCAGACATTCCTTTCCTCATTATTGGCCAATTATGTATTTTTGTTCAGGACATAGAATCTTGAGGGACTGAGACAGACAAGGAACTAGAAGTTATTCGTGGAGAGGCACCTGGGTGGCTTGATTGAGTGTCGGGCCCTTGATTTCGGCTTAGGTCATGATTTTGTGATTCATGGGTTCGAGCCCTGCTTTGGGCTGTGTGCTGACAGTGGAGAGCCTGCTTTGGATTCTCTCTCTCCTTTCTCTCTACCCCTCCCCTGCTCATGCTCGCTCTGTCAAAATAAATAAATAATAAAAAAACCTAAACAAAAATTACTCATGGAGGTGGTGGCAGGAGTGGCCAGACTGTTTCTGTAACATGACGTTGCCTATGAAACCAGGCCAGCAGTTGGTTTTACCAAAGCAAGGGTCAGTGTGAGTTGAAAACAGGCTTGTTCTAGAACACTCTCTGGGCATGTGTAGGAATGAGTAAGTTCCAAATAGGTTGCTCTCACATCCAGTTCTCACAGCATCAAATAATTCCAGAGTGCCTAATGGGCAGCCACAATTCCTGTTTATAGGCTGGTAGGGGAATACAGACATTAAAGAAACAAACGTTTGATGAAAGTTACTGGAGGGGAAACAGAGTACACAATCAGAGTACAGTATAGGGGTCATTTGCAGGGGCATCCTTCCATCGTTAGGCCTCACTTACTGTGAACTTCATCCAGGACAACACAATTTTCTCATAGAGGATCTAGCCAATGTATTTTTATTTTATTATTTTTTTTTATTTATTTCTAGGAGAGAGAGAGACAGCGTGAGCAGGGGAGGGTCAGAGAGAGAGGGAATCACAGACTGAAACAGGCTCCAGGCTCTGAGCTGGCAGTCAGCACAGAGCCCGACGCGGGGCTCGAAACCCACGAACTGCGAGATCATGACCTAAGCGAAAGACGGACGCTTAACCGACTAAGCCACCCAGGCGCCCCGTAGCCAATATATTTTTAAAGACACATTTCAGAAAAAAGAGAGACAAGCCAAGAAACAGAATCTTCACTATAGAAAACAAAGTGATGATTACCAGAAAGGAGGGGGTCAAGACTGGGTGAAATAGGTGACGGGGATCAAGGAGGGCACTTGTGATGAGCAGTGTGTGCTGTATGGAATTGCTGACTCACTATACCATACATCTAAAATTAACATAACACTGTATGTTAATACACTGGAATTAAAATTAGATAAAAAGATATATTTTATAGAACTATATGACTAAACATTTGGAAAATAGAGAATAAAGCTACCCATACTCTGCTACTCTAACCATACAGTACAAATTCCTCTTCAGTTTTTATTGTATAATCTGTGATAGCTATTTATGATGTACTAGGTACAATGCACTGTGCTAAGCATCTTCTATATACGATTTTATTTAATCTTCATAACAATCCTATAATGTAGATATTATTCCCTTTGTTGTATCATTTCTGTCACATTTTGGTCATATTTTCACGATAGGTCTTGAAGTAGTGAAAGGTGAATAAGACTCCTGATATATGTTCACGAAATCGCTCCCTGAATGGGTTGTAGCATTTTGAAATATGGACAATTCTATAAAGCCTCTATTAGACAAGAAAGTACCTCAAATACAACTTGAATTTCTTTGAAATTTCTCATTATAGTTACTTCTCATCTAGAATGCTTCAATTTACCTCTCCCACGACAATTTAGAGCTTGAAGAAGCCTCAGAAAGCATGTATTTGAATCCTCTCTTTTCTCAGACTGGGGAAACAGGTCCAAAACAAGTAAGTGGAGGCTACAGGTAACTCCCACCCACTGTCTTAAGGGCATCTTTTCTATTACCTTACTAGATCCAACCTAGGGTCCGAAATGGTTGTTAGAAACAGCAGTAATACATTACAATCAAGTCTGACCTATTTCCGCAGTAATCAAAGCCTTTTGACACGCATTTGTCACAAAATCCAGAAAGGGAGAGTTGGGTATTTTTATTAATAAGCAGACAGACTCAGGTGAGGGGCGGAGCGAGGCCTCACTCAGCTCTTCTCCTGCGTATTATTAACAAGGAAAAAAATGCCCATCTCGAACCGAACCACTCTTTGAAAAACAGGATAAAGGCTTTCTAAAAAAGAGCCGCCAGGATACCAGCTTTGCGTTCCGGCGGGGACCAGCCAGGGCGACGACAAGCCCACTTTGAGGTAGGCACTGGGCAGCGGCGTGCATTGCGCAGGCGTGCACCTGTACTGGTGCAGGGGCCACGGGCCCGCGCTTGCCCGTCGCCGCCTTGCGCGCCCCCGCCTCTCCCAGCTTTCCATCCTTCAGGCCCCGCCTCGCCGGCTCTGCGCCTGGTCTTCTCCTGCAGTCGCCCTGTGGCTCCGCGGGCGGGCAAACTGCGTGTTGCTGCGTCATCGCCAGTGGCCGGTTTGAATGAGACTCTCGTCGCACCCGTGCTGCCGCCACTACCGCGCCTCCGCCTTGGCCGCCACCACAGCTTCATCGTGTCCCTTTCCCTTCGACGCCCTTGCCAGGCCCAGCCTTCCTGCGCCGCCGCCGCCTTTTGCGCCGCCATGCCGCTATATTTAGGTGAGCTCTCTGCTCGACCCGCGGTTTGGTTCTGCGCTAGGCCTCTGAGTAGGCCAGCCTGCAGGGCGGCTACCCGGCTGAGCACTGGGCGGGGGAGGGGTCCGGGAAGGCGTGCGTCGGGGTGACTGCGGCGTGGCGGTGACCCTGGCCCCTTTCTGCCTGCTATTTCTGAGCTCTGCAGCTTGAGGGACCACTGTCCCTCCTGGCCCCGGGTGGGTGGGGAGTGCAGATGGGGAGCGCAAGTCAGCGCTTGGAGTGGTGACTCTGCAGAATAGTTTCTGTCACTGTCCTAGTGAACCAGAAGAGGTGAGGGTGTGTCCTGAGGCACCAGGGAGCAGGCTAGAGGTGTAGTGGGGGGTTTTCTTCGGCTCCTTAGTGGTAGCTGTGGAAGGGAGGGGCAGGGGAGGAAGCTTTAGGTAAGGGCGGGATGGAAGGACCCGAGATGGAAGGTTAGCTTTCATCGTGCTTGGGCTTTCCCTCAGTACCTTTTGCTGCCTTTGGCTCAAGCACCGCTTTTGTACCAATTTCAGTTTTATCCCGAGGTAGATTGTGAACTTTTTGCTTCGCTTTCATTTTATCAAACGTTATATTGGGCTTCTGTGTCTGAGACATAGCGTTAGCATTGAGACTTAGATGAATACAGATATCCACAGGCGTCATTTCCTTTTAAATGGCGTTTGACATTTTTTATTTTGCTCGAAGCAGTCCAGAGTATTAGCCAGCGATCACATTTTCACTTAGTTAATGGCCCTTGCTGTTTCTTAGACTTATTCAAAATGGCACCTGAAATGTATGTAGTGGCTTCCATTAGCTATGGATGTGTGATTCATTGGCCATTCCTGACTTTATCGTGATTCTTTTGTGAAGATTCAACATATTCAAGGAATGATATGAAACAAAGGAGTAATGTTTAATCTTGAGGAGGATTCTTGATATTCTAGAGTCTTGAATGCTTTAATTGCTCAATCTCTTTCTAAAGCCATGATTAACAGTAGAATGGTACTTGAAATATTCTATTTAAGCAATGTAGAATTGAGGGTTTATTAACTAATGGGAATAAATACCAGTGTATGCTAATACATAAATACACCGGTAGACTCACAAATAACACTGCCAGTCCCGCTCTGTTTCCCTCAAAAATACTTAATGTTCACCAAAACTTTCTATCTTAAACATTAGGTTCTATCTTAAATATTTAATGATACTTGTTCCTTATTTTGAAAATGAGAGAATTGGGTAGATTTCCAAGGTTTCTTCCTCTGACTTCTCCATATTTAGATAATGTGTTTTCAGGTTCTGCAAAAACCCCTATATTAAAATGAGAACATTTTAAGTATCGTTTCATAAGTTTTAGTAGAGAATTAAATATCCAGATTTGTATATTGTTAAAGATCAGTGCCATAAAAAGTAATGAACACCTGTATACCTGGCACCAAGCTAGTGTTTTTATAACATCGCTTTGTTTTAATCTTCAACATCATCCTCTGATACTGGTAGAATTCTCTTTGATGGGTAAGTAAAAAATTAAAGTAACTTGTTCATGGTGACACAGCTAAATCAATTTCAGATAGGTTCTTCATGATTTCTAATACTGTTTTGGTTTTGTCTTATTTTTTTGCTTGTACTCTTGTTTTGTGTTCCTTCTTATTTCAAGATTACAGTAGTGCCCTGTTCAAACCCATTTTCCCACCCGCTCTTAGAGTGATCTGATGTTCAAACTACACTGAAGTGGCCTTTATGAAAACCTTTCAGGAATTTTACATTTCTGTAACATTAAGCCCAAAGCCTGTATGTTTTCGCATGACTTATGTTATCTTCCTTGACTTGATCCTTGGCCAGTTTCCAGTTTCAGCTTCTTCCCCTTCACTCTGGGAATTACTTAAATCTCAGGACACATAATGCAGTTTTATGCTTTTGATGTTTTTCTTATCTTTTCCAGGAATGCTTATATATCCAAAGTGTCTGGCTAACACCTAATTTTTTCTTTGCAACTCAACTGAAAGTCGACAGTTATAGGGGTGCCTGGGTGGCTGTCAGTTAAGCACCTGATTCTTGATTTTGGCTCAGGTCATGATCTCCTGGTTGATGGAGCCCCTCATTGGGCTCTGTGAATATGGCCTGAAGCCTGCCTGGGATTCTCTCTCTTTCTCTCTGCCCCTCTCCTGCTCACACATGCACTCTATCTCTTATAAATAAACATGTTTAAAAAAAAAAAAAACAAGGTTGATAGTTATAACCCAAGTTATCACTTCCTCCAGGGAATCCTTCACTCATGAGGCATTCCTTTGTGATTCTGTAGCATTTATAATATTTATATAGTATTGTTAATTGTGACTTTTTCTCCTCCTGTCTCTCTTCTTACTAGATTCCAGGGTCATAGAGTCTCCCTAATGCTTGTTACTGAGCTTGCTGAATGAATGTTAAACATATTAATTGAATTGGTGAAAGAATTAGGATTTGGAGTAAGGATTAGCTCATATGAGAGAGACAATGCGACTGAGGTAGGGGCAGAGAGAGAGGGAGACACAGAATCTGAAGCAGGCTCCAAGCTCTGAGCTGTCAGGAGAGCCCAGTGCAGTGCTGGAACCTATAAACCACAAGATCATGACCTGAGCTGAAGTCAGATGCCCTACTGACTGAGCCACCCAGGCACCCCTAAAAATATTTATTTTTGGGAGAGAGTGAGGAAGAGTGTGTGCACATTCACAACGTGGGGACAGAGAGAGGGGGACAGAGGATCCAAAGCAGGCTCTGCACTGACAGCATAGAGTCCGATGCACGGCTTGAACTCCCTGTGAGATCTTGACCTTGAGCCCAAGTTGGACACTTAACCAACTGAGCTACCCAGACACCCCTATTTTAACCATTTTTAAGAGTACTTTTTTTGGCATTAAGTATATTCACATTGTTGTGTGACCATCATCACCATCTACCTTCAGAACTTGTTCATGTTCCTAGACTGAAACTCTGTTCCCTTTAAAAATAACTGCATTTCCTTTTCCCCACAGCCTCTTAGCAACCTCCATTCTACTTTCGGTCTCTCTGAATTTGACTACTGTAGGTGTCTTACATAAAGGAAATCATAATATTTGTCCTTTTGTATCTGGCTTATTTTGCCTAGCATAATATCTCCAGGGTTCATCCATGTTGTATAGCATGTGAATTTCATTACTTTTTATTTTTTTTATCTTAGTACGGACGTGCACAAGGTGGGGAGACGGGTAGAGTGAGAGAGAGAGAGAGAGAGAGAGAGAGAAAATCATAGATAGGCTCCACGCTCAACATGGAGTCTGATGTGGGGCTCAATCCTATGACCCTGGGATATGACTTAAGTCAAAATCAAGAGTCAGATGCTCAGTTGACTGAGCTATCCTGGTGCTGCTGAATTTCATTACTCTTTAAAGCTGAATATTGTCCATTGTATGTCTATACCACATTTTGTTCATCTGTTGATGGACACTTTGATCGTTTCACATCTTTTAGGCTATTGAGAATAATGCACTGTAAACACTGGGTATACAAATATTCGTTTGAGTCCTTCACACTTTTGGGTATATATTTAGAAATGGAATTGCTGGATCACATGGTAAATTTAATTTTTGAAGACCCTCCATACCTTTTCCACAATGGCTGTACTATATTGTATTCCCATCAGGAATGCTCAAGGGTTCGAGTTTCTCTGCATCCTCAGCAGCACTTGGTATTTTCTTTTTCTTCTTTTTTAATAGCCTTCCAATCCTACTGAAGTAGGATTTTAAAAATAATTTTTAATAATAATAATCTTTGGGTTTTTCTTAATATTTGACCACCTCTTGCTCGGGAACCACACCTTTCAGTTCTCCCACGGAGCCTTTCTTCTAATAATCCAGAATCTGTATTCCTTGACCTGATTTAAATATGCTTTATTTTACAGGCATTTTTCTTCTCTACAATTATCATTCTAGCCTTTCTTACTCTGTTCTTGTTTTATGTACTCATTTTAATAATTGCTTAGTTAAACACATTTTGAAGTCTGTGAACCTTATTCTGGGAAATCGTGTGATCATACTTTGCTGAGATTATTAGAGTAGGATTCTGAAAGAATGGAATATATACTATTTTTGTTACATTTGTAAATCAGTCATCTTAAGTCTCAGTGTCTTTATCAAATAAGAAGTTGGGTTAGATTTATTTAAATTTTATTCAGGACCTACTGCATTCAAGTCACTTCTGATAAGGTGAGCATACTAAGAGGAATTAAAGCCAAACTAATGGGTCCCCTGGGGATCTTGTAAATCTAAAGTCCTGTTATTTTATAAATTTAAAAAGTAAATTATGGTTTTATTTCCAGTTACTGTGAAATGGGGAAAGGAGAAATTTGAAGGTGTAGAATTGAACACTGATGAACCTCCAATGGTGTTCAAGGCTCAGCTTTTTGCACTGACTGGAGTCCAGCCAGCCAGACAGAAAGTTATGGTGAAAGGAGGAACATTGAAGGTAAAATTCAAATTTTCATTATATGTTATTATATAATTAGTGGAAACACCAGAAAATGTAGCATTTGAGGTATTTTATTTGGCAAGAGTATATAGTCTGAGATTAAAATGGTCTTATTCATGTCAGCGTAGGAAGGAACATTGCAGCCATATCAAAAACACTGTATTATAAAAGGATCATTAAAATTTTTATTTTAAAATGCATTGTATCAATGAATACTCTTGGGGGTCTGAGGAGTGTAGAACTTTCCATTTAGCTCTACTTTTGGGATATTTTTCCTGTGGGTGTGTTAAAAGTATTTTATCTTTTTTTAGACTAATACAAAAACTATTTATATATCCTTAATTTTCTGTTATAGGAGTAGAGAAAATTTTATATCTGTTAGAAATATGGAAGTTGCTTAAAAAGAGAAGACTACAGAAGACATTTTTGTACATCCATTCAGATGTTGAAAATCAAAGTATTTCAACATCTTTAGCAAAGCCCAGTTCTGGAATACTGAAAAACTTAATTTTTCTTTTCTTTTTAAAATTTTTTAATGTTTATGTATTTCTGAGAGAGGGAGAGAGACAGCATGAGCAGGGGAGGGTCAGAGAGAGGGAGACACAGAATCTGAAGCAGGCTCCAGGCTCTGAGCTGGCTGTCAGCACAGAACTCGATGCGGGGCTCAAATCCACGAACCGTGAGATCATGACCTGAGCTGAAGTTGGATGCTTAACTGACTGAGCCACCCAGGCACCCCAAAACTTAATTTTTTTCTTTTGGTCTGTTTTGCATTCTACTCATTAAAAAGGAGCTCCTATCACTTAAGAGTAATCACTATTTAACACCTATTTGGTGACAAAAAATTTTGCTTAAAAAATTAGGCTTAAGAAGGAACCTAATTTTCCCTTGGAATGATCACATTGACTACAATTAAGAGTTTAAGCTTACTGGCATCATTGGTGATGGGCCACAAAAAGATGCAAGTATTATTGTTTGTAATACTATGTAAGTATAGTTTTAAAAAGGTAATATCCTCAAGAGTTAGGTATGAAATACTAAAGAGCTGTAGTTAACTTTAGAGATAAGGCTTGGTTGCCTTTGTTAGCTGGGCAATAAATGAGATGTTGGTGAAGAAAACATTGTTTTCCCAAGTTACAAGTTGGGAAAGTTACAAGTTATAGTACGATAACTTTCCCAAGTTATGATCCTGTGGTAATTAGTGAGCTTGATAACCTAATTTGTGATGAGTTGTATACTGGTGGTATACTGTGGAGAGTCACAGAAAAATTGTAATTAAATGAAACTGACTACTAATAGCTATCACTTACTGAATACTTATTCTGTTTCAGGCTTTTATTTTCTTTAATTTTCACCTATATGTATTTTAAAAATGAGAGTAAAATAATTTCATAAATTAGAGAACTTAGCATCAGAGAGATTATTATTATTTTAAATGTTTATTTTTGAGAGAGAGGGAGGGAGGGGCAGGGAGATAGAGGATCCAGAAGCAGGGTCTGCACTCACAGTAGAGAGTCTGATGTGGGGCTCGAACTCAGGAACTGTGAGGTCATGACCTGAGCCCAAGTCCAACTTTAACCAGCTGAGCTGCCCAAGCACCCCCAGTGTCGGAGAGATTTAAGGAACATATATAGTAAGGCATCAGAAGAGCATGTGATTTCCAAATCAAGCAGATCTGGGTTCATTTTATGGTTTTTGTGACCTCAGATAACTAAGTGATCTGAGGGAGCATATATAGTTATTATTCCTTATGATTCGTAGTAATAACCCTTAAACTGAGAAGGGCATTTAGGAAGTTACTGTTGGCGCTTTGAAGCAGGGTGTCCAAAGGGAAGCATATTGAGTGCCTGGCATCTTCTGTAAAAATGAGAGTAACATATATGGAATTTAAGAAACAAAATAGATGAATATAGGTGAAGGGAAGGAAAAATAAAATAATAAAAACAGAGGAAAACAAACCATCAGAGATTCTTCACTTTAGAGAACAAACAGGGTTGTTGGAGGGGAGGTTGGAAAGGTTGGACTAAATGGGTGATGGGCATTAAGGAGGGTGCTTGTGATGAGCACTGGGTGTCGTATGTAAGTGATGAATCATTAAATTCTACTCCTGAAACCAGTACTACACTATATGTTAACTAACTTGAATGTAAATAAGATCTTGGAAGAAAAAAAAAGGAAAGAGTACTGAGGAGATGACTGACGATCTGGTGAAGGGCAAGGAGATTAGTAGCAGTAGGCCAAAATATCTGTGGGCCAATCATGGCATGAAAAAAATCTGGTTTTAATTGAATATATTGAGGCAGAAGTATTTAATTGCTTCATAGATATGGAATTTAGGACTTGAGAAACGTTTGTAGACATAGCAGATGTTACTAAGGGTTAGTTTGCCTTTGGTAATCGTGGTATTTTTCTTTAATGTTGGGGTTTTTTTTGGGAGAGAGAGAGATCATGAGCGGGGGAGGTGCTGAAAGGGAGAGGGACAGAGGGTCTGAAGTGGGCTCTGCACTAACAACAGAGAGCCTAAAGCGGGGCTCAAACTCATGACCCGAACTGTGAGATTTTGACTTGAGCCAAAGTTGGAAATCAGACACTTAACCAACTGACCTACCCAGGCACCTCCTTGGTATAATTTTTAATAGCACTTTCATTCCTAAGAATCTCCTACTTTTGGCAGTAAATTCTTATAATTGCTCTAATTATGTAGACCTTATTTCACAAATTACTCTTCATTCATGTCGTGTAAGCTAGTTATTAGCTTTGCTGGTTCCATACATGCAACAAACATGCAAAAAATTAATATCTGTCATCAATTAAATGTTTTTTAGTCCTTTGGGGATTGTCAAGTTTACTGTCTTTTAGATTGTGTCTTTTGTAGCTTAAGCAATTGTTAGATTTATTGGCTTTAAGACTGCGTATATGTGCCCTTGAGTGTGCAAGTGGAGGAGGGTCAGAGACAGAGGGAGACAGAGAATCCCAAGCAGGCTCCCATTGTTAGTGCAGAGCCTCAAGTGGGGCCCTCATCCCAGGAACCGGGATATCATGATCTGAACCGAAATCAAGAGTTGGATGCTCAACCCACTAAGCTACCCAGGTGCCACCCGCCCCTCCCCCACCAAGTAGTGTTATTATAGTTATTTTAAGTAAAATGTGCATAAAGAAAAAAATTCTGTTTTGGAGTAGTTTTTGTTTTTGTTTTTAATTATTTTTTAATGTTTATTATTTTTGAGAGAGAGAGAGAGAGAGAGAGAGAATGAGCAAGCGGGGGAGGAGCAAAGAGGGAGGGAGACACAGAATCAGAAGCAGGCCCCAGGCTCTGAGCTGTCAGCACAGAGCCTGACGCGGGGCTCAAACCCACAGACCGCAAGATCATGACCTGAGCTGAAATCGAGATCATGACCTGAGCTGAAATCGGCTGCTTTACCGACTGAGCCACCAGTGCGCCCCTGTTTGTTTTCTTAAAGTTTATTTCTTTTGAGAGAGAGAACAGGGGAGGGGCAAAGAGAGAAGAGAGAGAGAATCCCAAGAGTCTCAAGCAGGCTCCACACTGTTAGTGCAGAGTTCAACATGGGGCTCGAATCTGTCAACTGTGAGATCATGACCTGAGCTCAAGTCAAGAGTCAGATGCTTAAATGACTGAGCCACCCAGGTGCCCCTTGAGTAGTTTTAAAATTAGTTGATTNGCACTGGGTGTTATGTGGAAACTAATTTGACAATAAACTATTTGTAAAAAAATAAAAATAAATAAAATTCGTTGATTATTAGAATATGTTCAAATTGTACAGGAGTGGTTAAATGTTTTTTATTTGTTTTTAAAACAGGATGATGATTGGGGAAACATCAAAATAAAAAATGTAAGTATTACCATAACACTTCTATAATGTAGTTTCTTAATTAGTATACCAAAATATATTCAAAATGCCTTTTCTCCATATATACACATATGTATATGTATACACACATATATGTATATGTATATACATGTATATGTATATGTATACACACATATATGTATATGTATACACATGTATATGTATACACACATATGTATATGTATATACATGTATATGTATATGTGTATATATGTGTATATATGTATATGTACATATACGCATACGTATATGTGTGTATATATATGTATATGTATATATATGGAGAAATATATCTCTAGTTGTTCCAGCACTATCTGTTGAAAATACTTTCCTTTTCCTGTTGACTCATCTTGGAGTCTTTCTTGAAAATCGCTTGTAGGTTTATTTTTGTACTCCTGTGTCATTGATACATTTGATTATAACTTAGTTACTAAAACTTAATAATAAGTCCTAAAATGAGATAGAATAAGTTCTCTAACCTCTGCCAGAATATTTTAGCTTCTTTGCATTTTCTTACAATCTAGAATAAGTCTGTTAGTTTTTACAAAGGGACTCCTGGAATTTTGAGATTGTATTGGTTCTATAGTTAAGTTTGGGGAGAATGGGCATCTTACTATTGAGCATTAAAATGCTTAACTATGATGTACTCTGTTTAGGCCTTTATATTCTCTTAGCAGAATTTTGTACCTTCTCTGTGTAGAGATCTTCATGGTTTTTGTTAGATTCTTGGAATGTAGTGTTTCTTGGCTGTTGAAAATGATAATTAAAAAAAATTGTTTTCTAGTATTTGTGGGTAGACTTGATTTTTGTTTAAAAAAATTTTTTTAATGTTTTATTTCTGAGAGAGAGACAGAGACAGTGAGAGACAGCATGAGCATGGGAAGGTCAGAGAGAGAGGGAGACACAGAATCCAAAGCAGGCTCCAGGCTCTGAGCTGTTAGCACAGAGTCCGAAGCGGAGCTGGAACCCACGAACCGAGAGATCATGACTTGAGCTGAAGTTGGATGCTTAACCGACTGAGCTACCCAGGCGCCCCTCGTGGGTAGATTATAAAAATACAGTTTATTTTTATCCTGACTTTGCTAAATTCACTTAGTACTTGCAGTAGTCATTTTCTAGATCCCCTTTGCGCTTTTTATGTACATAAGTATGTATTCTGCAAATAGAGGTATTTTTACTTCTTCCTTTTCAGTCTTTATGATTTCTATTTCTTTTTATTGCCTTACTTCCCTGGGCTAGGACTTGTCACACATTGTTGAATAGAAAGTGATGAGAAAGGGCATCTTTGTTTTCTTAGCTCATTCAGTTCACGAAGACCTTTTAAATTATGAATGGCTGTTGAATTTTGTTTTAAGTGCTTTTTGTGCTTATTAAAAGGGTCATATGATTTTCCTACTTTATTCTGATCATCTGGTTAGTCTCCTTGATTTTTAATTGTTAAATCTTGCATTCCTGGGATGTGTGGCTTTAAAATTTTTTGGCCTTTGTGACCCTATTTACACTCCATTATTATTTTTAAACATGGTTAAATAGTGGGAAAAAGGAGTTGTCTTAAATCTTGACATTCTTTCCTAGTACACCAGAACTTAACATGTGATAGTTCATAATTGGTTAGTTTGTGGTAGAAACCACATCAGTGACCTTTCCTACATAAACATCTATTTGTATGTTTTGCACTTACAATGGATCTTATACTTGTGCATGATTTTATAACCTCATGTATTGGTCATTTGGAAAATACTGTTTTTCTGAGTTTTTTAGATCTTTCATACATTGATGTATTTTAATACACAATACCAAAAAATTGCATTCATTAATATCACTACCAACTTCAAAAAATTGCATTCATTAATATCACTACCAGCCTCAACAGTACATAGAGCTGCCAAGTACATAGTGATAGATGTAACATTCTAATTTTCACGCTAAATCTCTAATTTTGTCATTAACAACTATATACAATCAGTTGGTTTTCTTAAGGCAGCAAGCTCACTTCATTTATTTTTGAGAAAATTTTTGCTACTCAAATATAAAAACCCATAATTTATAGTTGTTTTAAGTAAAAATGATACTTCATTAAAAAAGCCGCTAGTCCAGGGGCACCTGGGTGGCTGGATGGCTCAGTCTGTTAAGTGTCTGACTTCGGATCTGGTCATGATCTCATGGTTCATGAGTTCCAGTCCTGTGTCAGGCTCTGTTCTGACAGCTAAGAGTCTGGAGCCTGCTTTGGATTCTGTGTGTCTCTCTCTCTGCCCCTCTTCCTGCTCATGCTCTATTGCTCTCTTTCTCTCAAAAATAAACATTGAAAAAAAATTTAAAAAAGCAACTAGTTCAGTTTGCAACTCAGACATTTATGCAAGCTTATATTGAAGAAAATGATTATACTTCAGTATGCAGATGTGTTGTTTTCATTGATTTTTTTTTTTAATAGATTTTATTTTTTAGAACAGCTTTGGGTTCACAGCAAAAACTAAGTGGAAGATACAGAGCTTTCCGACATACATAGCCTTTTTCATTACCAGAATCCCCTACACACAATTTGGCACATTTGTTATAATTGATGAACATACATTGACTCATCATTGGTACCCCCGCCCCCAATTCTGTATGCTCTGCCTCATCCCTTCCTCCGGTCAACCGTCTGATAATCATTGATATTTCACTGTCTCTGTGGTTTGGCCTTTTCCCAGAATGTCATGTAGTTGGAATCCTACAGTATGTGGCCTTTTCAGATTGACTTCTTTCACTTAGTAATCTATGTTTAGGTTTTCTCCATGTCTTTCATGGCTTTGATAGTTCAGTTCTGTTTAGTGCTGATTAATAGTCCATTTTCTGGATATTTCACAGTTTATTCACCTACTGAAGGAGATCTTGATTGCTAGAAGTTTTTTGTTTTTTGTTGTTTTTTTTTTTAATGGATGCTTCCCATTCCATAGCACAGAATATGAAAAAGGAATGAATTCAAAAGGTTGAGATTAAAAATGATTTTTTTACCAGTTCATTTGATATCATTACTGTGATATGTGTTAAACTGTTAAAATATTTTGCACTATTAGTGCAAGTGTCTGCACATGAACAAGGAACAGTAACTTTCTTGGTATTATGAAAACAGTTTTGATTGTGCTGGTGCTGTGAAAGAATTTTACAGACCAATAGGGATTCACAGACACTTTGAGAACTGGGACAAACCCATTAAATCATGATGTATTTATCTCATTATATATTGCTGGATTTTATTTTCTCATTTTTAAATTTTTACTATTATTTTTTAATGTTTATTTTTGAGAGAGACAGAGTGCGAGTTGGGGAGGGGTGGAGAGAGAGGGAGATACAGAATTCGAAGCAGCTCCAGGCTCTGAGCTGTCAGCACAGAGCCTGATGCAGGGCTTGAACTCAGACTGAGAGATGATGACCTGAGCTGATGTTGGATGCTCAACTGACAGAGCCACCCAGGCACCCTTCATTTTTTTAAAAAGGATATTCGTATGTACGTTCATGAGGGATATTAGTATTTTTATTTGGAGACTTACTTCCCATTCTTTTCTAAATGAGTTTGTGTAAGATTGGTATTATTTCTCTAAGTATTTGAAATAATTTATCTGTGAATTCTACTACCTGGACCTGGATTTTTCTTTATGTTCTGTTTGAGCTTCTTGGATTTGTGGGTTTTTAGTTTTTTTTACATTTGGAAAAGTGTAGCTATTTCTTTAAGTATGTTTTCTGTGGGCCCTTCTCTCTCCTCTTTTCTAATATTTATTTATTTTGAGAAAGAGCGAGTAGGGGAAGGGCACAGGGAGAGAGAGAGAGGGATAGCATCCCAAGCAGGCTCCACAGTGTCACCATGGAGGCTGATGTAGGGCTCAAACCCACAAACTGTGAGATCATGACCCCAGCTGAAATCAAAAGTTAGACGTTTAACCAGCTGAGCCACCCAGGTGCCCTCTCTTCTTTTTTGAGACTGCAATTACACATATATTGGGTAGTTTTGCCCACTATACAATTTTGGTCCCTTTAATTTCTGTGTGTGTGTGTGTGTGTGTGTGTGTGTGTGTGTGTGTGCGCGCGCGTATTCATCTTTCTCTTTTTTTAATGCTTATTTATTTTAAGAGAGAGAGAGAGGGTGCATGTGTGCAAGAGGGGCAGAAGGGAGAGAGAGAATCCCAAGTAGAGCTTGATGTCGGGTTCTATCTCAGGAACTGTGTGATCATGACCTGAGCTGAAATCGAGTCGGATGCTTAACCAACATAACCACCCAGGCGTCCTGTATCTTTTCCTCTCTTGATAGATATTTGTGTTTATACTTTTTGACTATTATGAATAAAACTGCTGTGAACCTTCATCTTTGTAGGTGCATATTTTCATTTTTCTTGAGTAAATACCTACAAGTGAAATTGCTGGATCATATGGTTAACCTATATGTTTAACTTTGTAAGAAACTGCCGAATACCTTCCATAGTGGTGGTTGTACCGTTTTACATTACTGTGAACAGTGTATGATAGATCCAGTTCTACATCATCACAGCATTTGATTGTTGTCAGTCATTTTTTTTTAACAATTCTGGTGGATGTGTAGTGATGCTTTCTTGTGGTTTTAGTTTACCTTTATGTGATGACTAATGATACTGAATAAATTTAATGAGCTTATTGGCAACTTCTTTATCTTCTATTTGTAAAACATCTGTTCAAATCTTTACCTATTTTTAATTAGATTGTTAATTGTATTTTGAATATTGATATATATTGGAATCAAGTTTTGTGATATATATGTGCTGTGATATTTTCTCCTAGTTTGTGTTTTTTAGTCATTTAATGTGTTTTGAGTACTTGCAAATTTTGTTGAAGTATAATTTATCAGTTTTTTTTCTTTTATTTATGGCTTTGACTGCATCCCATCTAAGAAATCTTTGCCTGCATCAAGGTCACAAGAGACTTATGTTTTCTAAAATTTTTACAAGTTTTACCTTTTATGTTTAGGTATATCATCTGTTTTGAGCAGACTCTTGTGTTTGTTAAGTAATTGTTGGAAGTTTATTTTGTTTTCCATGTGAGTGTTCACTTGTGAGAGCACATGTAAGTCTGTTTCTGGATTTTCTTCTCTTCTGTTGGTGTGTATACATACCTTTATACCAATATTTATTTTCCACAGTTGTGATTATTCAAGATTTGAAATCAAGTAGTGTGAGTCCGATAGTTCTTTTTCAAAACTATTGGCTATTCTAAGATCTTTGCATGTCCTTTGCACTTTTTAGATTCAGCTTATTTTCTACAAGAGTCTGCTGGGAGTTTGGAATTACATTGATACTATATATCTAATTGGGACTTTTTTTTAAAGCTTATTATTTTGAGAGAGTGGCGGGGAGGGGCAGAGAGAGAGGGATAGAGAAAGAATTCCCAAGCAGGCGGGCTCTCAGCACAGAGCCTGACGTGCGGCTGGAACTCATGAACTGTGAGATCATGACCTGGGCCAAAATCCAGAGTCAGATGCTTAACTGACTGAGCTACCCAGGTACTCCTCAAATTGGGACATCTTAATATTTGTGTCTTCTAATTTACAAGCATGGTATATACCTCTCCATTATTTAGATATTAAAATTTCTCAAAAACAGTGTTTTATATTTTCAGTTTAGGGTCTTATACATGTTTTGTTAAATGTCATTAAGTATTTCATGGTTTGATGCTATCATAAAGGGGTTTTTGAGTGTTATCTTCTGATTGTTTATTGCTAATATATAGAGGTAGAATTATTGTATATGGATCTTGTGGCCTGTGATTTTGCTGATTTTTACATATTGGTGTTTAGGATAATGTAGGTTGGTATACCGTCATGCTGCAAATAAGAATGATTTTATTTTGGGGTGCCTGGGTAGCTCAGTCGGTTAAGCGTTCAGCTTCGGCTCAGGTCATGATCTCGCAGTTCGTGGATTCGAGCCCCGCATTGGGCTCTGTGCTGACAGCTAGCTCAGAGCCTGGAGGCTGTTTCGGATTCTGTATCTCCCTCTCTCTCTGACCGTCCCCTGCTCATACACTCGCTCTCTCTCTCCCTCCCTCTCTCTTTCAGAAAGAAATAAAACATTAAAAAAATTTTTTAAAAAGAATGGTTTTATTCTTTCCTTTTCAATTTCCCCTTTTATTATTTTTTTCCTTTGCTGTATTTCACTGGTTAGGATTTTCAGCACACAGTGTTGAGTAGAAGTGGTTGATAGTGGACATTGTTGCTTTTTTCCTGATCTTAGAAGAAAAATCTCCAGTCTTGGCTGGAGTTGTTTTACAGATGTTCACCATTAGTTGGAGGAAGTTCTTTTCTGAAAGAGATTTTTAAAAAATGTTTTAGAGAATTCTTCATTGAGGCTTGGAGCTTATGGGAAGACTTTAAGATTTAGTGTATTTAATAAATGGGGAACTATTCAGATGTTAAATTTTCTTTTACATGATTTTGGCAATTAGCATCTTTTAAGGAATTGGTTCATTTAATTTACAGTTTAGATTGTTGAGTTGATTGGCATAATACACTCTTAATATCCTTTAATTCTAGGGTCTGTAGTGCTGTTTTCTCTCTCTCTCTCTCTTTTCTGGCATTGGCATATTGTGATTTCTCTCTCACTTTCTTCATTATCTACCCAGAGGTTTGTCAATTTCATTGATATTCCCCCCCCCAAAGAATCAACTTTTGCTTGTTTATTCATTAATGATTTCACCTTTTTGCTTCATTTCCTTCTTTTACTTTTTTTTCAGGTTGATTTATTTTGAGAAGGAGAGAGCATGAGCAGGGGAGAGAGAGAGAGAGAGGGGAGAGAGAGAGAGAGAGACAGAGTGAGAGAAAGAGAGAAAAATCTCAAGATGACTCAGTGCTGTCAGCACAGAGCCCAATGTGGGGCTCCATTTCATGAACTGTGAGATCATGACCTGAGCCAAAATCGAGAGTTGGACGTTTAATCGACTGAACCACTCAGGCACCCCTACTTGGGTTTTTAATGTATACTTTTTCTAGCTTCTTATGGTAGAAGCTTAAGACTTTTGCTTGTTTACCATTTATCTCTTTTGCCCAGTTTTTTATTGTGTGTTCGCCTTACTGTTTTTTTTTTTAAGGTGCTTTTATATAGTGTAATTTTTTTTCTAGTCTTTCCTCTTAAATTTTGACTGATAGTTTAAACTTGGAAGTTGTCAAGATTTTTGCAGTTAGTGACATAAGTTCTTTGATCTTTTATGTCAGTTTTAGAAAATCTTCCAGCAAAGCAAGATATTTTGGATTCACTTACATGTTTTGGTAATTATTTGTTTCATTTTTTTACATCTCTAATGTGTAATTCATTTTAGGCATGACTATACCATGAGGTGAGAACTGATTATTTTTTTTCTAAATTCTTATCCAGTTTTCCTCAACATTCTTCATTGCATAATCTCTTTTCTTTAGTCTTTCTTTATTCTTTTTTAGAAATTTCTTAGCTATTGGGGCACCTGGGTGGCTCAGTCATTTAAGCATCTGACTTCGGCTCACGTCATGATCTCATGGTTTGTGGGTTTGAGCCCCGCGTCGGGCTCTGTGCTGACAGCTAGCTCAGAGCCTGGAGCCTGCTTCAGATTCTGTGTCTCCCTCTCTCTCTGACCCTCCCCTGCTCATTCTCTCTCTCTCAGAAATAAATAAAAACATTTAAAAATTTCTTAGCTATTGTTATGAGTATAAGCTTGCTACATGAATGAATCGTTTTGTAAAGTTTCAGAAAGAAATTAAATTTATATAATAATTTGGAATCCCATCTTTATAATAATGTTCTTAGTCTAGGAATTGGTTAGGGCTGTGAAAATGTTGGGGTTCATGAGTGAATGGTCAAGAATGAATTCTTGACATGTCTTTGATGCAGAAAGGGGGGCTTTATTAAAGCACAAGGCAGGATCTGTTAGCAGAATAAGCACTGAGATGGTGTGGAGTGACTGATTATATACTTTCAAGTTGGGAGGGATTTAGGGATAGTTTAAGTTTCTAAGGAATTTGGAAGCAAGGTTTCTAGGACCTTATGGGGCTAGCTGTTGTTAGGATACGGTCATTTACTGTCTAGTAAAACCTTAGTCATGAGACTCTTTAGATGTGTATTAGTGGCTACATGTTTGGAAGATGATTGCTAACATGTACCTGGGGAGGAGGGTAGAGATAAAGGAAGATTCCAAAGGGATTTTTTTTTATAGGATCCTGGAGGTCAGGCTAATGTCAAGCTAAGTTTGCCTTTTGCCTATAGCAAAGTATTAATTAACACTGAAGCAGCTAATAAGCTCCTTGAGGAAGATTACTCTGCCTGTCTCAGGTCAATGGGTTTGCCAGTGGACTGTAAGTTGTAAGGAATTTTAATTTATTTCTGTATTTTACCTTTGTTCTTCACATCAGTCATGACCTTCAGTTTACTATTTAGGTGTTTTGCTGTATCTCTAAGTAAAGCTTTATAGTTTTCTTATTAGAGTAGAACATATATCTTGTTACGTTTAGTTTTTTAATTGGTTTTGTTTTTCTTTTATATTTCTAACAAACTATTGCAAGTACATTTGTTTAAATACTTGGTTTTCTTGAGATAGTTGTCTTTGGAAAAAGATTCTTTAGTGATGGTTTAGTATTGCTTTGCCATTATCTTACAGAAAGCTTAAGTTAAAAATAACCGGTGATAAAGTGAAGGTTATTGGATTTCAGCATAGGTACTCTCAAGACTGAGTTTGTTAACTTTATTAATTTTCTTAAAGGCTTTATTTTTAATCTCTACACTCAACAAGGAATTCATACTCACAGTCCTGAGATCAAGAGTTGCATGCTCCACTGACTGAGCCAACTAGGTGTCCCAGCCTTATTAATTTTCTAATTTTAATCCTCATCTAGAAATTTTTATCTTCTCTTTTTTTTTTTTTAAACCTCCCTACTCTTCTTTGTCTTATGCATTCATGTCTTCCATAGTAAGATATTGTTCACATTTCAGGATTATGAGGGTTAGGGGGACATTGTTCTTCTGTTGTATGGAATGTTACATATGTATTGAATATAAACATTCCCTTAGGCTAATAATGTAGAACTATGAAATTGGATATTTTGAACTTAGGTGTTTGATGCTTTTTAATAATGGAGGGTTTGCTCTCAAAATAATTCTATTAAAATGTAAATCATTGTTACAGTTACAAATAGACATTCACAGAAAGAATTTTCTCTGTGCTTTGTTTGTTATGGGGAGAAATGATTCCACTAAAGGTTAATGATTATTTCAAGAATTCCCTCCACTCCAGTATTTAAACATTCTCACCTGTCTTAACTTTTGTTTATTTTTGAGAGAGAAGTGTGAGCAGGGGAGGAGCAGAGCGAGAGGGAGACACAGAATCTGAAGCAGGCTTCAGGCTCTGAGCTGTCAGCACAGAGCCAGACGCAGGGTTTGAACCCACGGACCATGAGATCATGACCTGAGCCAAAGCTGGGCAGTTAACTGACTGAACCACTCAGGTGCCCCCATTCTCACCTGTCTTTATGACAGTATTTATTTTTCTCCTAGCTTCAGTGAGGCATAATTATTATGGATTAAAATTCACCTATTGTTAGTATACAGTTTGAATTTGCTTAATTTTATAGAGTCATGTAATCACCACCACAGTGATGATACAGAAGTCCCACTATTTTGAAGTTTCTTCACTCCCCTTTGCAGATAAGCAGGTGACCTCTGGCCTGAACAGCCAGCTCAGTACCTTTTTTTTTTTTTTTAATCAGCAGCTTTTAGTATATTGATAAGAGTTGTGTATCCTTTCACTACAATATAATTTTAGAACATTTCCATCGCCCTTGGAAAAAATGGGTGCCTGTTAAGTCACTCCCTCTTCCCACCTTTATCCCTAGCAACCACTAGTCTACTTGGTGTCTTTGCAGATTTACCTTTTCTGGCAAATACAAGCATGCAATATGTGTTGTTATTCTGTCTGGTTTCTTTTGTTGGATATACAAATCATTTGAACATTTTTATGGAATTTAATTGTTTTGTGTTAAAAACAGGGAATGACTCTACTAATGATGGGGTCAGCAGATGCTCTTCCAGAGGAGCCCTCAGCTAAAACTGTCTTTGTAGAAGACATGACTGAAGAACAGTTAGCATCTGCAGTAAGACATATGACATTTTATATATTTGATTGCTATAGTTACTAGGATGCCTTTCAGAAAGTAGCATCTAAATGTTTTAAAGATTTAATTGTTAGTATTAAGATGTATGTTTTTAGTAGTAGAAATAATTGGATAATTCAATGCTAAGTCAATTAGTATCTTTAATAAGTGGCGATGCTAACTGCTATTACTTTATGGGAAAACAAGCGTAAAGAGGATAATTAGTTTAAATGCTGGGTTGTTACCCTGAGATACCACCTCACACCTGTCAGAGTGGCTAAAATGAAAAAATCAGGAGACTCTAGATGTTGGCAAGAATATGGAGAAATGTGCACCCTCCTACACTCTTGTTGGGAATGTAAACTGGTACAGCCCCTCTGGGAAACAGTGTGGAGGTTCCTGAAGAAATTAACAATAGAACTCCCCCATGACCCAGCAATAGCACTACTAGGAATTTACCCAAGGAATACAGGAGTGCTGATGCATAGGGGCCACATGTACCCTAATGTTCATAGCAGCACTTTCAACAATAGCCAAATCATGGAAAGAGCCTAAGTGTCCATCAACTGACCAATGGATCAAGAAGATGTGGTTTATCTATACAATGGAATACTACATGGCAATGAGAAAGAATGAAATCTGGCCATTTGTAGCAACATGGATGGACCTTGAGGGTGTTATGCTGAGCGAAATAAGTCAGGCAGAGAAGGACAGACACCATATATTTTCACTCATATGTGGAACAGGAGAAACTTAACAGTGGATCATAAGGGAGGGGAAGGGGAAAAGATAGTAAGGAGAGGGAGGGAGGCAAACCATAAAAGACTCTTAAATACTTATTTGAGAACAAACTGAGGGTTGATGAGGGGTGGGGGAGAGGGGAAAATGGGTGATGGGCATGGAGGAGGGCACTTGTTGGGATGAGCACTGGGTGTTATATGGAAACCAACTTGACAGTAAACTATATTAAAAAAAGAAAGCTGGGTTTAAATTCTTAAAATTTTCCTTGTTGAAAATACAATGTGTTCTAAATTACAATATTGTTTTAAAAAAACTGGTCAACACAAACTTGTCAAATGTTATTTTTTTATCATTGAGCATTTTTATAGTGTTACTTTTTTTTCTGTTTTTTTGAAGTGTTTCTATGTATACTTTGTTACCTCGTTGTAATGATAAGCCTGCAAAGGCGGGCAAGACTCATAATGATTGTTCTCTTATTTTCAAGAAGGGAGTTAAAACACAGAATATTTGTCAGCATATTGCAAGTACACATTTCTGTTGGGATATAAGACATTGTTACTTTTGGGTGAATGTGGAATATAAATTGGTATGAGTTGGTAAATTGTACCTCAAAGTGTAAATTTTAGGAATTTTGTATATGCTATGTCATTTTATAAAAATGAGTAATCCTTTTCCTTATCAGATGGAATTACCATGTGGATTGACGAATCTTGGTAACACTTGTTACATGAATGCTACAGTTCAGTGTATTCGTTCTGTGCCTGAACTCAAAGATGCCCTTAAAAGGTAAGGCCAAAGAGAAATGTTGTTAAGTCCTATTGGTAGGTAAGGGAGGTTCACATTTGGGTGAGTAGTGTTTAGTGTATACTTGTATGTATAGTTTTTGAGCAGCTTTATTTGAGATATTTATTGTACAATTCATCTGTTTAAAATATTTGATTAAATGGTCTTTATTCACAGGGTTGTACAGCCATCCCCACAGTCTAAGTTTAGATTATTTTCTTCCTTCCTGAAAGAAACCTGTTGCTGAGCAGTCACTCGTTTTACCTTTCCCACTTCCAGCTCTAGGCAACCATTTATCTACTTTCTGTCTTACACATTTACCTTTTCTGGACATTTCATATAAATGGAATCATACAATAAATAATTTTTATGACTGGTTTCTTTTACTTAGCATAATATTTTCTGGGTTTATTCATGTTGTAGTATGTATGTCAGTACTTCATTTTTTAATGGCTGAATAATCTTTAACTCTATGGACATACCATATTGTGTTAATATGTGCATCTGTTGATAAACATTGATTAGTTTCCATTTTGAGGCTGTTATGATAATGTTAATAAGGAACATTCAGGGAGAAGATTTTGTGCAGACCAGTTGTTTTCATTTCTCTTGGATATGAGTGGATTACTTGGTCATGTAGTAAGTCTTTGTTAAACAGCATTTTGAGAAACTGCCAAACTGCTTGGCACCATTTTCTCTTCTCACCAGCAACGTAAAAGAGTTCCAATTTCTCCACCTCCATGCCAATCTTTTTGTTCAGATGTCTTTGATTATAGTCATCCTAATGGTAAAATGGTATCTCATTATAGTTATCATTTGCATTTACCTAATGGCTAGTGATGAGCATCTTTTTATGTATTTATTGGCTTGTATATCTTCTTTGGGGAAACGTCTGTTCAAATCCTTTATGTTTTTTTTAAACTCTAATCTTTTTTTTTTGTTTATTTTTGAGAGAGAGCATGTGTGTGTGCATACATGGGTGAGGGGGCCAGGGAGAGAGGGAGACAGAAGATCTGAAGTTGGCTCTGTGCTGACAGCAGTTAGCCCCACATGAGGGTCAAATTCACAAATAATGAGATCATGACCTGAGCCGAAGTTGGGCACTCAGCCAATTCAGCCACCCAGGTGCTCTCTTGGTCTGTGTTTTAAATGGTTTTGTCTTTTTATTATTCAGTTATGTGTGCTTTATACGTTCTGGATGTAAAGTCCTTTTTCAGATAGATAATTTGCAGATATTTTCTTCATTTTGTGAGTTGTCTTCACTTTCTTGATGTTACTGATTTGTAACACAAGAGTTTTTAATTTTGATGTAGTTTAATTGTGCCGTGTGTGTGTGTGTGTGTGTGTGTGTGTGTGTGTCTTACATATGAAATAGTTGCCTAATCCTAGGTCACAAATATATGATCTTATATTTTTTTAAGAGCTATATAATTTCAACACTTAAATTTATGGCTCTGATCTATTTTCAGTCAGTCTCATACCATTCTTTTACAAATGGATATCCAGTTTTTTGAATACCTTTTGCTGATTCTTCTTTCCCTGATGAATTGCCCTAGCACCTTTATTGAAAATCATTTGACCATGATGTATATAATAAGATTTATTTCTGGACTCTCAGTTTTAGTCTACAAATAAATACCTTTATTTGTATTGATTTGTCCTTATGCTGGTGAATAATTTTATACCACTATACAAAAGAAAAAAAATAGTAACCAGTTATCCATGTTTTGACAGCCTGTGAAATAGTCTGTAAATGAAGATTCTCCTCATTGAGTGTAAATGTATATAACTTTTAAAAATGTGACTTAATTCTCAGCAAATTTATTACAACTGTCTTGGTGTATACATTGCCACATGTTAATGTAGGATAGAATTCTAAATTGCAGTTTGAATTCTTAAGCCAGATTTATGAATGCTGATTCTCCCCTCCCCCCTTTTTTTTCCTTAGCAGCTTGTGGAAAGGCTTTGATAGAACTGGGCAGTAGAGAGGAAAGAGGATTATGCAGAAACCTGAGAGTAATTGAAAGTTTTCTAAATTTCTCTGAAGTGAATACTTGTTAGGTATTTGCGAAGTTGCCTAGGTTATAGCTGGTGTAAACCAAGACACAGTACCTATCTTCAAGGCACTTACAGTTTAATTGAGAAAGACTGTTATGTTTGGTACTGTTTCAGAACTGCTTTGATGGGAAATGTTAGAGTTCTTTTTCCTCAGAGGTTTGTAGTTACTTTTCCACTATTTTTGTGTGCCCATAGGTACTTATGAGAGATCTAGTATCAGTCTCATTTCTTACTCTTTTCTGTTAATAATTTTTAAGGTTTTCTTTTAGGGTAGGTGTGAGGTTTTATTTATCTTCTTAGTGCTGAGTGAGCACTTCTAGTGTAAGGACTCTTGTCCTAAACGTTGGACAGTCTTGGCTGTTATTTCTTCAAATATTGTTTCTCCTTTATTCTATCTGGCTTCTCTTATATTCTGAATAATAGTTTCTGGATCTATTTTTCATGTTTCTTCTTTTTTCTCTGCACTTCGGATTTTTTATTTTACGTGCTGTGTTCTAGGAGAGTGCCTCAGTTCTATTTTACATTTCACGGAGTTGTGCATTAGCTTTGTGTCACAGCTACTTATCACAACTTTCTTTAATCTCACGTTTTTAATTTTGGATATGATTCCTGCTTTTCTTTCTCCGAGGTTCTGAAGTGTTCTTATTTAAAGGTTCCCCCCCCACCCCCTTTGTTTGGACCTTTTAATTTAAACTCTGTTCTCTTAGATGTAAGGATTGATCTTCTCTCGTTTGTGTCAAGATTGTGTAGTTATCTTATGCAACCATGTTCTCTTCCTTATGTTTCATTCACAAATGAGTTGAATGAGCAGCTTATTGGGCAACTCTCTACACTGAAAGCTTGCTACTTGGAACAGACTTGCCTTACCTCCAAGACTTCTCTGTACTTCATTCATCTGGGATATCTTCCAGCCTCTATTCCAGGGAGAACTCTTTCATGTTTTGGGGTTATTTCTCTGAGTTTTATAAACGGGAGATTTCATCCTATTGATTTAAGTTTTCTTGACCATGTGAAATATTTTTTGAATGCTAAGCTTTTACAGGTGGCCAGAAGCCCTTGTACTTAACTAACTTACTACAAGAGGACATGGATGAGGTTGTATGTTTTTGGAAAAATGGCACTAACTGATAAAATAGGAATGAAAGAAGAGAGAGAAACTTCCATGGAAGGTGTTTTACAACTGGCAATGCTGAAGCCCATCCTTAAATACTTAAGAATTTTTATTTGACAGGTTCTGGAGAGTGAGAGGTGTATATTGCTAAAGGATAGAAGGGAAATAGGCTAGGTTAGTTGAAGAGGCAGTGAGGGCCAAGAACCAGAGCTACAGGTAAAATCTAGTTTGCTTGAGCCTTCTTATTAGGATCAATGCCTCATGATAAGTAGGCATTCTAAATTTAGAACTAAAAAGTGTGTGTGTGTATATATACATATATACTTAACCTTAAATTCTGTGAGTTACTTACAAAAGACCATATCACATGGCCATATTTTTATCTTACTAGAGATCTAGAGATTGGCAAGGCATGTCTTGGTAAGTACCACATAGTTTTTTCCTTAGCAATTACTAGGTTGATATTTTACTTGCATTTTCAAATTTGAATAGGAATGACCTGTTCTTCATAAAACCTAACTATAAAATTGGCTGGATGCGACCTTTTTATTTCTGGCATTTTAAATGAACATTTTCTGTCTTTTGGAATAAGTTTTGGTTATTTTTTATGTTTTCCTATGAATTTGTCCTTATGTCTTTAAGATATTTTAGCATAAGAATTATCTATTTTTGGACCTGTATTTACCCCCATTTTCATTTTTGTTATATGTATTTTTTTCCCTGCATTATCTTGCCAGAGGTTTGTGTATTTTATTTTTCAAAGAATCAGCTATTTGATATATTCAGTCGCTTTTATTGATTGTTTGATTCATCCTACTTTTGTTTGTATTAACTTATCTCTGTTTCCCTTAGGCTTGTTTTATTTTCTGATTTCTTAAATTGTATGCTTAGATCATTTATTTGTTCTTGTGTAGTAATGAAAGTACAGTATTTAGTTCTAACTTTTGTTTGCTGTTCCCTATTCATTAGATGAGGCTGTTCACATGTTTTTTTGGGGGAAAAAAAACACTATAAAATTCTTTTGACTCTGAATTCACTTTTTAATGATTGAATTTTAACATACAGAAAAGTACATGAATGAATTATCCCAAAGTGGGCACATCTTTATAACCAACACAGACCAACAGAACCCTATCAGCCTCTAAAATTTCCCTCATAACTATCCCTTCCTGATGGCTACCTCCATTTTTCTGTTCAAAATTGTTAATGATAATGTGACTTCTAACCTCATGGATTAATTTTGCCTATTAGGAACTCTTTATACTCAGAAATATGGATGGTGTTAATTTGGGCCTGGCTCTTTTTTTTTTTGGCTTAACCGTGTGTATGTACTTGTAGTTGATGGATGTTCATGCTGTGTACTATGCCACCACATGCATCTACTACAAAATATCTGTTTCTGTTGATGAATGTTTGGGTTCAACAGATGGTTGAAAAGTCAAAATGTCCTCTTTTTTGTAGGTAATAAAGTATAATAGACATTAAGCTTATTAATTACATTTGAATTTTCTATATCATTTAGTTTTTATTTCTTGATTTCGTAAAGACTTTCTTAGAAAAAGTACTCTTACTTTTTTTTATTTTCTGTAAAACCTCTCAGTATTTCTGTTACATCTCTCCGTATTCTTTTCAATTTCTTCTTTTTTTTTCTTAACAGTTTGTCTTTGTAAAGTTCAACTGTTAATGTTATTTGGCTTATTGGTTTTATCTTAATTAGGAATTAAGTATTTTCTTGGTAGGGGCACGTGGGTGGTTCAATCAATTAAGCATCAGGTCATGATTTCGTGGCTGGTGAGTTCGAGCCCCACATCGGGTCCTGTGCTGACATCTCAGAGACTGGAGCCTGCTTCAGATTCTCCCTCTCTCTGCCTCTTTCCTGCTTGTGCTCTGTCTCTCTCTGTCTCTCTCTGTCTCTGTCTCTCTCTGTCTTTCTCTGTCTCTAAAAAATAAGCATTAAAAAAATGAAAAATGTTTTCTTGGTATAATGAGAGGTTTTTGGTGGAGAGGTAGTACTAAATGAATTATGCTTTTCCTATTCTTCATGACTTAAAAAAAAGAGAAGATAATTCATTAGTATAGCCCTTGCCATAAATGCAGGAATAGTTACGTAGTAATGTTATCCTGTTACCTAGAAGTAAAATTCAGTAACAACAGCAGTTATGTCATTATATACTTCAGTGATGTTTTGAGATACGCTTGCTTTATTAGTACTTTAACTTCAGAAGTGCCTATTAAGAAGTAAACTAAGAGGGAAACTATTATGATTTTCACTTTTTAAAATGAATATATATAATTTAGACATTGTTATGAATTGTGTATTGAAAAATTTTTAAAAACTTGAGTCCTGGCAATTTTCAAAATCTCTAGACAAACAGAACTTTTCAGTTGGTTTAATTTGACATATTTTCTGTGACCTTTTTCACTCTGTTTACATAAGCATAGACATTTTTAAATTTTACTTATTTTTTATTTTAGGGAAAGTGTGCACACGAGTAGGGGAGGGGGCAGCGAGAGGGGTAGAGAGAGAAAGAAAGAAAATCTTAAGCTGTCTCCGTGCTCAGCATGGAGCCTAACGCAGGGCTCGATCCCATAACCCTGGGATCAGCTGAAATTAATTCAGATGCTCAACTGAACGAGCCACCCAGGTGCCCCAAAGTTTTTTTCTTTTTAAATTGAAATGTAATTTACATTTAGTAAATACCTTGTATTTGGTGTGATCAGTTTTGATAAATGCAAATATCTGTAACCCATTTTACAAGTTACAGAACATTTCCCTCATCCCAAGAAGTTTTTATACTTCTACCTTTTCCCAGTCCTCATCCCCACCCACTACTCAACTGCACGCAGCTATTGATACGTTAGTTTTCTGCATTCAGGAATTGGAGTGTACAGAATGTATTTTTGGTTTGTTGTAGTTCAGTTAGCATAGTTTTTGAAATTTATCCATGTTATTGATGGTATTGATCATTCTTATGGCTCTACATTCTTGCCAATCTTGGTTGATACTCTTCTTTGTCATGTTATTCCCTCTAGTGGGTGTGTGGTACGTGAGCATAATTTTTTTTTTTCTGAGAGAGAGAGTGATATAGCATGAGCAGGAGAGGGTCAGAGAGATAGGGAGACACAGAATCCGAAGCAGGCTCCAGGCTCTGAGCAAGCTGTCAGCACAGAGCCCGACGCAGGACTCGAACCCACGAACTGTGAGATCATGACCTGAACTGAAGTCAGATGCTCAACCAACTGAGCCACCCAGGCGCCCCGAGCATAATTTTAATCATAGTGAATAGGCAGTCATTCTCCTACCCCATGGTGTTGGATAAATGAATGATAATTTCTGATCCCGTGTCATAAGACATTGTATAAATAAATACTAGCTTGATTATTTCCTTTGGATGACCAGTCGTTTGTGTTGTTGTAAATTAACTGAGAATTATAAATTAGAAATTATTTAACAGAAACACTCACTTATAGGTAAGCAGACAGACTTGAAAATTAAGGGACTTATTTAATGTTACATACAAAGTTAATGCTGAATGTAGGTATCTTGACTTTGATTTAATGTTTTTGATCTAATGCTTTTTTCCTTTGTTATTTCTGAAATTGTATTTTATTTTCTTTGTAATAATGGATATGAAATGCTTACTTTTTTGTTTCATATTGTTTTTAGGAATTAAAAAAATTTTCTTTTTAAGTTTATTTGTTATGAGAGAGAGTGAGCGAGCAGGGGAGGGGCAGAGAGAGAGGAGGTAGAGTTCTAAGAAGGCTCTGCACTGTCAGCACTGAGCTTGACTTGGGGCTCAGACTCAAAAATGTGAGATCATGAGCTGAGCCAAAACCAAGAGTTAGATGCTTAACCAACTGAGCCACCCAGGCACCACCCCCCTGCCTTTTTTAAATGTTTATTTGGAGAGGGAGAGGGAGAGAGAGAGAATCACAAGCAGGCTCTGTGCTGTCAGCGCAGAGCCTGATGGAGGGCTCAGTCCCCTGCACTGTGAGATCATGACCTGAGCCCAAACCAAGAGTCAGAGTCTCAACTGACTGAGCCTCCCAGGCACCCCTAAATTCCCTTTTTTCCTAGTGTTCTTTTTTGCCTTTATAATTGTTAATGGAACAAGACCAAAAGAAAAGGAAGTATAAAGGTGGGAACAACTCTGATAAACTTGCAGTTGAAGGTATCATAATAAGCTCTTTTAACTAGTTTCTTCTCATTTGAGTTTCAGAATGAATTTGAATCCTATTTAATTCTGCCTAATGTTTCTAGGTATGCAGGTGCCTTGAGAGCTTCAGGGGAAATGGCTTCAGCACAATATATTACTGCAGGTCAGTATCTTAAATATACTTCTTTTTGAGAGGGCAGTGTAGTATTCAAAAAGTGTTATTTTTCACTCATAGTTTGTTTAGTAGCTTTCAGTTTACAAAATGTGTTTTGTAAAATATTGTCTCATTAAAATCAGAGTACTTATACTTACATTTTATTTTATTATCCAAATTATAAACCATTGATGTCTGTCTTTTCTGGAAAAACATTCTTTGGGTTTTTTGGAATAAATTTAATTTTGGCCTTAAGTTCTATTAGTAAGACATATCTCTGGGGATAGCCAGAGGTAGGTTTTATTATAGTTGATGCAGCCATTATAAGAGAGAGTCTAGTGTTAGTGTAAGAAGGTGGTGTATGAAGTATGGGGAGAAACAAGTTCTTAAAGCATGGGAGTAACATTTCTTCATTACATGAGACCATTCGTTTTGGGACGGTTTTACAAGTGAATACTTTAAGTCATTGGGTTAGATTGATAAGCTATTTTTATGGCTGCATCTCTTTTTTTGTTTGTAACAGCTTAATCGAGATACAGTTCACATACCATACAATTTATGCACTTAAAGTGCACAATTCGTCTTTTAGTAGCCTCAGAGTTGTGCAGCCACCACCACAGGTCCATTTTAGAACATTTCATCACTTTGAAAAAGAAACTCTGTAACCTTTAACAGTCACCCTATTTTCCCATCTCCACCCCCAGCCTTTACAGCCCCCCAGCCTTTACAGCCACTCAGCTGTAAAGACTGACAGCTACTGTCAGTCTCCAGATTGCCTATTCTGGATTTTTGACAAAAATGGAGCTTATAATATATGGTTTTTTTGGAGTGGCTTCTTTCACTTAGAATGTTTTCAAGGTTCATCCACAATGTAGTACGTATTAGTGCTTGATTCCTTATTGCTGAAAAAGATTCCATTGTAGGGATATATTGTATTTCATTTGTCCTTTCATCAGTGATAGGCATTTGGGTGGTTTCCACTTTTGACTTGTAAGTATTGCTAAAAACTTTTACAAGCATTTCTTTGGACATGATTTTTACTTCTCTTGGGTATATATCTGCGAGTGAAATTGCTGGGTCATATGGTAACTATACACTAATTTTTGGGGAATTGCCAGGCTGTTTTCCAAAGCAGCTGCATCATTTTATATTTCTTCTAGCATGAAGTGAGGGTTCCCATTTTTCTGTATTGTTAATAATACTTGGTATTGTCTGTCTTTGATTATAGCCTGCCTACGGGTGTGAAGTGATATCTCTTTGTGGTCAGCTGCTAATTTGTAATACTATGAAAACAGTATGTTTCTTTGTGTCATTTGTAGTTAGAGATTTTTCCTTTGACCATTTTTGTTCCTGAAAGGTTTAATTTGTTGGAACTTTTTAATGAGGAAAATATTATCATTTTTATCTAGTTTACTTGTTTGCTTTTGTATCTGAGAGTAACTTGGAATTTCAGCAACTTTTCCATTATCCTCTAAGAGGCTTGCAGTATTGATGAGATGGAAGATACTGTTTTTCATTTTTAAATCTTACTTTGTGTTAACTTTTTTTAATGTTTATTTAGTTTTAAGAGAGAGACAGAGACAGAGTGCGAGCAGGGGAGGGGCAGAGAGAGAGGATGACAGAGATTCTGAAGCAGGCTCCAGGCTCTAAGCTGTCAGTACAGAGCCCGACTTGGGCCTCAAACTCCTGAGCCATGAGATCATGACCTGAGTCAAAGTTGGATACTTAACTGACTGAGCCACCCAGGTGCCCATGTGCTAATTTTTAAAAAATGTTTATTTATTTATTTTGAGAGAGAGACAGAGTGTGAGCGGGGAGGGCATTGAGAGAGAGGAGGGAGGGAGAATCCTGAGCAGGCTCCTCACTGTCAGCACAGAGCCCCATGTGGGATTCGAATCCATGTCATGGGAGATCATGACCTGAGCTGAAACCAAGAGTTGGATGCTTAACTGACTGAACCACCCAAGGACCCCTGTTTTGTGCTAAATTTAACTTTACAGAACAGTTCTAAGAATTCACCAATTACTAACTTTTTGTCATACCTGGCTCATTGTCTGTAACCATGTTTTTTTGTTTTTGTTTTTTTGTTTTCTTTTTTTGAACCTTCAAGAGTAAGGTGCAGACATCCTGGCTGATTGCTGAATACTTCAGTATGTATTTCCCAAGAATAAGGACATTCATAATCACAAGACAATTATCATTTTTCAGAATCTAGGAGTTTAACATGCATAAAGTACTCTAAAGTACAGACTACTTAAATTTTGGCAGTTGATCCAGTATTCCCATTATAAAGTTCTTTTCTTTGGGAGCCAGTTTAGGATCACATGTTGTATTTAGTTGTTGCGTCTTACTAGTCTCTTTCAATGTATAGTGCATTTTTGACCTTTTTCTTTCAAACTAATGAAATACTTTGAGATGCCCTGTTTATGGTATATATTAAATTTTAAATCATTTTTTGAGTAATGTGTAATTTAAAGTGTTACTATAATTTAGGTTTGTTTTAAAAATCATAAGATTGGTAGTGAAGTTTAATTTTTGCTCTCTCTTGAAAAAAAATTTTTTTTAAATGTTTTATTTGTTTCTGAGAGAGCGTGAGCAGGGGAGGGTCAGAGAGAGAGGGAGATACAGAATCCGAAGCAGCCTTCAGGCTCTGAGCTAGCTGTCAGCACAGTGCCCGGCGCGGGGCTCAAACCCAAGAACCATGAGATCATGACCTTAGCTGAAGTCGGATGCTTAACTGACTGTACCACCCAGGTGCCCCAGAAAAAAACATTTTTAAACACCACGTTGTCTTATTTGGGAACATTTTATGGAGCACTGGCTTTGTCCTGAGATGTATTTACTGGGCTTCAGTTTGTATATGATAATGGTGGATAACATTTCACATATTCGTTAACAAAATGAGTCCAGCCTGGAATTTTTAATAAGGGCAATGTGTGAAAAGTAGGGAGTCTGCAGAGTAGGAGTATTCTGAACTCCCAGAGCAGGCCTGAGTCCATGACCATGAGATTTTATGAATGTGAGGGAGGATAGCAGAGGGAAGACTTTTAAGAAGGCAAATTAGCTTCAATTCTTAACTATTCAGTAGAGTTAGGATGTATGTTTAACAGATCTTAATATTTAGGAGTTGAGTAGTTGGGAACTAAGTATGCGCTGAAGAGGAGGTTGGTTGGGAGTGGTGGCCTGACAGTGGCTTAGTACCAAAACAGTAACATCAGCCTGTTTAATCTCTAGACAGAGGTTATGTGTTCTCTGTGTTGAATGAATATACCATGCTTTGTTTTAGAAGACAAAGGCTGGCAAGGAGAGAGACAGAGGGTCAGGGGTCAGAAGTTGTTTATAGTTAGTGCATTATAAAGTCTTTAGGTCAATTCGTTAAGTTTTAAAAACAAATCTTTTTCTTACTTGCAATCTGAAAACTACAAAAGGAGTTGATATACTTAAAATTTTTTTATGTTATTATTTAAAAAAATTTTTAATGTTTTTTAATTTATTTCTGAGAGAGAGAGAGACAGCGTGAGCAGGGGAGGGTCAGAGAGAGAGGGAGACACAGAATCTGAAGCAAGATCCAGGCTCTGAGCTAGCTGTCAGCAGAGCCCGATTTGGGGCTCGAACCCACAAACTGTGAGATCATGACCTGAGCTGAAGTTGGGTGCTTAACCGACTGAGCCATCCAGGCGCCCCTAATGTTTATTATTTTTGAGAGAGAGACAGAGTGGGAGCGGGGAAGGGACAGAGAGAGAGGGAGACACAGAATCTGAAGCAGGCTCCAGGCTCTGAGCTGTCGGCACAAAGCACGATGTAGGGCTTGAACTCATGAACTGTGAGATCATGACCTGAGCCAAAGTCAGAGGTTAACCGACTGAGCCACCCAGGTGCCCCAAGGAGTAGATGTACTCAAAAGTACTCAGCGGTTTTGGGTTTGTATTAATCTGGAATCAATTTATATTAACCAGTATTAAATATGTCCCTGTTTTACTAAGCAGTGTTTGCTTTGTTTTTTAAGCCCTTAGAGATTTGTTTGATTCCATGGATAAAACATCTTCTAGTATTCCACCTATTATCCTACTGCAATTTTTGCACATGGCTTTCCCACAGTTTGCAGAGAAGGGCGAACAAGGACAGTATCTTCAACAGGTAAACAGGGCAAGGTTCTGGGGTTTTCACTTTGTAAATGTAAAACCTAGGTGTTGTACACTTACCATATTTATTTGAATTTCCAAATACACTCCGGTTATCAGTCTTCTCTGGTCCATACTGTCATTATCTCTTGCCTGGAGTGGTCTCTGTTAACTGATCATCTCGCTTCTGCTTTTGTCATCTGCAGTGTTTCTCCACACAACCTTTAGAGTCCCTTTTAAACTGTAAATAGGCTTATGTTGGTCTCTTGTTATTGTCTCTTAGTGATTTTCTATCCCAATCCTGAATAATCTTGCTCCTGGCTGCGTCTCTGAGTTCACCATGTGCCACTCTCCCCCTTGCTTATTACCTTGGCTCTCCTGTACAGTGGCTTCATTGCAATTTTTTAAACCCTCCACACATCCTCTTTCTGTAGGGTCTTTGACTTTCAGATCAGTGCATGGCTTGCTTCCTCACCTCGTTTAGGTCTTCTGGCTCAAATGTCCAGGCATCAGAGAAGCTTTCTTGACTATCCTATTGAAATAGCACACTTCCTTTCCCCTCATCACTTTCTGCTTCCATATTGCTTTTATTTTTTCTTTGTATCTCTTCTCTTAAGGTGAATTTATGTTACATTTTATTTATATCCCCCTTGAGAACTTCTTCTGTTTTGGTCACTGCTGTGTTCATTCTTAGTGTCTCAAGCAGTGTTTAGCATAAGGTGGAGCTCAGTGAACCTCTCTTGAATGAATGAATAAATATTCTGGAATTCTTCATTGTTTTGAAGATCATATAATATCTCATTTGACTTAATATTTTTAAATAAAAATAGCTTTCTTCCCTTTCCCTAAGGAAACTGTAATCCTTTTGGAAGGATCTTAAAAAAGATAAAACACTTACAGCCAGGATTATTTACTGTGTCATTTTAAAATTACAGGATGCTAATGAATGTTGGATACAAATGATGCGAGTATTGCAACAGAAATTGGAAGCCATAGAAGATGATTCTGTTAAAGAGGTGATTGAAATCTATTTGTGCTTATAGACTTCCATTATACCTTGATTTCACCCCCCTCGCCAATTCCAAAGGCTTAATAAATTTGTCTTAATACACATGTGCTTGAGTACTGTAAATGTTCAGTCCCATAGTTGGAATTTGAAGGCCTGCATTTGACACTTGAATGCAGTGTATTTGTTAAACATAATTGATATTTTTGAGCATCTACAGTCTTTTGGTAATGTTTTTTGAACAGAAGGATTTTACAGAAAGGGCTTACATTCTGAAAAGCTTAAATATGTAATTACTAAACTGGATTATGTAGGAAGAAATATACATTAGTATCTATATAAAGTAAATTAGGAATTTTTGTTTTAATTTTTGCAGACAGATTCTTCATCTGCATCAGCAGTGACACCTTCTAAAAAGAAAAGTTTAATTGATCAGTTCTTCGGAGTTGAGTTTGAAACTACGTATCCTTATGAACCAAGATTTGTAGAGACTGTACTCATAACTTACTAGAAGTGAATTGGTATCAGTAGCATTGTTGACTGTTTGACGTGGTGGGTGGGGTATGAAGAGAAATTCTTCAGAGGTTTTATGCCTGAAAAATGTGGCGAAACTTAGGAGTTTGGAAAAATACACACATTAGAGTAATCCTAATATTTAGGTAAGTGTATACTTTGAAGATATTCATTATTTTTTCCTAAGAACATCTTTAGTGGAGTCGACCTCATTAATTCACTTCATAGAGAATTAATTTTTAATTGTATGAAATAATGCATCAGACAGATTATAAACATGAGATTGAGACAATAAAACATGAATTCATGAATTTGGGGAAGGACTGTTTTCTTGGTCATGGGTAGAAACTTATAGATTTCTGTTTGTGTCTTAGTGTTAAAACCATTTTAAAACTATGAGTACCAAACATTTACTTACAGTTTATCCTATTGCATACCCGTTACTCATATTGTTGGTAAGTCAATGAAGCACTTTTAAGTATGTTGAAATGAATTTACTTGGAAACCAAAATGTTTTAAATACCAGTGAATGATGCTATTAAATTTTTTAAATTCCAGTATAGTTAACATACAGTATTATATTAGATTCAGGTGTATAATATAGCAATTCAGCAGTTCTGTACATTACTCAGTGCTCATTCTCCTATTTCACCCACATCCTCTCTAGTAACCATCAGTTTGTTCTCTGTAGCTAAGAGGCTGTTTCTTGGTTTGTCTTTCTTCTTTTGTTTCTTAAATTCCACATATGAGTGAAATCATATGGTATTTGTCTTTCTCTGACAGACTTATTTCACTTAGCGTGATAGCCTAGATCATCAGTGTTGTTGCAAATCTCAAGATTTCAGTCTTTTTTATGGCTGAATAATATTCCTGTGTGTGTGTGTGTGTGTGTGTGTGTGTGTGTGTGTGTACACATATATACATATATATACCACATCTTTATCCATTTATCCATCAATTGGGCTACTTCCATAATTTGGCTGTTGTAAATAATGCAATAAACATGGGAGTGCATATATGTCTTTTTGAATTAGTGTTTCCATAGTCTGTGGATAAATACCTAGTAGTGGAATTACTGGATCACATGGTTGTTCTATTCTGTGTTACACCGTGGCTGCACCAGCATGCATTCCCACCAACAAACAGTTCACTAGGGTTCCTTTTTCTCCACATCCTTGCCAACACTTTTGATTTTAGCCATTCTGACAGATGTGAGGTGATACTGTGGGTTTGATTGGCATTTCCCTGATGATTAGTAACGACCATCTTTTCATGTATTGGCTATCTGTATATCTGCTTTTGAGGAACGTCTATTTATGTCTTCTGCCCATTTTTAATTGGATTTTTTTTTTTTTTTGGTGTTGTAGAAGTTCTTCATATATTTTGAATACTAACCCTTTATTGGCTTTGTCATTTGCAGATATTAATGCTATTGCTTTTAATAGCATTAGGATAATTTATTATATTCAAGATAATATAACAAATTGAATGCCTGTTGGTATATTCCTTATCTTATTTCTCAAGCATGAAATGTACAGAATCTGAAGAAGAAGAAGTCACTAAAGGGAAGGAAAATCAGCTTCAGCTTAGCTGTTTTATCAATCAAGAAGTCAAGTATCTTTTTACAGGACTTAAATTGGTAAGCTCAGTTACAGTTGATTCTAATTATAAATGGATTCTCTATTTGCAGATGCATCTACTTACTAAAATTTATTTTTACCTCCTAATATTAATACTTGTGGTGCTTTCATGGTCATTTGGAGACATGTTCCAGAGTGGCAAAAATTTTGAGTTGCTGGACACAGTCTCACCTGAGGTCCAAAAGGTGATGCTCTGCTTTCTTGTTTCAGCTCATGCTATAAGCAAGTCACCTTTCACAGTAATTTTAGTACCACTTTTTTTTTTTTTTTTTTTGGCATTTTGTGCTTTATGTTGGTGATTTGCTGTTTAAAATGGCCTTGAGCCAAAGTGCTGAAGTGCTGTCTAGTGTTCTAAGTCCAAGAAGACCGTGTGTCAATGTTTGTTACATAAGCCTTAAGGAGAAAATGTTTGCTAGATAAGCTTTGTTCAGGGATGAATTATAGTGTAGTTGGCTGTGAAGAGGATGTTAATGTGTCAACATATGCTGTTATTAAATGGAAACACACATGACCACAGGGTTGTGTGTTGTTATGTAATAGGTTGGCAAAAATGTTGTGACCAGAGGCTTGCAGGAGGCCCTAGGGTATTATGATGAGGGTGTATTAGTAATGATGAGTTATAAACTGGGATTGCACTATGCAAATCAGACCATGTGGGTCCTCTGCCACTGCATCGGTATTGCAGTTGAGGCCCCAGAATGTAAGTGACTTAATTAGTTTGTGGCAGAGCCAGGTCTAGAACTTGATAACTGTCATTATCCAATTCTTACTCCTTCCCCATTTCCATATTGCAGAATGCATTCTTTAATGAGAAGATTGATAAAATTTAAAAATTTTACTTGCTAATTTAGTACTTTGATTTGGTTTGGGAAATATATACATGTCTTGAAGATAGGCAGTGAATTGAGGAAGGGATTGCATTGATAAACAAGATAATTTGTCATCAGGGAGTTCCCATCTACAGTTTTTGGATAAGATTGGTTGGGGGGGTTGGTAAATGTGGACTTAAGAGGCAAATTAAAAGTAATATTCTGTGCTCTGTGATACTGAAGGGGGGTTGTAATGATGCCTAATGGCTTTTAAGAGAAGTTTTATTTTAAAAGCTTACAAATAAAAGCTAACCACTAAGAGTCCTATAACAGATCATGATGTGTAAGTTTCAAGGCATCAAATCATGAAGTATATAAAGGTAATTGGTGACTATAGAATGGAATGAAATGCTTTGGCAAGAACTCTCCAGGACGATATTTTTCTTCATAATTTTATAAAATATTGGAAAAGCTAAATGTCCTTGACTCTTCTAAAATGATAGTGGATTGGTAATTCATATACCTTGCCTGATGAATAACATCACACCAGATGTGCTTTCTTGAAGAGCATGTATTTAACAGATACTGTATTGTTTTGCCCATTTTTTAAATAATTTCTAAAAGATGTGTATGTATTTATTTTGAGAGAGAGTGAGTGAGTGGGGGAGAGGCAGAGAGAGAGTTTGATAGAGAATCCCAAGCAGGCTCTGCACTGCCATCACAGAGCCTGATGCAGGGCTCGAACCCATGAACCATGAGATCATGATCTGAGCTGAAATTAAGAATTGGATGCTTAACCAACTGAGCCACTCAGGCACCCCATGTTGCCCATTTTTTAGATGCTTTATTATCATTTGTTCTGATTATTCTAGAATAATTTGGCCCCATATTTCTTTACGGTTTTTGCTGAGGAATAAACTTGATTAAATGTTCAGCTATATAGTAATTCCTTTTGTAATATGATTAGTAATTTTTAAAAATTAAAAAATATTTTACACAAGTAATATTTTTATAGTAAACATTAGCAATAAATTGTTTTAACTCAAATTTCTTGTATATTAAATGTTTTTATAAAGCAGAGCACATTAGTGGGTTTTTTTTGATATGAGAAATAGTAGCTAATGTTTATTGAACATAGAATATATGCCAAATGGTTGTCCATGTTTTCTACACATATCAACTCATGTAATTCTAACAATAGCACTGTGATACGTATGTTCCTATTATCATTTCCATATGATGTACAGAGGGGTAACTGCCTTGCTGAGTATTACATAGGCTGTAAGAAATGGAAAAGCAGACATGATGCTTAAGATATGTTGGGAAGCCTGGGTGGCTCAGTTCATTAAACTTTGGACTTTGGCTCAGGGCATGATCTCACAGCTCATGGGTTTGAGCCCCACGTCAGGCTCTGTGCTGCTAGCTCAGAGCCTGGAGCCTGTTTTAGATTCTGTGTCTCCCTCTCTCTCTGCCCCTTCGCCATTCACACTCCGTCTCTCTCTCTCAAAAATAAACATTAAAAAAATATGTATAATGGCTAAATGCTTTCCGCATTTGTTAGATTAACAGGTTTTCTCTGTGATGACTTTTCTCCTATTTAATAGTGATTGGTTGGTTCTAGAAGGCTTTTATTCATAAAGCATAAAGAGCAAGGGTTTCCTGCATTCTCTTAATTGTCCTCTAATGAGAATATTCTGATAATCTGTATGTAGACAGAAGCCATAAAAGTCTTTTTTATGTTATATAAAATACAGTGTAAACTCAGAATATGAGCAACCCTTGGGTCACAATTTAAAAACTTCAAACATTACTTATATTCTGAGGAGTTCACACCAGTATAAATTATTTGATGTCTCTTAAGAACTGAACTGAATCTAAAAGCGTTCCTACATTGTCTTCATTCAGGTGATTTTTTTTAGCAGTATAAATCCATTGTCATATATTGTCTAAAAGAATTAAAAGAGTGATTCCAGGGGCACGTGGCTGGCTTAATCAGTAGTGCATGTGATTCTTGATCCTAAAGATCATTAGCTCAAGCCCCACTTTGGGCATAGAACTCACTTAAAAAAAAAAAAAAGTGTGTTTTTACAATGCAGAAAAATTTTTTTAAAACTAAAAATGTTTGGTCTTCCGTTACATTCTTTTTTTTCTTTGTTTTTTTTTTAAGCGACTTCAGGAGGAAATCACCAAACAGTCTCCGACATTGCAAAGAAATGCTTTATACATCAAATCTGTAAGTTGTGCATTCCTTTTGACATCAAATCCATTTTGATGAGAGGTTTCCAGTTAATGTTACCCAGTCTTTGCTTTTAACCAAACCGAGGAGTTAAAAACTTGTGTAGTATTTGCGTGTGATAGGATTTCTTTATTTTTTCTTCTCAGTCCAAGATCAGCCGACTACCTGCTTACTTGACTATTCAGATGGTTCGATTTTTTTATAAAGAGAAGGAATCTGTGAATGCTAAAGTTCTTAAGGTTAGTAATGAGCTTTAGTATAATAAAATATTATAATTCTTTGATGGAAATCCCTGAATTACAGTAGGTTTCTTCCTTTAGGGATAAACTTTCTTCAAAATACTATAAGGGAGGTTATTAACATTAGATAAGTGGTTCTTAATTAACCAAGACTGTGTATTGGAATTATCTGTTGTCCTTTTTTAAATCCTACACATGCCTGACTTTCACCACCAGCACCCCCAGCACTGATTAAATAGGCCCTGAGGTCTGAGAATTTTTGCGAAAGATTTCCAGTTAATTCTGATGGATGCCCTTCACTCCCCAGAAACACTGCTCTAGAGTAGATCCTCAACTCTATAGATATTGACCCAGCAGGTTTGAGGGTTGAGAGTGTGTGGTAGGGGGCATTATAACACACTGCACTCTCTATTAGTGCAATAATTGTAATCTCTTTAGTAAGAGCCAGCCTTATGATATAGCTGTTTTATGGAACTATAGCTCTGCTACATATCTGCAGTCTTTGATCCTTGGGAGAGGTGAAATTCATAATATAATTTAAGATATACTTAGTGTTCTATGATAAGATTAAATGTAGTTGGGAGTATTTACAGTGTTAACTATAAATATGTATTAGTATTAGTTATTGAACTGTACCACTCATTTCAAATTACAAAAAGGTCATTAAATGAACCCATTTATAAATTGATTTCTATTGTCAGTTTTGGGTATCCATTATTTTTACAGCAACTGATCTAATGTTTTTTTGTTTTTGCTTTTTTTAAGTTAATTTTTATTTTTGAAAGAGCAAGAGTGTGCACAAGCCGGGGAGGGGCAGAGAGAGAGGGAGAAACAGAATCGAAGCAGGCTCCAGGCTCTGAGTTGTCAGTGCAGAGCCTGATGTCGGGCTCAAATCCATAAATTGTGAGATCATACATAACATGAGCTGAAGTCGAATTTTTAACTGACTGAGCCATCCAGGTGCCCCTGATCTAATGTTTCTGAAATGCTTCTTTTGTCATATAAATTTTGGTAATTCCTCTGTGGTTAATGTTATGGGTTAGAGTATTGGAAAAAAAAAGTGAAAAAAATTTGAAAAGCTAGGACCAGGGTGCCTGACCCCGTTGGTAGAGCATGTGACTCTTGATTTTAGGGTCCTGTGTTCAAACCCCAAGTTAGGTGTGGAGCCTATTTGAAAAAAAATTAGGACCAGATTGAAAATACGCACTGTGATGTTTTCAGCTACATAGATTTCCAAGTGATTTTTATAAATTTTATTTTCAACTTATGTTGAATTATGAAAGTACTATTTAAAAAATGTTATAGGTATTTTAAATAACTACCTTTATAAGTGGGTTTACACATTTTTTTTTCTTTTTGGTTTGTATATAGGATGTTAAATTTCCTCTTATGTTGGACGTGTACGAACTATGTACACCAGAACTTCAGGAGAAAATGGTCTCTTTTCGATCAAAGTTCAAGGATCTAGAAGATAAAAAAGTGAATCAGCAACCAAAGACCGTAGGTTTTTATTGCTGATTTTCTCATCTTAATATTTCAATCTTCAATCATTGTTCAACAATTACTTTCTTACTGTTAAACTCTTAGTAAAAATGGATGAACCTCTATTTTATTTAGCACACAAAGTTTTGGGTATACTTTAACGTAAGAAAAAGAATTCTAGTTATGGTAGATGGGCTCTTTATGGTAGAATAAGCCCCTAATACTTATTTTTTCCCTGTAATCTATAGATTAAACTTCTTTTATATTTATCTTCTCAAAGCACATCACATAAAATCTTGCCTAGTATTTTTAGTGTATTTTATTGTTTTCCTTATAAGTCACAGAGTTATCTCTATTTTAAGATCGAATTCATGTTGTAGAAATTTGGCTCATTTATGTCTACTGGGACAACTAAGTTATATCTTATAGTAAATGCTGCTGGTGTGCCTGCCTTTAACTGCTAAAATCACAACCTTAGGAGACTTTATATTTAATAAGTTGTATTATTTTAGGTTCAGATAAGGTACAGCTGAACTGTGTGTTGGATTCTTATTTTTTTCCCGTATTGAAAAAGATCTTTCCTGGGAACTACGGATATTTCCAGTGTGATATTGTATATCAAGTTTAAAATTAAATTCTTCTGCAAAAAACTTTGTGTATTAAATGCTTTTATTTTTAAACATTAAGCTTTATTTTGAGATAATTACAGAATCACATGCAGTTAAAAGAAATTACATGAAGAGATGCAAATACCTTTTACCAAGTGTCCCCTGTGGTAACATCTTGCAAAAGGATAATACAATATCACAACCTAGAAATTGACACTGATGTAGTCTAGATATAGACATTTTAATCAACCAAAGTTTCTGCATACTGCCCCTTGTGGCCAAACCCACTTTTCCCTTGGCCCCTACCTCCTCCTCAATTTCTAGCACCTACTAACCTGTTCTCCATTTCTATAATTTTGTCATTTCAAGATCATTATATAATGGAATCATATAGTATGTAACCTTAAGGGATTTTCTTTTCTCAGCATAATTCTTTGGAAATTAGCCTAGGTCATTTTGTAGAGGAGTACTTCTTGCTTTATTGTTGCTGAATAGTATTCCATGGTATGCATATACCACAGTTTATTTAACCATTCAGCTATTGAAGGACAACTAGGTTGCTTATTGTGAATAAAGCTACTATTAGCATTCATGTGCCAGTTTCAGTGTAAACATAAATTTTCATTTCTCTGGGAATAAATACCCAGAAGCACAATTGCCAGATTGCATGGTAGTTGTATATTTAGTTTTTTTAGTAACTGTCAGGTGTTTTCCATAGAGGCTATACCATTTTAGATGCTCACAAGCAGCATGTGACTGATCCACTACCTGCATTCTTGCCAGAATTTGGTGGTGTCATTATTCTTTATTTTAGTCATTTGTATAGGTTTGCAGCAATACCTCATTGTGGTTTTAAATTTGCGTTTTCCTAAGGGCTGATATTGAATGTATCTTCATGTATTTATTTGCTATCTGTATTTCCTCTTTGGTGAAATGCTTTTTCATGTCTTCTCACTTTCTAATTGTACTATTTTTTACTCTTGAATTTTGAATTCTTTATATATAGATGTGTGTGTGTATGTTTTTTCAAGTTTAACATTTATTTTTGAGAGAGGGAGAGACAGAGTGTGAGTGGGAGAGGGGCATAGAGAGAGGGACACACAGAATCTGAAGCAGGCTCCAGGCTCAGAGCTGTCAGCACAGAACCTGATGCGGGGCTCGATCTCATGAACCGTGAGATCATGACCTGAGCCAAAGTTGGACGCTTGATGGACTGAGCCACCCAGGCACCCTTAGACCATTTACATTTAATGTAATTATTGATTTCTTAAATCTGTGTTATATTTTGTTTTCTCTTTGTTTTTCACTTCCTTTATTGCCTTGTGGTTACCTGAACATAATATAGAATTCTAATTTATCTATAACTTGTAGAAGATGATTTTCTTTCTATGGCTTTTCCTATGGTTGCTCTCAGTATCAAATATTAATTATATAAAAAGGAATGGTTGACCTAATTGCCTTTTTTCAATTGTAGGATCCTTTGACGTCTTGTCATTCCACCTGTCTCTAAACCACTTGCATTTGTTCATTACCATTATAGTTTCCAAGAACTTTGTGCCCATTTGCCTAGATAAGTTTAATTTTTGTATTACACACTGAAATGGGTTGAGGCAGGGAGAGTTCCCACTATAACCTTTGTCTAAAGTAGTAAATCCTGTCTTTCAATATTAGGTAAATATGTGCTGAATTAAAGATTTTTAGTTCCTTTAAGCTAAGATCATTCAGTTCATTTGAGCAGCTGACTGTGTCTTGTAGATTTAATGTTGCAGTAATTTGACTTTCCTTTTTTATTGATGTAGCCCTTTTTTTTTATGTGGTTTGATAGTATTTTGATTAAAATATAGACTTGGGTTTTCCTTCTCTGTTCTAGACCAGTTTATCTGTGCTGCTGTATTCACTGGTGTGCTCTAGGTTTAGTGGCTTATAGTTGGGCAGAAGGTCTGTTACTATACATACAAGATTGTATATTGTTGAAGCGTAGATTGTTTTCGTTTACAGTTTTATGTTAACTATAGTTATATTTTGGTAATTTGTAAGGTAGACTACATTTTGTCTTTTGTATTGTGTTTTGTAGTCAGTAAATATTTGTGGAAAGGAATACTTATTAAGAATATAAATTTTATTTCCAGTATCATTATTTAAAGTTAAATTTTTTCTCCTCAGAGTGACAAAAAGAGTAGTCCTCAGAAAGAAGTTAAATACGAGCCTTTTTCTTTTGCTGATGGTAAGTGGAAAAAAATCATTTCAGTTGAGTTACTATGTGTGTATGTATTGAAGATAAAATTATTGTATTGGCACTTAACCAATATTTTCAGAAAGCACTCTTTAAAAAGAAAGTCAGATTTCTTAAAATATAATGTATCTTAGACACAGTAAAAATCAGTCTTTTTAGCTTTAGTTATCTGAATAATACCATGCTTCTTAAATTATCTTTTATAAATCCTTAACGTTGATTGAACAGTAGTATCTTAGTGAATTCTAATGATAGAGTAGTACTTCTCTAGACTAACCTTCAACTTCTTGCTTGCTACCTAGCTTGAGAAAACACCTGTCTGTTCATTGTCAAATATTGTTGAATTTACATCTTTCTTTAGATATTGGCTCCAATAATTGTGGATACTATGACTTGCAAGCAGTGTTAACACATCAGGGAAGGTCTAGCTCCTCAGGCCATTATGTATCATGGGTAAAAAGGAAACAAGGTAAGGATTCATTTTTTTTTTTCAGTTAACTATTTTAACAGTTTATTTAGTACAAATTTTGTAACACATTGGTTTTTAACTTTTTGGTTTTAGAACCCCTTTACATTCTTTTGAGGTTCACAGAGGTTTTGTTTATGAGGATTCTCCTAATATTTACTGAGAAATTAATTTAGTGAAAACTGACAGTAATAATGTATCGCATAAATCTAAAAAAAATATTTTCCAAAACAAAAAAATAGCAAGAAAAATAGAATTGATTTGTTTTTGTAGGTCTGTTGTGTCTGGCTTAATAGGAGATAGCGGGATCATCCTAACTGTTTCTGCATTTTGTCTGTTGCTTTATCACATATCATGTGACTTCTGGAAAATTCCGAAGCACACTTGAGAGAATGAGGGCAAAAAAGGCAAATAATACTTTAAGAATGTTATGAATTTGTGACTTTCATGTTATTGCTGAAAATGATCTTGAACCTGAGTAGTCCCTGGACTAGGAAAACTGCTAGTATGGTAGATGGAATACTACTGTGCCAAAATTACTTAGTAACTTTCTTGAAACTGAGAAAATCCTATAGGACATTAATTTCATCTTCTTCTCTTGTTCTTTAGATGAATGGATTAAGTTTGATGATGATAAGGTCAGCATCGTGACACCAGAGGATATCTTGCGGCTTTCTGGTGGTGGAGACTGGCATATAGCATATGTTTTACTGTATGGGCCTCGCAGAGTTGAAATAATGGAAGAGGAAAGTGAACAGTAATTTTAGCTATTTATGTTTAGGTGTGAAATAAATGTTACTTGTTGATCATTTTTGTTATCCAGAGCTTTAGAGGAAGCTATTTAGGTGGTTTTATGTGTGTCCCCTCGTGTGGAACAAAAGAGGGTGGAGGCAGACCACTCTGGATCAATTTAAAAAAATTATAAAGAAAATTGCCTTTGGACTGTGCTTCCCTGTATAAAGGCTGCAGGAAGATATTTTTAAAAAGCTTATTTCTTGCATTAATTTTTAAAAATTCTGATTTGAAATGCCTTTCAACCATTACCTTCTGTGATAAATTTTTTCTCCCTGCCTTTTCCAGCCCAGGATTCAGCAATCAGATGTTTATTGCACACCTGTTAATCTATTTTTGTTGTTGTTCTTGCATGGTTCAAACCACCAGTGATTCATAGCTGCCCATCCTTTGCCTTATCTAACAAAAATTTTGCCAGGAAGATAGAAAGGAAGTAAGTGTTTTTCTCATTGTGTTACTCAGTGCTGCTGCCCACATCCCGTGGAAACATGGGTATAATCAAGTATTTGTCCAGCCTGACTGTTGCTGGCTTTTCATGACTTTAAAATAAATTGTGATCAATAATAGTACATTTGATTATACATTTATTACTGTGTCTCTCTGATGTACTATGGTTTGTATATTTAACTTTGCAATGGTTTTGTAGTAATCAACCTTAAAAAAAAGTTGATAAGCTCTGGTTGCTTATTTTTAGAAAATGAGGATATTTAATAATAATAAAAAAAGGAGGGACTAATAGCTTCTGACCTCAAGTCTTTTGTCTGAGTGTTGGAGCTTGGGTTAAGTTTAGGTATATGTAGTATTAGTTTCTGCAGATGGTTAGTCTTACTCTGTTGTTAAGCATCCATTTTGAACAGAATATAAAGTTGTAAAAGTAAGAAGAGTTCTTTGGATGCTGAATGCAGTGACATTTATTGCTCTTTTCCTTGGCCTAATTTATATTTTTACTTTCATCTATTCCCAAAGTCTTAATGTCTATCTATCTCAGAATATAATAGCATTGATTTTTAAAGTGATGGTAAAAATACCAAGAGCATGTGGTGTTTCAGTATGGTAGGTGATTGCTAGATGGAAGATAGAAAATTAGCTAATTTGTCTCTGATTTTGAGTTAGATATATAAAATGAAGTTTGGGTGAGTATCATGAAATCTCCAGTCTTCACTTAGGCTGTTTTAATGTTCTGCAGAGCACACCACCAGTTAACTACTAGTTTCCTAGAGAATGGCCATTTTTCTCTCAACTTTGAACAATGTGATAAAAATCAGAGAATACTAGAGGATAAAATAAACATTTCAGGGAAACTTATTTGTAAATAGCTTCTTCAGCTAAATGGTAATTACTGACAGTCATGATTCCCTTTGCCTTGAGGGAGGGCGCAGAAAAGAATGGGGAGAAGACTGTAGCCATGAGGCTTGTGAGTGCAGTTTTTATTCTCTGTCTTACTTGGTCTGAACAATTTTGAGGACCTAAATTTAGCAATTAGAATTTAGATTTCTGATTTGCAGGATGCTGTAGCTACTTAGATCAGGTGAGGCAGGTTTAGAACAAAAAGTATGTCTCGTATGGAGTTAGAATTTTAAAACTGTAATTCCTTAAATGTTATAAAAATTAATTTCATTTTATTTGATCCAAATAAGCATTATTCCAAAGATTTTTCTAAGTATAAGAAATTGGGACTTATATCAGTGTTTTAATAAGGCTGTTTTAGAGTTCAGCCTTGCACTCAAGGTCTTAAACAAGGGAGACTAGACCAGAAAATGTCTTGATTCCTGAGCGTGCCTTGTTTGCTGTGCCATAAGGCACTGAGGCCCTTTCAATATGACAGCTATGCCGTATCACTGTCGGACTGTCTAGGAACGTGAAGCCCAAGCAAGAATATTTATGGTGTAATAAGCACTTAGTAACCTTTCAGGATTCAAAACAAAGGATTAGTGATGCCCTAATGTTTATGTGAGAAATGGACAGTGGATGGTACTATTTCCAGCCATTACTACATAGTGCTTTGACGTTTATGGATTACACATCTCCAACTTCACAACAATCCTTGAAGTATAAATCTCTATTTTAAGGACTTAAAAGGTTTTAGACTTTACCTTATTTCTTTTCAAGTTTGAGGTTGGCAGACATTGGGTGGGGTGGATGGTAAATACTTTAGATTTTGCAGGCCATAATCTTTGTTGTGGCTACTTTTAACTCTGTTGTAGCATGAAAGGAGCCGTGGGTCATACTAAAGGAGCATGGCTGTGTGCTGATATAGTTTAGTTTTACCTGTAAAAACAAGTGGAAAATGGACCATTGTTTGCTGATCTTCTGCTTTAAAGCACAAATGATTGAGACTAGAGCAGTCCTATATGGTTTCACAAAGTCATTCTGGGATTTTTCAGAATGGCCCGTTAAATTTTGTAACTACTAATGGCATGCAGGAAACTAATTTGGCATAGTATATCTTAGGAAACACAATGCTCCCTAAATAGTGCTTACTGACTTCATTATATTTAACAAAAATATTGGACCCTGAGGTCACTTTATTTTGGCCATTTTCCAAACATACTCCCTTCTGAAATCCTGAGGTCAGTTATCAAGAGCCAGTGTGTTCTGTTGATCTTGGAGCACCAGCCAACTGTACAACAACTGTTACAAAAATGTTTATTGTTTACCAAAACCATTGGACCTCTTATCAAATGCTGCTTGGTAACAAAATCTTATCACAGTTTTAATAAAAAAAAAAAAAAAAAGAAGCTAACTATTTGTCTCATTGTCATTAGTTAGACTTTCTGCAAGGTCACTTAATCCGGACTTATTCAGTGCATTCATCAGATTCTCAGGTGTAGCATGTACTCCCTCTTGATCTTGCCAGGCGACTAGTAGCTGCTTAGCTCTCATCTTCATGTCTTCACTGTCACACTCAATCTGTCTAATTTCTGAGTCTTTCATTTCCAAGTAGGGAGCCAGGATCTTCCACTGTTCGCCCAGCTTGTTGGCAAATACTTCTATTTGTTCCCCTGTCACAGGTTTGTCTCGCCGAACATCAGGGCCTAGAAAACACAGGAAATGTAAATTATGTACAAAGTATGAGGACATGTACAATTCAAAGTGTACAATAGAACTGGGAAGATAAGGGGCCACTGGAATATTAGTCACCTTTCATAAGCTTTATTTTAAAAGTAAAACAATTCCTTCCTATATTTTCCATGGGTTAATACTGTTCTTACAGTCATGATCATTAGGAAATCCATAGTTGTATTTTTTAAAATTTTATTTTAGAGGGACAGAGAAAAAGGACAAGTGGGGGAGAGGGGCATAGAATCTCAAGCAGGCTCAATCCCACAACCCTAGGATCATGACCTGAGCCTAATTCAAGAGTCAGATGCTCAAGGGAGTGAGGCACCCAGGTGCCCCTCAATACTTCTTTTAAAGCTAGAGCTGTTGCCTCTATTGTAATTACGAAGGCCTCCCCTGAAACCAGCTGCTCCCTTCTAACCACCCCTAGGCCCTGTCAAAATTAACAGGTAGGGTCACCTTCAAATGTATTTTAATTACAAGTTGTCAAGCAACGTTTAAAATTCCTCACTATAAGAAACAGCTGAGAGATAAATGGTAGAAGTTGAGAAGTAGATCAAATAACGTACCTCTCAACAAAGAACCCCAATCTTTTCCAATTTTGTAAAATAGCCAAGAAAATTCAATTCTTACTTTCATTTTCCTTCAGTAAAGCATCATTATCTTCCTCATCTTCATCCTCACCTGTTTTTATTTCTTCAGAAGGAGGCTAAAATGAGGAAAAAGAATGTTTACAAGAATGCTGACTTGTAAAATAACGGGATACTTCCAGATTAGACAAGAGTGGTTGAGGTTCCAAATAGAGGACCCGGAACTTTATCCTTGAGCGTGTTAAATGGGAATGGCAGGTGAGGATCCCAAATGGGATGGTGTTAACTTGGAGTGGATGGTAAGATCTGAGAATTGGAAAGACTCCCCCTAACCCCAACCTGGGAAGAAGGAAGCCAGTAAAAAGTATAATGATTTGCAAGTATCTTATGTATAGTAACAGTGAGTTGGGGAAAATTCCTGGGTAGTTTTTCAGTATAGTTATTACCATATTGAAGTAATACAATGAGAAAATTGCATCAGAAAAGAGAACCGAGTAGGAAGATAGGCCAAGATGCCTACTACTACCCTCAGATCCTGTTTGATAAAAGTACAGTGGCAAACAGGAAAAATGTCATGTCTGAGTTTACAGGTGGGATGATTATTTAACCAAAGTACTGTGGACTTTAACAAATTTTTATACATGTAATTTAAGTTACTTTATCAATTTATGTACTTCGTATAAATGTATACTCAAATGCATTTTTCCTTATTCTAGAACATGGAGGTTTGTTTGTAGATTATTTTTTTTCCATGTGATAAACTAAATTTAGTTTCTTTGCTCAAATAATGATAATCGTTTTAGATAACATTACCTAAAGCATATGAAAAAATTGATCTGTATTACTTACTGGTAATTCCTTTGCTAGCTTTATTACCATGTTTTCAAGATATTCTGGCAAACTTTTAAACTGCTGGTTGGTTGGCTGGAAGAAGTGAGGGCTTCTCCGTGCTAGTAGTCTCAGGGCTCTCCAACCATAATTTGAATTGTTCACAGCCCTATGAAAAGAGATATCCGTCTTGAAATTTACGTTTTATTTCTATATACCTTCTAGTTAATGTAACTTACCATATGAAATTCTATACTGAAGGCACCATTCTTTTCATTCTGATCTTATTCCTAAAGAACTTCTCAGTATGCAGTTCATTTGTATTACTAGAAACCAGCAGAATCTGATGAGACAGGTTCATATACAGCAAACATATTTGAAAAGTTTATACATATTTTACTTAATCATAAGTCAGTTTGTATATTACTAACTAGATGTTTTATGTGCAGGATAGTAATCATCTAACTATTTAGGAAAAAAAATTTACAATAGGTTTACTGTGTTTAGTAAGTTGATACCCATACTGTCAATGGCACCTACAGGTGGGAGTTTCAGAACATCCAATGCTCAATACTAAACTCAGCGAATAAAAATGGCTCCAAAACTAAAAGGGAAACCTCAAATAGCCAGCACAATAAGCAGTGATGCAGGAACAGAATCCATGAACTGTTATGAAGCAGAGCAGTAGGTGGTACACAGTAAGGTGAGAAATAGAAACCTCAGATTCTAAAGATAATGTTCTAGAAACAGCCAAGCTGTAGAAGAATCTAGAGCACAAATTTGTTCTGTTTGTGAGTTTTTGCAAGTCATTTGGCAGTTTCACCCAAGTTCTTAAGAGTAACAAGCTAGTTAGTTAGTCCTCTTATAAATGAGTCTCTACTTTTAACAGGTGCTGGTACTTACAAAGCTACTCCTATACCATGGTCTTGCTAAGTTAATGCCACGCTACAGGGCTCCGCCTGAACACTGAACCAGTCTACTTCTCAGACACATTCCCATTTAAGTAATTTGAATCTTTTATACATTTTCAAAATCCGGCCAGTTATACATACAAACTTTCTTATTCTACAGAAATCCATACATACCATTCAGGTTCTTAAACCAAGATTCTTGGAGAACTATCACATTCATTCATTCATTCAACAAATACTTGTTGAGCTGAGACAAATACAGTCTCAGGGTCATGGAGACTGTTAAGTGTACCCTGAACACTTAAGACACTACAGTGTTGCAGTTAATGGCAGGGGCCTGAGGGCAGAGTGATTTCCTGGCTCTGTCATTTACTAGATGAGAATTTCAAAACATTTACTCTTTGCCTCACTTTCTTTAACTGTAAAAGTTTCTACTTTAGAGGTATACATGGTAAGTGTTTAGGGAGTACCTGACACATGGTGTAAGAATCTCAGACAGTGGTAAGGATGAGAAAAATGAGAAGTGAGAATTTCTGATTTGGGGGAGCTTCTGGGCCAGGGAAAATGGCCCTGAGGCAGTATCTGATAGGTGAAGTGAGCCCATAAGCCATGTGAGTACCTTGGGGACAAGTTTCAAGCAAACATAATAGCAAGTGCAAAGGCCCTGAGATGGAAAAAATCTTTGAGGTAAAAAAAAAGAACCCTGGCTGGTGTGTTTAGAGCAGAAAGAAAACGAATGAGGAGGAGATGTGGTTGGAAGGGTAGGCAGGAGCCAGACTGAAGTCTCTTAGGCCTGGTAAGGAGTTTGGATTTCATCCTAATTTTAATATGTAGTCACTGGTAGATTTTAAGCAGGAGTTTAAAGATCACAGTTCTCATTTTGGAGAACTCACCAGAGTATGACTAGTTAAGAGATTATAGTAACTAACTCATAACCAGTCATAAGGTCACAGCACTCTATTTACTGTGTGCTAACTACATGTCCTGTGTGGTTCAAAGTGAACCATCTTGTTTAATCCTCAGAATAACCCTCTGAAGTGGGTATTATTACCATTTAACAATTGGGAGACAGGCAGAAGGGTGCTACAGTAGCCATAGCAGCCTAGCCAGTGAGAGAGAGAGGTAGTCTTGGGATTGGAACAGTCTGACAAGAGGGCCTGTGCCCTTAAATCAAGACACCAAAATGCCTGTTTAAAACCACAGTGCTGTGTGGTATCACCTAGATTTAGAAGATGGAGCTGTGAGCAGAGGACGGGGAGCCACCTGAGATGCAGCAAGCCAGGAGGGAAAACGGTTGTAGTTTGATGGATGTCAAGAGAAGGACATGTTATCTAGGGAGGGAGAGACCAGTAGTGAATGCTGCTGGGAGGTCAAACTAGATGCAGTGACCTCGACTAGAGTGATTTCAGGGAGACAGTCCAGAGGCAGTGAGCTGACAAGGGAATGAGAGGTGAGGAAATGAAGCAACGGTTATCCACACCTCTCGGGAGATTCTGATTTGAAGGGGAACAAAGAAAAGAGGATGGTTGAAGGGAGGTGGGGGCCCAACGGGGTTGTTCGTATTTTTAGAAACAGGTGTGATTGTGTATCGTGCTTGTTGGTGGGCATGGTCACTGAAATCAGGATGTGCACTACTGTGAACCTGGCATGTAAACTCCCCTATGAGGAAAAGTACTGCCCTACCAGCCATCTCCCTTAATTAGTGTTCTGGTGTACATACATTTCCTAAAAAAATACTGTGGAAAGTTAGCTCATGAAAAACACTACTTACTTGTATTCATTTTCAACCATGTTTTCAGGGTCTGCCTGTTCAATGGCTTCTTCAAAGAATTCCTCCAAAGTTGGCATGTATTCCCTAGGTGTTAAAAAATACCTACTGAAGATCATGTGTGTTCTTAATACTAAATACTCATAAAATGATGGCAATGAAAGATACTCATATTACTTCTCATATTACATTAACTTGAGTTAGTCACATTACATTCCATTTAATGTTAACAGTCACTGGACTCTATGCTGTAATGTTACTGGTCACAGGGGGAGCTTGGGGTTTAATAACTTTTGAATTTCCCCAGCAAGGAGGAAAATTTCACATCCAAACAAAGATGTTTTTTCCTTAAACCAGAATTAATATAAAACCCACACTAATAACAAGACCATACTGAAATTTGAGGAGTTTAACTTTGAGCTTATTTTAGCTCATGATAGCATGGTTGATTTTTTAATTGCATCTTTCTTGAATTTGTTATTTTTTATTTAAAAAAAGTTTTAATGTTTATTTTTGAGAGACAGAGCAAGCATGTGAGCTAGTAGGGGAGGAGCAGAGAGGGAGACACAGAATCTGAAGCAGGCTCCAGGCTCCAAGCTGTCAGCACAGAGCCCAACATAGTGCTTGAACCCACAATCCATGAGACCATGACCTGAGCTGAAGTCAGATGCTCAACTGAATGAGCCACCTAGGTACCCCACTAAATTTGATTTTAGAAGATTTTGATAGTTAAGCAAATAAGATTTAAGGGTCTGATCAGAAAACATCTTTGACTAAAACTAGAAAGATGGGCTCTCTAAAGAGAACTCAAGCAACAAATCTTATTATGACTTGCAGTACAATAACATGCTCTCTAACTGGTAAACATTACAGGCCTGGGTTTCTCTGAGTTTACAACCACTCTTTTCTCTTACATATCACACTATATTAAGCAAGGTACACACTAAAATCCCAGCCAGATTGTCATTCACAAATGTTTGGAACCATTTGCTAATTTAAAATATTGCTATATAGGTGGGGCGCCTGGGTGGCTCAGTCGGTTAAGCGTAGGACTTCCTCTCAGCTCATGATATCATGGTTCATGAGTTTGAGCTCCACATCTGACTTCAGCTCAGATTATGATCTCACAGTATATAAGTTCCAGCCCTCTATCAGCCTGCTTCAGATCCTGTCTCCCTCTCTCTCTGTCCCTTCTCCACTCATGCTTCTCTCTCAAAAATAAACATTAAAAAAAAATTACTATACAGTTGGCTCTTGAACACAAGTTTGAACTGGGTGGGCCCACTTATGTGTGGATTTTTTTTGATAAACATAGTACTCTAAATGTAATTTTTTATGATTTTAGTAACACTTTCTTTTCTCCAGCTTCCTTTACTGTAATAATACAGGGGTGCCTGGGTGACTCAGACAGTTGATTACATTATGATTTCTTTGATTCTGGAGTTATTTAAAAGTATCTGAACGTTTTAAAAATACATTTTGTTCATGTATAATTTAAGTGCATTTGTGTTTTCTGTAAGACTAAGCTTGTTAATTGTTAAATTCAAATACAAAGTTTTTCTTACCCTTCTTAGTAAATATTGAAAGTAGTGTCAAAATTCTGTTAAAACATTTTGTAGAAGTGTCAAAATGAAGTGTTAGATAGTGGGTTGGTTAATCCTTATTTAGAATTATTTCTTTAGAAATAAGATCTATGTATTTGACACATTTTTTATCTTTATGCAATGATGTTTTTAAAAAATTTTTAACATTTATTTATTACTGAGAGAGACAGAGCATGAGCTGGGGAGGGGCAGAGAGAGGGGGAGAATCTGAAAATAGAATCTGAAGCAGGCTCCAGGCTCTGAGCTGTCTGCACAGAGCCTGACACAGGGCTCGAACTCAAAAACTGCAAGATCACGACCTGAGCCAAAGTGACGCTTAATCGACTGAGCCACCCAGGTGTCCCTGCAATGATTGTCTTTATTTTTAATAATGCTTTCTGCCTTTAAAACTTTCTCTGATATCCATATGACCTATTTGTCATACATCATACATATATTTTTTAGTTTCATCCCTTCCATATCCTTATGTTTAAGGTGTTATAAACAGAGAGATGGACTTTTAAAACAGAATACCAACTTCTAGGGGAACCTGGATGGCTCTTTTGGTTAAGCATCCAACTTTGGCTCCGGTCATGATCTCATGGTTCGAGCTCCACCTGCCTAGGATTCTCTCTCCCCCTCTCTCTCGTCACCCCCCCCCCCCTGCACCGCCACTTGCTGTTTCTCTCTCTTAAAATAATAAATGAACTTTAAAAGGTATACTAACTTCTGTCTTTGAACTAGGAAGCCCATTTCCAATTATTGTTATTTTTTTAACTATATCATTTTATGCTTTCCATTACTTTTTCTTATATGTGTTTTCCTCCTTGCCTTTTTTTATTTGATTGCTTGAATTTTCTGTTATTTCCTTTTATCCTCAACTCAGATGAAAGTTACACATTCTGGGGCGCCTGGGTGGCTTAGTCGGTTAAGCGTCTGACTTTCGCTTAGGTCATGATCTCGCGGTTCGTGGGTTCGAGCCCCGCGTCGGGCTCTGTGCTGACTGCCAGCTCAGAGCCTGGAGCCTGTTTCAGTCTGTGACCCCCTCTCTCTCTGACCCTCCCCTGCTCACGCTGTCTCTCTCTCTCTCTCCTAGAAATAAATAAAACATTAAAAAAAAAAGTTACACATTCTATTTCTTTTATTTACTTAAGTAAGCAGGTTTTATTGGAAGTCTAGTTATTCATTATCTCTACCTTCATGTGACATTCTTTAATTCTGATCATTCCCTGTATTGTTACTTTTATCAAATAAGTTAGTTCCACCTTTTAAAATAATCCCCAAATAGTATTACTGTTTTATACAGTGAATTCTTGATGAGATTAATTCATGTTTACCAATGTCTTTGAATAACAGTCCTTCTTGCAATTTATTCAGTGTTTCTGGGTTCAATTTCCTTGACAGATTTTTTAGTAATGACTGTTTAAACAGATTGTTTTAATCTGAAAGTAACTTTACTTCTCAGTCACTCCTGATTGATCTGTTTAACTTGTTACAAAATTCTGGGTTGACACCTTCTCTTCACACTCATTGTTTCTTTTGTTCTTAAAGTGAGCCAATTTTGTTTTCTTGTAGGTAATCTGGGTTTTCTCTTGGATTTTACAGTAAAACAATGTATAGAGATTTGGATTTATTTTGTTTATCCTACTTAAGACTTGTACTTGAACCTAAAAATTTATGCCTATTCTCAGTTCTGAAAAATTCTCAGTCATTATCTTAATTATTGTCTCTTTCTCATTTTCTATTTCCTCATTCTGTGGTTGATTCTTACTCTTTCATATTTTCTAACTCTTGATCTCTTTTAATGTTTTGGGTGATTTCTTAACCATTAATTCTCATTTCCACCTGTGTCTAGTCTGCTATTTAACATGTCTATTTTATAATTTCAATGACTATATTTTCTTATTGCTAGACTATTTGTTTTTTCAAATTTGCTTGGTCCTTTTTGGGAGTGTCATATTCTTTTTAAAAATTTCAGTTCCTTTTTTTATGTCTTTAACTCTTAAATATGCTTATTTTAAGCTATATTTACTTTTAAAATTACTTATTTTACCTGATGGTTTTATTATCTGAAGTGGCTGTCTAAGTTATGTTGTTTGTTCTATCTGCTGATTCTTTCTCATGGTAGACTGTTTTCTTGAGTGTTTTAAGTGTGGATGGTTATCTTATCTTCAGACTTTTATCTGGAGGATCTTTGTATGGCTTAGGTTGAAGGTGTAAGCTCCAGAAAGTTTTTGATCATCAGACTGAGACATTTTAATTCACCCTTTAACTTGGGGGTTCCTCTGAACTGCAGGTAGGATAAATTTAAATTGTAGGACTGCATGACAGCAGACTTGTGGTTATAATTTCTCTTTGAGTACTTTTCCCTTTTTACCCACACCCCAGGTAGAAATGGATAAGCTTGTTCCTGTGCCACTGAGCAAGTCGCTCCTCAATCTGTTCTTTTACGTTCAGCGCAGTGCTTCAAGGGCCTCAGCTTTATGCAAGGGAAACTCAGTTATAAATTTGTGCAGGCCTAAGGCCTTACCTTCTGTCCCTTTGTAGCTCTTACAAACCAAGTTCCCTGGTTCCCCAAAGTGGGAATCATGTGCAAACTTCCCAGCTAGCAGCAACCATATTAACTCCTGCTTCGGTTTTCAGTTCCCTCTTCTTTTTTGAATTTATATTTCCTTGTGATTTCTAAAATTATTTTACCAGTGCGTCTAGGTGTTTCATGATGAGAAACCATATTCTGCTGTGCCAAAGTCAACACAGTAGATTAATTTCATTCACTTGACATTTGAGAGAAGCAATACTTCATGTGAAACATTTTAAACTTGCCTTGTCTCTGATTTGCAGGCTTCCATGTTATCAGGACAGAGATTCCAAAGCCTTGTTAACTCCTCACTACAAAACAGACACATAAATACTTTTTTTATGGACATCATCCTCATATGCCATAAAATTGTGAAAATACTTAAATAGTGAATTTTTAGGTGGTGACAGAATGAATTTTAATTTCTTCATTAATTTTTGCTATTTAGCAAATTTTCTGTATAAGCATGTATTTAATGATTATAATCATTTGTTTTTTCTAAAAATATTCAAGTTGAATATAAAGTGATGAACAATTAACTGAAAGGTAACAGAACTGAAGGATCGTGGTATCCTGCAGCGACTGGGAGTGAGCTGGATCATTCTATAGTGACTGTATTGTCTGACACAGAAAAAAGTGGCATAGCCTAGAGCCATGGGTTATGGGAGCAGGTGACAAAATGGAAGCTTATCTATCTGTATGAGTCCTGTAGGTTGACTGTGTGGTCTGCTTTAGTCATCTGTGTATACACTAAACACAAAAACTTGAAAAACACAAAAACTGGAAAGTTCCTACAGTAACATCTTCAAAATATTTTAAAAAACTAATAACATCCAACATATGGAGACAGGTTAACGTACTTTCCCATTAGAATCTTTTTGTTGGGTCCTTTCCCTAGGAAGTCCTCTGGTGCCGTTCTCTTGCGAGCTACTCTTGTTGGCTTCGTGTCTGATGTTCTGTGGTGAATAAAACACACTGGACTTACAAATGGAAACCACACATAGAAGTGTTTAATGTAAAAGAAAATTCAGTTCTTGTTCTTCCTATAAAAACATCAAAGCTTCATATTATTGTAAAACAGTTATCAGATAGAAGACAAAAATGCCACACCAGGGAACATATCACAAGGAGTGGATAGATAGCATTTTTTTTCAATAATAATAGGTTAATTTGTTCTGGGAACTTAATGACAAGAAATCTAGGGTGAAAATATTCAACTAGAAGTCAATCAGGGGCACCTGCATGGCTCAATTGGTTAAACATCCGACTCTTGATTTCAGCTCAGGTTTGTGGGTTCATGCTGAGCTTTGAGCTCTGCGCTCATCTTGTGTGGAGTCTGCTTGGGATTCTCTCCCCTCTCTGGCCCTCCCCTGCTTGCTCACGCTCACTCTCTCTCTCTCAAAATAAAAAAAGAAGTAAATCAAAATGATTGTATTCTTTTTGTCAATTAATTCATTTATTTACTTTACTGTTCATTTGTATTTGAGAGAGAGAGAGAGAGAGAGAGAGACAGAGCATGAGCAGGGGAGGGTCAGAGAGAGAGGGAGACACAGAATCTGAAGCAGGCTCCAGGCTCTGAGCTGTCAGCACAGGGCCCAAACTCATAAGCTGCAAGATCATGACCTGAGCCGAAGTCAGACGCTTAACTGACTGAGCCACCGAGGTGCGCCAAAATGGTTGTATTCTTACATAGTTTGACTTACACTTTTTAATATGAAATAGACATATACATCTATACATAATGTAAAATAATCATATCAAATGATATTTTGAGAAGTCTTTCTCATATTGCTTGAGAGGAGTACATATTTACCTTTCTTTCACAAAGCTTGGGCAGCCTTCATTTTTCCACGAGTTCCAGTTTTCTTCAGTGTTTAATATATGCTGAGAAAAACAAAGGAATTACATTTGTATAATGAAGGTCTTTGGAATTCTATTTGGTGCTAAGAAGACTATGTAAATATAAAACACATACCTCTACCATCTTTGAAAATCTTTCTCCATCAGGTGGGTTTTCAGATAGTAGCTGTGATTAGAAAGAATATACTAAGCTTTCAACAACTTTCTGCATCATAGGTGTGGTTTGTAGGCAGAGAACCAAGGAGTGTTTGTGGTCTTGTACCTGAGCTTAACTTTATCCTTATTTTCCTATTTGGGGCTGAAACAAAGAAAATTCTAAATTTCCATTTTGTTCAATCATGGGTTTGTTGCATGTTGAACTTACTTGATAAACTGATTTTGTCGTATCTTCAATCCACAGTGATTGCTCATCAGTTAATACATAGTTTGAACTAGGAAACAAAGCAATAAAAGCATACTTGAGTTACAGCAATGTGTATTCAATTTTAAGGCTTATATACTATTTGTAAAAATCCAAGGCCTGTAACAGGTAAGTTAACCAGACTGTAAATAGTGTCAAAAATTACCAAGATAAGAGCAATCATAAATGAGAGGATTATAAGAGAATTCGTGCACTTCATTTAAGATGGTCGGACTTGAAGACATGAAGGTGTATAAAGAACACTCAATCTGATTAACTATGAACAGAGCAATGAAGGTTTCCTAAAATGAGTTTAATGTGGAGTGAAAACCTCTGAGACAATATTAACGTATTCTTCTACATGATGCACATCCAGATAAAGCATGCTACATTTCTCTAAAAGGCAATCAAAACACACTGAATAAAAAAACTCACCCTTAGAGAAGGCTGAAGGCAGACCCAAAGTGTTAATGGGTGCCATTAATTCGGCTTTCACTAGGTTCAAGGTGCTTTATTGCCAGTCAGTAAATAGTGATAGACGACTGTGCCAGGATCTGAGCACTTTACACACATTATTCATTTAATTCTCAAAATGAGGATGTGTGTATATTAAACAGTGGCCATAAAGGCTCAGTGATTTACCTAAGATGACAAAGCTTGAATTCAAACCTAGGTCTGGCTCCAAAGTCCTTGATCTTTCCACCAAACTATATTAAAACTCAACAACAGAAGGATTAAAAAAAAACCCCATTTTTCAGTACTTGCTATTATCTTAAAATCACAAGTCTGAAAGTGATTTGATTGATGAAAGTGGAATTCAGAACCAGTAAGTAGTTAAAGGCACAATCTTCACACAACTAATAGATACAACACTGCTTTGCAGACTTAAATTCTACTTCAATTATGGACAGGACAAGAGGAAGTGGTCTGTGCTGCAGGTGGAGGTGCTCAGGAAGTAGAGTAACTGATTAGGTTTTCTGAAACCCCAAAGAAAGTGGAGCTCCTCTGTCCTTCAAAGATTTACTTTACTAAGAGAAGTATTAAGGATTTAGTCTGCAAATCAGGCTTGGAGAAGGTCTGAGTGAAGTGAGAGGGGAACAGTGGATGTCTGGAAAAGAGAGACCTGTATCCACACAACTGGGGAACCCCAGGAAGCCCAGGCGCTCAGCAGGAGAGACTTACACTTACAGTAAATACAGTCAAAACCTTTCTCTAAAACAGATACCCTAACATCTAGTATCTCTAACAAAAGCCCCTGGTTATCTAGTGTTGCTCCGAAGGAAGTTTCAGGGATGTGACCCTTATAAATTAAAAGAGTCTGATACATAAGAAAAATACATCAGTAAATAAACCATCTTTTAGAAAGGACTATTTGGAAATCATTTACTACCCACATTAACTTACCTTTTGAATTTGACCTGCCCCTTGAGATACTGGAATAAAATGAGATATTGCAAAAGGATGTGTCGGCGAAAGTTACTGTCGCTCAGTTGTAAATCCATCAACTAGATGAAAAACAAGCAGATACACACAACACAGGACACATTAAATTCAAGTTTTGCCTAAAGGTACAGGTTACTACAGAAATGAAAGATTTTAATTTAAAAAATATTCACCGAGGGCTCACTGAATAGGAGGCATTACTGCACAAGCCCTAGAACAGAGGAGCAAAGGCTTCAGATTTTAACCATTTTATGCCATGAGATATGTATGTCAGTAGATAGCAATGTTACATCTGGTTCTGAAGTTAAGATAAAGCAAACCAGAAATATAAAAAGGTAAAAATATGACTACCATTTTCTCACATATAAAGAAATACTGGCTAAGGAGTGGTCCATATACAGATAAATAACAAGGGATGTTGCTCATTTTTTTTTTTTTTAAATATTTTATTTTTTATTTATTTCTAGGAGAGAGAGAGAGACAGCGTGAGCAGGGGAGGGTCAGAGAGAGAGGGAGTCACAGACTGAAACAGGCTCCAGGCTCTGAGCTGGCAGTCAGCACAGAGCCCGACGCGGGGCTCGAACCCACGAACCGCGAGATCATGACCTAAGCGAAAGTTGGACGCTTAACCGACTAAGCCACCCAGGCGCCCCGGGATGTTGCTCATTTTTGTACCCTACTAAGTGCCTACAACAGAGTTGGTGTTTAGTAATAAACAAGGAATTAGGAGTTAAGAATCATCTGTGAATTAAGTGGACTATTTACTTGTATTTTAGAGAAAACTGTATCATACTTGTATTATCACAGAATCTTCATTAGAAAAGACCTGAAGGTCACTCACAAGGAAGTTCTTCAACAACCCTGTCCCTAGGGTGGTCTATAAGAATGACCTCCAGTGATGAAGGCAGTCATTCTTACTATGTCCCTAGAGCACTGAAGGAATGCTGAAGTCTATATCTACAAACCTGTGCTGCTTTGGCCTTCCAGAGCTAAAGCAATAATGGGGAGCTGCCTTATTAAATTAATTTTATTTTTTCTTAACATTTATTTTAGAGAGAGAGAGAGACAGAACGTGAGCTGGGGAGAGGCAGAGAGAGAGAGAGAGACACAGGATCTGAAGCAGCCTCTAGGCTCTCAGTTGTCAGCACAGAGCCTGATGTGGGGCTTGAACCCACGAACCGTGAGATCAAAGTCAGATGCTTAACAGACTGACCCACCCTGGTGCCCCGGGAGCTGCCTTATTTTAAATGGATAACCAACCAGGAAGACACCTGAAAGCCTGAAGAAAGGAATTCAGTTGAAGGCCCCAAGTTCCTTTGGCTATGCTCCCATCTACCTAACACTCACTAGCCATTTCCTTTCTAAACACAACTGGCCTTTCAATCCTCACCTTTAGGTATTGAACCTTTGATTTTATTGTTTCTCATATTAAATATTTCAACCGAAGTTGAATGGCATGGTCTTTCCTCCAACTCCTAGATGACTTGACCATCCCTATCCAGGCTCTCAAGTTCCTTGACCTCAGCTCCATGGACAGGCACAGCTCTACTGTGCCCCACTACCATGGACAAAAGCTGGAACCAGGTATTACTCACAGCTACCTTTAATTCACAATCTTCTCACCACAACCTCCGATTCTTCCAGTCTCTCTCTCACTCAGTTGTCCCAGGACCTGAAATCTTAATTTCTCTATTTTCCTGAATCCTTTATTTTCTGCCTGTTAGTCCCATTCTGTTTTCACAGTAATACTATTTTGGCTGAGATAAGGGGTCAGCAAACCTTCTTTAGATGGTAAAAATTTTAGGCTATGTGAGCCAAGAGGCATATTATATTATATAGGTACTTATGTAAACATTTAAGATGTAAAATAAAACAAGCACTGGGTCAGATTTGGCCTGTGGTTGTAGTTGGCTGACTCCTGGTCCTGACTTTTTGGTTTCTTTCTTCTATCATTTTCTTGCCAACTTCCTCAACACCTTTGTGCCATACTTCTGTCACATCTACCAGGCAACCCCAGATCAAATTAACTTACTCACCTTCTTTCTATCAACATGAAGGCTTTCCATGGAGGTTGCAGATGGAGCTACTTGAAAGAAAATACAAACCACATAGCTCTGCAGATGGTATCCCCACTATGCTACTTACTGCCTCTAACTTAAAATTCTGGTCTCTAATCAGCAATCTTTATTCTCCAAGACTATTCTTTCCTCTTTTCCACAGCAATTACTGCAAACCCTTTCAACTTATTACAAGCATTACTTAACTACCATTTCATTCTCAGTACATCAACTACCTCCACCTTTAATGAAAATAATTCAGTAAGTTGGAAATTTCAGCTTCACCCACATCCTTGTTTTCACCTTGTTTCCTCTGTCTCAACATCTTCATGGCTAAAGGTAATCTTTCCATCTGGACATTCCAATCTTCCTAAGTTAAATGAGTCCCATCAGTTAACCCCCCCTTCTTCAATGCTTTCTTCTTTCCAAGCTCCTTTCCATTAAGTAACTTCTCTCAAAGAGATCCTCAGCCTCCCCTCATCCCTAACAGCCAAACTTCTTGAAAGAACTGTTTCCAATTCACCCCTCAACCTGCATAATCTGTGGCTTTCTGGTTTACCAATTCACTAACAGTGTTTTTGCCAAGATCACCAATGACTTACTTGTTAAATACAATGAACTGTCCCCCCTGCTTCCCCACCCCCATGAACACTTTTTTCAGAGTCCTCATACTACTGGATATGCTTGGCTTCCAGAAGGTCACACTTCTCTAGCTTTTCTCCAATTTCACTGGCTACTCTTCAACCTTCTTCCTCTCCCCTACACTCCCAACCCTTAAATGCTGATTTTCTTCAGGATTCTGCATGATGTTTTCTTCTCTTTCCAGTTTATATTTTCCTTTAATCACTACACAGAGCTGTAGTGATTTGATTATATCATATACCAAATCTATACTCATCTTTGACCGGGTTGCTAATCTCCAAATCTGTATACTTACAAACCTACTACATATCTACATGAATATTCAACTGACACTTGATCAGATTTCATGTCAAAGGTAAAATACACTTATTTGTCCACAAAACGCACTTTTCTCCAGTAAGAGGTTCCACCCTCCATCTATTTGCCTGAGCAACTCGAGGAAGACTGGAAAAAGCACAACTATAAACCACAGGAGCAAATCTCGAGTTGGAGAGTAATGTAACAAGAAAGAAACAGGAGATACCAAGACTTTAAGCCCTGTAAGAGGCTGGCCTGTTTGAAGACCTTAAGTAGTTCAGCCAGTGGCGGGGTGGGGGGGAGAAAATGTGAAGCAGGCTCCAGGCTCTGAGCTGTCAGGATGGGACTTGAACTCATAAAACCATGAGATCATAACCTCAGTTGAAACCAAGAGTTGAACACTTAACCTACTGAGCCATCCAGGCGCCCATCCCATGTTTATTTTTTATGTTGGAATATATTTTTTGACAGAAATAGTGGACTGAAAATAGGAGTCAAAAAGACATTGAATGTGAGGTGGGAAAGGACCAGTATGATCATTCAAGCTAACTGCTTCACATTATGCTTAGAGAAACTAGAAGATCTGCAACATCACACAGCTAGTTACTGACAGAGCTGAGACTAAAACTGACACACTCAACTGCACTCTTTCTTCCTTATTGTATATTTTCTAGTTCTACTTTTCTCTGGTTATAGAAAATTACACCATTCACATCATGCAATGGATCAAATATTTCTTTGTTGTCTTTGGTTCTTAAACAAAGGGTCTTTTATCATCCTCAGGTTTTACTGCACATCTCAGCTCAGGCCTCTCAGCCTTCCTATTATTTTAAACCTAAAAAGGATCATGCTATTCTTATTTACCTTTATGTGCCTTTCTGTCAATAAACTGTATATGTAAATAATATTCCTGGTAAAATTAAACAGGTAGGAAATATTCCATTTCTATCATTTACACAAAGTACTTTAATAATCTGTGCTAGAAAAAAAAATTAAGAGCATTCTTCTTAAAATCTTACTAATTTGTCGTCAATACATTAGCTGATATCAAATTATCCAATTTTCAAAGTCAAAAAGGTACAGTTAAGTAATACAACATTCATGTCCCTCTATCCAATGACATGTCAAATCCTAACATTTTTACTTGTTCCACATTTGTTAAAGAAATAGATATTACAGTTGTTGAGCTCTTCTCTGTAATCTCCCTCTTCTGCTCCCTGGTAAACACTATCCAGTATTTGTGTTTATGATTCTAACGCAGATTTTACACTATTGCTACATAAGTAGTTATCTACAAATAACATATAGAAGTATTCTGCATGTTTTCAAACTCTATATGTACTATTTTGCAATAAGCTATTTTCATGTGACATTATGTTTGAAATTCATACAACTTAATACATGTAACACTAGTTCAGGGGTTGGCAAATTTCAGTTAAGGGCCATTTAGTAAATTATTTTAGGCTTTGTGAATGATACAGTCTCCATCACAACTATGACTTTATGCTGTGGCAGTACAAAAGCAGCCATAGATTAACAGGTGAATGAATATATAACATGGCTGTGAGCCAATAAAACTCATTTATAAAACTAGGTGGCAAGCCAGATTTGCCAACCCTTGCTCCAATTAACCCATGTTCAGTACTTTGTAGAACTCTACTGCATTAATTTACTGTAATTTACCAGTCTCCTGCTTATGAATATTTAGGTTGTTTCCCAACTTCCACTTACAAACACATAATTTATAAACAATGAGTCTTTTTATGTGTTTCCTTGTGCATGTGTGTGATTCTCTAAGGGCCACATCTAGGAACAGAAGTTTTCATTTTGCTAATTATAAAATTGTTCTGCAAAGTGGTTGTACCAATTTATACCTTAACCAGCAGTGTATGAAAGTGTCTTTTCCCACACTTTTGCCAATACCATTTATTGTAAGGCTTTTCTGCTTTTGTCAGTTTGGTAAGTGTCAAATGATTGCCTCATTATTTTATTTTATTCTTCTTTGGCTATTAGAGATGATTAGCATCTTTTATAAGCTTATCAGTGATTTAGGTTTCTATACCTGCAATATACCTGCACATCCCATCTTTCCAGTTTTCAACCGGCTTGTCTTTTTATCAATACAATGTTCAGAATATTAATCTTCTTCACTTATACAGGTGATGAATATCTTCCGGTTTGTGGCTGTTTTTTCACTTTGGTATGGTTTTTTCTGTAGTATCTTTTACTATTCAATACTTTTATATTTTCATATTAAATATACTGGTATTTTCCCTCATGACTGGTGCCTTCTGTGACTTGAAAGATCTTTCCCTGCTCCAAATGTACACATTTTATCTATATATTTAAATGCTTCAAAGTTTTGTTTTTCTCATTTAGACTTAAAAATTTTTTTTAATGTTTATTTTTGAGAGAGCAAGAGGATGAGACAGCAGGGTAGGGGCGAAGAGAGGGAGACACAGAATCTGAAGGAGACTCCAGGTTCTGAACTGTCAGACAGAGTCCGAAACAGAGCCTGAACTCATGAACCACGAGATCATGACCTGAGCTGAAGTCAGACGCTTAACACACTGAGTCACCCAGGCAGTCTCTTTTAGACTTTTAACTAACCTGGAATTAAGCTTTGTGCATGTAATAAGGTATGAACTGAACTTTATTGTTTCCATATGGATGAGCTGTCCAAGCAACATTTATTAAGAATAATCCATCTTGAAGTGCATGCGTGGCTCAGATGGTTAAGTATCCAATTCTTGGTTTCAGCTCAGGTCATGATCTCACAGTACGTGAGTTCAAGCTCCACATGGGGCTCTGTGCTGGCAGTGCAGAGCCTGCTTGGGATTCTGTCTCCGTCTCTGTCCCTCCTCCCCAACCCCCCTCAAAAATAAACAAACATTAAAAAAAGAAAAATCCATCTTTTCCTCACTAATCTGTACTGTAACTTCATTTGTATCTCAAACTTTCCTACAGTCTGTGCTTTCTATTTTTTTCTTTCTTTATACCTTATACTAATAATTACTTTACTGTTTCAATTACTGAAGCTTTATAGGTCTTAATATCTGATAGGGCAATTGTTCCCAATTTCTTTCAATTTTTCTTATACTCTTGGCTTTTCATAAGAACTTTAATATCAACTTTTCAAGTTTCCACAAATAAACACATTTGGATTTGACTCAAAATACAATGAATTTATGCATACACTTGGGGAGAAACAGCATTGGGTTTTCCTATCTATAAATGTAGCTGTACCTCTCCACTTTTATAATTTTCTTCACGAAGATTTCTCCTAAGTATTAGTTTTCACTGTTATTTTGCCTAACTTGTAACTGGTTACTTATGAAGTAAAACACCATTGATGTGTCTCTTGTAACCTTGATGAAGCCTCCATAATTCTATTAATAGTTTGTTGGTTCTCCTGGATTTTCTCTGTGGACAATTATATTGCCTTCAAAGATTCAGTTGAGTCTTTTCAGTAATTTTAACTCTTATTTCTCTTTTCTTAATGAAATGGCTAGGTCTTTCACTATTGTGGAGTAATATGTGCAGAAATATGGTTCGCAGGCATCTCTGCCTTGCTCTTGAATTTACTGGGAATATTTGCGGAAGTTTGATCATTATGTATAATACTTGCCATTGGGTTTTTATTAATCCCCGTAAGTTAGGAAAATTCCCTTCTACTTCTGATTTGTTCCTGCACTGAATGTTAGATTTTACTATAAAAATTTTCTTGGAATCTGAGATGATCATATAGTTTTAAAATATTTAAACCTTTAGGCTTAATTTGGTATTCATTAATCTTTCTGATGTTGAACCATACTTACGTTCCTAGGAAAAATCCTATTTAGTCTCTACTTAAAAAACAAAACAAAAAAAACCCCCAAAAAACCTACATTTGATTTGTGAGTTAAAAAAATTTTTTTCACCTCTATTCCTAAGACTGATATATACACTCCCCTCCTTACCATTCTGTCATTATTGGGATTTTACTTAAAAGTTAAATCAATCTCATATTAAGGACCTGGTTGCTTTTCTTCCTTTTCTAATTTCTGAAAATTTTCATTTATAATAAGAATCATCTATTCCTTGAAGTGCTGATAATATGGGAGTAAAAACATCTGAGCCTGATATCATTTGAAAGGTATCATTTGACTATTATTTCTTTATTTATTCAGGTTAATCATTTCTTTGTGAATATATTTTGGAACGAAATTTTACTACAGAATTATTAGATTTAAAAAGGTATTAGCAGAAATTAAGAATATATTCTCTTACATATTTTAAATATCTGTCATTTTCAGTTAGCCTATTTTTATTGTTTATTATTTTATTAATATTATTTACTGCTACCTTTNAAAGTCGGACACTTAACCGACTAAGCCACCCAGGCGCCCCTAAAAATTTTTACTATAAAATTTTTCTCTTCAAAAAAACAGCTTTTGCTTTTATTGATGTTTTCCTTATTTTCTTTTTTCTATTTCAGTAATTTATGCATTATTTACTTCTACTTTGAGATTCTGTGCCTAGCTTCTTGAAAGGAATTTTCAACTTGTCATTCTTAAATGACAAGCTATGGTTATGCAAGCAAGATAAGAAAGTCTATTCTTTGGTGCTGCCAAGCGGCCATCTAGGAAAGGCTAAAGCCAGTCAGGGTACAAAAGGTATCCTGCCAGGATAGGCCATGGATATGGAGCCTGATTCTGAAGAAGGACAAAGTCTTAAAGAGTTGGTAGAGGAAA